>NC_053442.1:44446470-44819898 GCF_007990345.1 Gossypium hirsutum | reverse complement strand
TGTGACAGCCCAAAACTGACCCTAGTCGGGAAGTGGTTTCGGGACTGCTAAACCGAGTCACCGAATGTTTGAATGTGATATTATTGTCTAAATATGTGATTATGAATGTGTGGAAATTTAAGCTTCGATTTAGTAATTGCATGTGAATTTAGTCCATAGGACTTATGTGAGAAAGTTTTAAAAATGTGATAGGTAATTTATAAGGACCAATTTAAGCAAGGAGTGAAAATATTGGCTTTGCATGTCAAATACCCCTTTTTTATACATAGTGGCCGGCCATGATGGAGCATATATTAGACTATGTGGTAAATTTCCATGAAGTGGACATTATTTTAAGTAAAAGAAAAGAAATGATAAAAGAAATATTAAGGATACTAAAAGAAAAAAAAAGAAGGAGGGAGGTTATCACCTTGTTCATCTTGGCCGGTTGTAGAGAGGAAGAGAGGAGGGTAGCATTCGGTCATTTGAAACCTAAGGAAGGTTAGTCTTTTGTTTGGTTTTTGATAATTTTCACATTTTTGATATCATTGCTTTGTGTTCTTTAAACCCCATGGTTCAATTTTGTGAATTGATGATGATTTTGTGTTTTGCCATTGATGAGTGCTTGAGCTTTTTGATAGTTGTTGATGAAAAATGAAAGATATGTTAAAGATTAATATGTTTTGTGTTGAAGTTTTTGGTGATTTTGAGTAGTTAGGGCTAAATTACAAAAATAAATTTTTGAAGGACCAAAGGTGAAATAAATGAAATGTATGGACTTATATGGGTACTAGGAAGATTCGGCCCTTAAGGAGTGTGACCAAATTTTGTGTATTTTGTGTTTTGTGGAATAAAGACTAAATTGTGAAAGTGCGAAATATTAGGGGTAAAAATGTAATTTACCCATTTATGCGTTATTAGTCTAAATTGAATGAAAATATGTTAAAACGAGATTTATTTGAATATGTTAAGATCAAGAAACCAAGAAATTGGATTTAGATCGGGGAAAATCGAAAGTAGTTGAGTAGCCGATCAATTAGTCGACGACATCCGAAGAAAGTTATAAGCAATTAGATATTAAAATTTCGGAATAAATGTTAGTTATATATGCTGAAATGGAAATATGATAAATGTATATATAGCTGAATATGATATGTGTGAATTATATGTTAAATTAAGGCTTGGTAAGCTAGCTATTAAGGTGAAATGCTAATGTTAGTATTTGATTTGGTAATAATCTGTTTGGGGACAGCAGCAGTAAGGTGATTTTGGAAAATCGCCATAATTTGTAGGAGTTGAATTAGAAGCTGAGTGAATTATGTCATTAAAGCTTGAAGAGTCTATTTTCTTACAAAAGAAACTATAAAAACAAAAGAGTTACCGATCTTGAGATATTTGAAGTATTGTGGGGCTGAGTCAAAATGACTACTGGATTCCCTGTTCTGTTTTTAGAAAATCATTATAAATTGTAAAAAATGATTATAAGATAAAATTTATATGCTTAGACTCCTTAATGAGTCTAGTTTCAAATGAGATCAAATACAACACATTTTGAATTCTGTAAAATGAGAATTGGATTCGTAGTGAAGAGTGGTCAGAATAGTCAAACAGTGAAACAGGGGAAACTTTAAGAAAATCTGGTATTGATTGGCCAAGCCTAAAATTCTGAAAATTTTATGGATGGAAGATATACAAGTCTATATTCAGGGAAAATTAACGCAAGTGATTTGGAGTTTAGTAGCTCCAGTTATAAATAATTTAGTAACTACTGCTCAGGAAAACAGCTCGTAGTGAATATGTGATTTTGTTGTAAACATTAATGAAAATTTGCCAATGAATTATTTATTGATTATTATAAGCTTACTATAATCTATGTGTGTGAAAGTCGGATCAATATATATATTATTCTGAAAGTAATACTTGAATAGTCGATTAATGACTATTTTAAATTTTGTTGAACTTAAGCTCAAGAGCAAAGGGGAACTAGATCCGATAAAGGGAAGGAAAAAGTAATTGAATAGCCATTGAAGTCGTTCGACGACATCTGAGGTAAGTCTTGAGTAATGACCCTACTTGAATTATATTGAAATGATTAGTCATATATGACGGATAGTCGAATGTGCTTAGAGACTATGTTATAAGCCATTGAAATCATGCTCTTTGTGTGTGGCTATTGAGCCGAAATTTGAAAGGTTTAATAAATGTTTTGTGTTTGAGCCTTAGTAACGAAGAAATGATATGGATGTGTTATGATTATTGATATATGTGTGCATGAGCATTGGAATATATCCGGGCTAAGACCCGAAGGCAATTACGCGAGTTGATATATCCGGGCTATGACCCGAAGGCAATTATGCGAGTTGATATATCCGGGCTAAGACCCGAAGGCAATTATGCAAGTTGATATATCCGGGCTAAGACCCGAAGGCAATTATGCAAGTTGATATGTCCGGGTTAAGACCCGAAGGCAAATGTGTTTGCGGCTATATCCGGTTAAATACCGAAGAGACTTGGGTTTGAATGTGAGCGCTTGGTGCTGTAATAAATTCTATTAATACGCTCGACTAAACCGAACGATAAGGTATGTTTGCATGTGCTTCAGAAAAGTCGATTAGTTTTAAATAGTCTTCGTGAAATCGACTAATGAATTTTCGGCTTTTAGAAAGGTTGATACCTTGTGTATATATGTTGATGAAGTGTGAAGTAAGTATGATTATGAGAATGTGTGTTAATAAAGTGACTTAGTTAGCTATGTGAATGTAATACTGTAGTCAAAGCCGATTTCATTACTTGAAACTTACTAAGCTTAAAATGCTTACCCGGTTGCTTTGGCTCTCTGTTTTATAGATTTTGTTCGTTAGCTATCGGATTCGGGATCAGCGAAGTCGAAGTCATCCACACTATCAAAGCTCTTTTGGTACTCTTTTAGTTGAACTCTGGATATGGCATGTATAGGACTACCCCCTGTTGTTTAAGTACTTTTTGTGATGTATGTGTGTAAAGCCATGCGAAAGTGGCTCGTAGAAGTGGAGTATGGCATTAGACCATTTGTGTTTATGTATGTATATATGGTTTCACGATGTGACTATGGTTTGGAATGGAAGTGTTGGGCAAATGATCAGCCATTGGAATGGCTAAATATGATCATATTTGGACCTATGTATGACAAAACCCTAGTTGGTCCATGGTAACCACGAAATAGGTAAAGTTTACCTTGAAAACAGATGCTGACAGCAGCAGTGGTGTGGATTTGAAAAATCGAAAAATTTGTAGGAATGGAATTAAATAGTGAATAAATTATGTAATCGAACCTTGATGAATCTATTTTCATATGAAAGTAACGAAACAATCATATGAACAGTATATTAGAGATATTAAAGTTCTCGTGAAACAGGGCCAGAACGGTTTCTGGATCTCCTGTTTCGACTTTGAAAATTTACCTTAAATTAACCAGAGATAATTAGGAGTCATACCATATATGTATAGATTCCTCTCTGAGTCTAGTTTCTATAGAAACAAACGGCATCAGTATTGGAGCCTGTACAAGGAGATATCCAAGTCGTAATGCGCAAAGGTCAGGGTAGTCGATCCCTGTAACATGGGAGACTTTGACTAATAAATGTACTAATTGGCCCAACCAAAAATTCTAGAAAAAAATATGTAGATGGGCATGTGAGTCTAGTTTCAGGGAAAAATCACGAAACTGATTTTCGAGTTGTGAAACTCAAGATATGATTTTTAAAGCGACTATTATGCAGATTGGCAGTGTCTGGAAAATTTTTAAAAGTCTGTTAACACCTCGTGTTCGACTCCAGTGACGGTCTCGGGTTCGGGGTGTTACAATTGATTGGTATCAGAGCTACGGTTTAGTCGATTCTAGGACTATCGTAATGCGTTGGGTCTAGCTATACATGCCATTTTATGTGATTATTTGATAGTGTGGATATTTCTGACATTTGCAAATGTGTTTATTTATAGTAATGGATCCCGATCCCGACCGAGCGGTAGCTGATGATCTTGAGAGTGTAGCGCCTGCTCCCGCACAAGGGACAGCACTGGCGGACTCTCAACCTAATGCTAGTAACCCGAATGATGAAGCTAGACAAGCTTTCTATAGCGTGATGAATGATTGGTTCAACCAATACATTCGAACTAATACGGCTGTTCCACAACCTCCATTCCCGACAAACACCACCCCCGCACCTACAATACCTCCGGTAACTGACCAAATAAGGTCAAATAAGCCCCCAGTTGACAGAATCCGAAAACATGGGGCTACTGAATTTAAAGCTACGGATAGCGACGATGCCGAGCAAGCTGAATTTTGGTTGGACAACACTATCCGGGTACTCGATGAGCTATCTTGTACACCCGATGAATGCCTAAAGTGTGCTATCTCCTTGCTACATGATTCTGCCTACTATTGGTGGAGTACTCTGACTTCTGTTGTGCCCCGGGAGCAAGTAACTTGGGAGTTTTTCCAAACTGAGTTTCGGAAAAAGTATATCAGTCAGAGATTTGTTGATCAAAAACGGAAGGAATTTCTTGAGCTTAAGCAAGGTTCTATGTCAGTTACTGATTACGAGCGAAAATTTGTTAGACTTAGTAGATACGCTCGGGAATGTGTTTCGTCCAAGGCTGTCATGTGTAAACACTTCGAAGATGGGCCGAATGAAGATATAAAAATGTTCGTTGGCATTCTTGAAATTCGAGAGTTCGTAGTACTTGTCGAGCGAGCTTGTAAAGCCGAAGAGCTTAGAAAGGAAAAACAAAAAGTTGATGTGGGAACTGGGGAGTTTCGTAAAAGATCCTCGGGAAAGTCTCTTCAACAGGCATCGAAGAAATTTCGAGATGATGTGGGCCGGTCTAGAGGCACTTCGGGCCTTTTTAGACGAGATCGTGATCGACCCCCTGTGGGTACACGAGGCACTTCGGTCGCCAGTGTTGGGAATGAACGTCGAGACAGAACGGAATGTCGACATTGCGGTAAATGGCATTCGGGGAGTTGTAGATTCCATGACCGCTCCTGTTACAAGTGCGGATCAGTGGACCACTTCATTAAAGATTGCCTGAGGCTGTCTGAACAGAATGTAAATCAGAGTGGGAAACCGGGTGCTACCACTGCTCGAGGTAGACCATCTAGAAATACGGGCAATGCTAGTGGTGGTCAGAGAGGATCTAGAGATGCTACGACCAGATCCGAGGCTCGTGCACCTGCTAGAGCATATGCTATACGTGCCCGCGAGGATGCTTCTTCGCCTGATGTTATTACCGGTACTTTTACTCTCTTTGATACTAATGTAATTGCTTTGATTGACCCCGGTTCTACTCATTCTTACATATGTGAAACCTTAGCATCCAGTAAGACTTTACCTATTGAGTCTACTGAGTTTGTAATTCGGGTGTCAAATCCCTTGGGTCGTTACGTGCTTGTCGACAAAGTGTGTAAGAAATGTCCCCTAGCAATTCGAGGTTCCTGTTTTCCGGCGGACTTGATGCTTTTGCCGTTTGATGAATTTGATGTTATTCTCGGGTTGGATTGGTTGACCGTGCATGATGCGGTTGTGAATTGCAAAAGCAAGACTATTGATTTGAGGTGCGCAAATAACGAAGTAATCCGAGTTGAGTCTACGGACTTGGATGGGTTGCCAGCTGTAATATCCTCAATGTTGGCCCAGAAATATGTAAAAAAGGGTGCGAAGCATACCTTGCGTATGTACTGGATGACCAAGAATTAGAAAGGAAACCTGAATCTGTGCCGGTGGTTTGTGAATACCCGGATGTTTTTCCTGAAGAATTGCCGGGTTTACCACCTGTTCGGGAGATAGAGTTTGGTATTGAGCTTGTACCTGGGACTACGCCGATTTCGATAGCTCCGTATCGTATGGCACCAACTGAGTTAAAAGAGTTGAAAGCTCAGCTGCAAGAATTGACGGATAGAGGTTTCGCTCGGCCAAGTTTCTCACCTTGGGGTGCACCAGTATTGTTCGTGAAAAAGAAGGACGGAACCATGAGGTTATGCATTGACTATCGTCAACTGAATAAAGTGACGATAAAGAATAAATATCCATTACCGCGTATTGATGATTTGTTTGATCAACTAAAGGGGGCCTCAGTGTTCTCAAAAATAGATTTGAGATCGGGTTATTATCAGTTGCGGATTCGAGATTCGGACGTACCCAAAACTGCTTTCAGAACGAGGTACGGTCACTACGAATTCTTAGTGATGCCGTTTGGGCTCACTAATGCCCCTGCAGTATTTATGGATTTGATGAATCGGATCTTCAGACCATATTTGGATCGGTTCGTAGTTGTGTTCATTGATGACATCTTGGTCTATTCAAGAGATGAGACCGAACATGCTGAGCACCTGAGACTAGTGTTGCAAATTTTACGGGATAAGCAGTTATATGCTAAGTTCAGTAAGTGTGAGTTCTGGTTAAGAGAGGTTAGCTTCTTGGGTCATGTGGTATCCGCATCGGGTATTCGAGTTGACCCGAACAAAATTTCAGCCATACTTAACTGGAAACCTCCGAGAAATATTACTGAGGTTCGGAGCTTTTTGGGGCTCGCCGGTTATTATCGATGATTTGTCAAAGGTTTCTCGATGATAGCCACACCAATGACGAAGCTACTTCAAAAGGATGTTAAGTTCGAATGGACGGAGAAGTGTCAGAAAAGTTTCGATCAACTGAAAACTCATTTGACTGAAGCTCCAATTCTAGTGCAACCCGAATCAGGCAAGGAGTTTGTCATTTATAGTGACGCATCCCTACTTGGGTTGGGTTGCGTGTTGATGCAAGAAGGTCGAGTGGTGGCCTATGCGTCGAGACAATTAAAGCCACATGAGAAAAATTATCCGACCCATGATCTCGAACTAGCTGCCATCGTATTTGCTTTAAAAATATGGCGACATTACTTATTTGGTGAAAAGTGCCATGTATTTTCGGATCACAAAAGTCTCAAATATTTGATGACTCAGAGAGACTTAAATCTGCGACAAAGGCGTTGGCTTGAGTTGTTGAAAGATTACGAGCTTGTCATTGATTACCACCCGGGAAAGGCTAATGTGGTTGCGGACGCCTTAAGCCGGAAATCATTGTTTGCTTTACGAGCGATGAATGTACACTTGTCTGTTCTACCCGACAATGTGTTAGTAGCTGAATTAAAAGCCAAACCATTATTGATTCATCAAATTCGTGAAGCCTAGAAAGTTGATGATGAATTGGTTGCAAAACGGGCTGAGTGTGTTTCGAACAAGGAATCGGAGTTTCAAATTGATGGTGATGATTGTTTGAGGTTCAGAAGTCGTTTATGTGTTCCAAGGAATTCGGAACTCATTTCGATGATTCTGAACGAAGCCCATTGTAGCCGAATGTCAATTCACCCGGGGAGTACAAAAATGTACAACGATTTGAAACATCGGTTTTGGTGGAATGGTATGAAATGAGACATCTCCGACTTTGTTTCGAGATGTTTAATATGTCAACAAGTGAAAGCGGAACATCAAGTGCCTTCAGGACTACTTCAGCCGACCATGATACCCGAGTGGAAATGGGATCGAGTCACAATGGACCTTGTGTCCAGACTGCCATTGTCAGCAAGTAAGAAAGATGCGATTTGGGTTGTTGTCGATAGACTAACTAAGTCGGCTCAGTTTATCCCCGTGCGTACGGATTTTTCATTGGATAAACTAGCTGAATTGTATGTTTCTCAGATTGTGAGATTACACGGGGTACCGATTTCTATTGTGTCGGATAGAGATCCGAGATTCACCTCGCGATTTTGGAAGAAATTGCAAGAAGCTTTGGGTACCAAGCTGCATTTTAGCACCGCTTTTCATCCACAAACCGATGGTCAATCCGAGCGGATAATTCAGATACTTGAGGATATGTTGAGATGTTGCATCCTCGAGTTCAGCAGTTCATGGGAACAGTATTTACCTTTGATTGAATTCGCTTACAACAATAGTTTTCAATCAAGTATTAAGATGGCACCTTACGAGGCTTTGTACGGTCGTAAATGCCGTACACCATTGTTTTGGACCGAGCTCGGTGAAAGTAAAATTTTCGGAGTTGATTTGATTAAAGATGCCGAGCAGAAAGTAAAGGTAATCCGTGAAAGTCTGAAGGTAGCCACAGATCGTCAAAAGTCGTATGCGGATTTGAAAAGAAAAGACATTGAATATCAGGTTGGAGATAAAGTGTTTCTTAAAGTTTCGCCTTGGAAAAAGGTACTCAGATTCGGCCGTAAGGGCAAATTGAGTCCGAGGTTCATTGGGCCGTATGAAATATCCGAAAGAATTGGTCCAGTGGCATATAGATTGATTTTACCCCCTGAACTTGAAAGGATTCACAACGTTTTTCATGTTTCGATGCTTCGACGTTATAGATCCGATCCGTCACATGTGATTAATCCCTCGGAAGTTGAAATTCAATCTGACTTGAGTTATGAAGAAGAACCGATTCGTATCCTAGCTCGTGAAGTGAAAGAGTTGCAAAACAGAAGGGTTCCGTTAGTTAAGGTGTTATGGCTCAAACACGGGATCGAGGAAGCTACTTGGGAAACTGAGAGCTCGATGAAAGAACGATACCCAAACCTATTCACCGGTAAGATTTTCGGGGACGAAAATTTCTTAAGTGGGGGAGAGTTGTGACAGCCCAAAACTGACCCTAGTCGGGAAGTGGTTTCGGGACTGCTAAACCGAGTCACCGAAATGTTTGAATGTGATATTATTGTCTAAAATATGTGATTATGAATGTGTGGAAAATTTCAAGCTTCGATTTAGTCAATTGCATGTGAATTTAGTCCATAGGACTTATGTGAGAAAGTTTTAAAAATGTGATAGGGTAATTTATAAGGACCAATTTAAGCAAGGAGTGAAAATATTGGCTTTGCATGTCAAATACCCCTTTTTTTTATACATAGTGGCCGGCCATGATGGAGCATATATTAGACTATGTGGTAAATTTCCATGAAGTGGACATTATTTTAAGTAAAAGAAAAGAAATGATAAAAGAAATATTAAGGATACTAAAAGAAAAAAAAGAAGGAGGGAGGTTATCACCTTGTTCATCTTGGCCGGTTGTAGAGAGGAAGAGAGGAGGGTAGCATTCGGTCATTTGAAACCTAAGGAAGGTTAGTCTTTTGTTTGGTTTTTGATAATTTTCACATTTTTGATATCATTGCTTTGTGTTCTTTAAACCCCATGGTTCAATTTTGTGAATTGATGATGATTTTGTGTTTTGCCATTGATGAGTGCTTGAGCTTTTTGATAGTTGTTGATGAAAAATGAAAGATATGTTAAAGATTAATATGTTTTGTGTTGAAGTTTTTGGTGATTTTGAGTAGTTAGGGCTAAATTACAAAAATAAATTTTTGAAGGACTCAAAGGTGAAATAAATGAAATGTATGGACTTATATGGGTACTAGGAAGATTCGGCCCTTAAGGAGTGTGACCAAATTTTGTGTATTTTGTGTTTTGTGGAATAAAGACTAAATTGTGAAAGTGCGAAATATTAGGGGTAAAAATGTAATTTACCCATTTATGCGTTATTAGACTAAATTGAATGAAAATATGTTAAAACGAGATTTATTTGAATATGTTAAGATCAAGAAACCAAGAAATTGGATTTAGATCGGGGAAAATCGAAAGTAGTTGAGTAGCCGATCAATTAGTCGACGACATCCGAAGAAAGTTATAAGCAATTAGATATTAAAATTTCGGAATAAATGTTAGTTATATATGCTGAAATGGAAATATGATAAATGTATATATAGCTGAATATGATATGTGTGAATTATATGTTAAATTAAGGCTTGGTAAGCTAGCTATTAAGGTGAAATGCTAATGTTAGTATTTGATTTGGTAATAATCTGTTTGGGGACAGCAGCAGTAAGGTGATTTTGGAAAATCGCCATAATTTGTAGGAGTTGAATTAGAAGCTGAGTGAATTATGTCATTAAAGCTTGAAGAGTCTATTTTCTTACAAAAGAAACTATAAAAACAAAATAGTTACCGATCTTGAGATATTTGAAGTATTGTGGGGCTGAGTCAAAATGACTACTGGATTCCCTGTTCTGTTTTTAGAAAATCATTATAAATTGTACAAAAATGATTATAAGATAAAATTTATATGCTTAGACTCCTTAATGAGTCTAGTTTCAAATGAGATCAAATACAACACATTTTGAATTCTGTAAAATGAGAAATTGGATTCGTAGTGAAGAGTGGTCAGAATAGTCAAACAGTGAAACAGGGGAAACTTTAAGAAAAATCTGGTATTGATTGGCCAAGCCTAAAATTCTGAAAATTTTATGGATGGAAGATATACAAGTCTATATTCAGGTAAAATTAACGGCAAGTGATTTGGAGTTTAGTAGCTCCAGTTATAAATAATTTAGTAACTACTGCTCAGGAAAACAGCTCGTAGTGAATATGTGATTTTGTTGTAAACATTAATGAAAATTTGCCAATGAATTATTTATTGATTATTATAAAGCTTACTATAATCTATGTGTGTGAAAGTCGGATCAATATATATATTATTCTGAAAGTAATACTTGAATAGTCGATTAATGACTATTTTAAATTTTGTTGAACTTAAGCTCAAGAGCAAAGGGGAACTAGATCCGATAAAGGGAAGGAAAAAGTAATTGAATAGCCATTGAAGTCGTTCGACGACATCTGAGGTAAGTCTTTGAGTAATGACCCTACTTGAATTATATTGAAATGATTAGTCATACTATGACGGATAGTCGAATGTGCTTAGAGACTATGTTATAAAGCCGATTGAAATCATGCTCTTTGTGTGTGGCTATTGAGCCGAAATTTGAAAGGTTTAATAAATGTTTTGTGTTTGAGCCTTAGTAACGAAGAAATGATATGGATGTGTTATGATTATTGATATATGTGTGCATGAGCATTGGAATATATCCGGGCTAAGACCCGAAGGCAATTACGCGAGTTGATATATCCGGGCTATGACCCGAAGGCAATTATGCGAGTTGATATATCCGGGCTAAGACCCGAAGGCAATTATGCAAGTTGATATATCCGGGCTAAGACCCGAAGGCAATTATGCAAGTTGATATGTCCGGGTTAAGACCCGAAGGCAAATGTGTTTGCGGCTATATCCGGTTAAATACCGAAGAGACTTGGGTTTGAATGTGAGCGCTTGGTGCTGTAATAAATTCTATTAATACGCTCGACTAAACCGAACGATAAGGTATGTTTGCATGTGCTTCAGAAAAGTCGATTAGTTTTAAATAGTCTTCGTGAAATCGACTAATGAATTTTCGGCTTTTAGAAAGGTTGATACCTTGTGTATATATGTTGATGAAGTGTGAAGTAAGTATGATTATGAGAATGTGTGTTAATAAAGTGACTTAGTTAGCTATGTGAATGTAATACTGTAGTCAAAGCCGATTTCATTACTTGAAACTTACTAAGCTTAAAATGCTTACCCGGTTGCTTTGGCTCTCTGTTTTATAGATTTTGTTCGTTAGCTATCGGATTCGGGATCAGCGAAGTCGAAGTCATCCACGCTATCAAAGCTCTTTTGGTACTCTTTTAGTTGAACTCTGGATATGGCATGTATAGGACTACCCCCTGTTGTTTAAGTACTTTTTGTGATGTATGTGTGTAAAGCCATGCGAAAATGGCTCGTAGAAGTGGAGTATGGCATTAGACCATTTGTGTTTATGTATGTATATATGGTTTCACGATGTGACTATGGTTTGGAATGGAAGTGTTGGGCAAATGATCAGCCATTGGAATGGCTAAATATGATCATATGTGGACCTATGTATGACAAAACCCTAGTTGGTCCATGGTAACCACGAAATAGGTAAAGTTTACCTTGAAAACAGATGCTGACAGCAGCAGTGGTGTGGATTTGAAAAATCACAAAAATTTGTAGGAATGGAATTAAATAGTGAATAAATTATGTAATCGAACCTTGATGAATCTATTTTCATATGAAAGTAACGAAACAATCATATGAACAGTATATTAGGAGATATTAAAGTTCTCGTGAAACAGGGCCAGAACGGTTTCTGGATCTCCTGTTTCGACTTTGAAAATTTACCTTAAATTAACCAGAGATAATTAGGAGTCATACCATATATGTATAGATTCCTCTCTGAGTCTAGTTTCTATAGAAACAAACGGCATCAGTATTGGAGCCCTGTACAAGGAGATATCCAAGTCGTAATGCGCAAAGGTCAGGGTAGTCGATCCCTGTAACATGGGAGACTTTGACTAATAAACTGTACTAATTGGCCCAACCAAAAATTCTAGAAAAAAATATGTAGATGGGCATGTGAGTCTAGTTTCGGGGAAAAATCACAAAACTGATTTTCGAGTTGTGAAACTCAAGATATGATTTTTCAAGCGACTATTATGCAGATTGGAAGTGTCTGGAAAATTTTTAAAAGTCTGTTAACACCTCGTGTTCGACTCCGGTGACGGTCTCGGGTTCGGGGTGTTACATACCATTACCAATTAGATCATTCTCACATTTGGAGTTATAATATTAATCACATTTACCTACCTCTTTGATACTGATAATTCACCTTGAAATCACTCCACCGATGAGTAAGTAATACGTACCTGAACATCTTGAATACATAATACTTATTTGAGGGTAACTTAATGCAGATACTCAATATCAAAGTCTTACTTGAATCCTAGCATTTAGCCGTCGGGTCTTTAAAGCTCGGATATAGTACGAGCACGAAGCCTACGGACATTAATCAGGATAATATTCTCGCATAAAGCCTGCGGGGTTTTAACCCGGATATAGTACTGACACAATTGCCCTTCGGGACTTATCACATTTATACACTTCCACATCCATCACATTGGCCATTCGGCCTTATCACATATATACACTTTCACATTCATCACATTGGCCATTCGGCCTTATCTCACATACACATGTTCACATTCATCACATTGGCCATTCGGCCTTATCACACATACACATGTTCACATTCATCACATTGGCCATTCGGCCTTATCACACATACACATGTTCACATTCATCACATTGGCCATTTGGCCTTATCACAAATACACATGTTCACATTCATCACATTGGCCATTCGGCCTTATCACATATATATACACTTTCACATTCATCACATTGGCCATTCGGCCTTATCACATATATACACTTTCACATTCATCACATCGGCCATTAGGCCTTATCACATATATATACACTTTCACATTCATCACATCGGCCATTAGGCCTTATCACATATATATACACTTTCACATTCATCACATTGGCTATTAGGCCTTATCACATATATACACTTTCACATTCATCACATCGGCTATTAGGCCTTATCACATATATACACTTTCACATTCATCACATCGGCCATTAGGCCTCATCACATATATACACTTTCACATTCATCACATCGGCTATTAGGCCTTATCACATATATACACTTTCACATTCATCACATCGGCCATTAGGCCTCATCACATATATATACACTTTCACATTCATCACATTGGCCATTAGGCCTTATCACATATATACACTTTCACATTTATTCAAATATACTTCACATACCACATATACTATCATGTACAGACTTGGTCTTGGCCGAATCTACATCCATCACTTTCCAATGAATAATTCAATTTTACGCCATACTATCATTTCATATTCGAATACTCATAAGCTTACAATATCACGATTTAGAATTCAAGTATGGGTTTAATCAATAGCTTATGAGCAACTAAAACAAGTTTTATCCATGTTTACAACAAAATCACATATTCACTACGAGCTGTTTTCCTGAGCAATGGTCACTAAATTATTTATAACCGGAGCTACAAAACTCCAAATCACTTACCGTTAATTTTTCCTGAATATAGACTCGATATCTTCCATCCATAAAATTTCCAGAATTTTAGGTTTGGCCAATCAATACCAGATTTTTCTTAAAGTTTCCCCTGTTTCACTGTTTGACTAATCTGACCACTCTTCACTACGAATCAAATTTCTCATTTTACAGAATTCAAAATGTGTTGTATTTGATTTCATTTGAAACTACACTCATAAGGAGTCTAAGCATATAAATTTTATCTTATAACCATTTTTGTACAATTTATAATGATTTTCGAAAAACAGAACAGGGGATTTCGGAGTCATTCTGACACCGTCTCACACAACTTTAAATATCTCTTTATAGGAAATTTCTTTGCTCACAAGGTCTCTTTTATAAGAAACTAGACTAATTAAGCCTTGATTACATATTTTATTCAGCCTATAATTCCACACCAACAATTTATAGTGATTTTCTAAAATCACGTTACTGCTGCTGTCCAAAGCAAATTATTACAATTTGCTCTTAAATTTCCAAGTCCAAACACATATGAACTTACCATTTGAGTTTAAGACATATCATGGCCACATCATATCTTATTAAATCAACTCATTATGTCCTATTATGATTGAATTTACTCAACGTTTAATCACTTAAAACTTACCTCGGATGTTGTCGAACGATTTCGGCGGCTATTCGATCACTTTTTTCCTTTCCTTTATCCAACTTTGGCCCTCTAAGCTCTTGAGCTTAATCTAGATACAAGTATGGCCAAACCTCCTCCTAATCCTCTTCCAAACCAAACATGAAGCAAGAACTCCTTCCTTCTTCCTTAGAATTTTCGGCCAAAACAAATGAAAGAGGATGAACAAATTTTCTTTTTTTCTCTTTTCTTCACTCACGGCAATGGGGGGGACAATCACACACATCCTTTCTTTTCTTTTCTTTTTTGTTTCTCATCCTACTAAAACTAATATTTTATTGCCCATGCCCTTTATTTTATTAATCCTTACATAATGCACTACCCCAACATGTTTATGACATGTTTTTAGCCATAACATCTTGTCCACCCATGCTCTTTATTTTATTAATCCTTACATAATGCACTACCGCAACATGTTTATGACATGTTTTTAGCCATAACATCTTGTCCACCCATGCTCATGGCCGGCCACTACATATTAGGGGGGGAAAATTGACATGCAAGTCCTCCCTTTTGATTACACGCACTATTAGGTCCTTGTAGATTAGCCTATCACATTTCAAAAATGTCACCCATAAGTCCTTTTGACTAAATTCACATGCAATTTACTAAATCGAAGCCTAAAACTTTCACACCTTCATAATCACATATTTTAGACAATAAATATCACATTCAAATAATTTGGTGACTCGGTTTAGCGGTCCTGAAACCGCTTTCCGACTAGGGTCACTTTAGGGGTGTCACAATTACCCATATAGTATACTGACACTGGATTTGATGGGCATTCGTCAAGCACATGATTTCCCCCGCAATAAACACATGAGAACTCTGCTGATTTCATCTCATGGAGTACAGTTGGATTTGTTATGTTTTTAATCATATTAGCTAGAGAACATACCTGGGCCGTTAACAAAGTGATTGTATTAACCTTGATGGTACCGATAGCTCTCTTACCTGTCCCAATGCTTGTGGTCAGATACTGATAATTGTTGTTGACAATCTTTTCCAAGATCTTGTATGCTTCATTATAAGTTTTATCTAACAAAGTACCATTAAAAGATGAATCAACTAACATCCTTGTGTATGCATTCAACCCATTATAAAACATCTTTATTTGAGTCTAGTGTTGGAATCCATGCATCTAACATTTACGAATTAACTCCTTAAATCGTTCAAAAGCTTCATATAGCGTCTCACCCTCCATTTTCCAAAAAGATGTAATATCATTTCTCAACTTGGCATTCATAGTAGGCGGGTTATACCGTAGCAAGAATCTCTGGCAAAGATCATTCCATGATGCCACTATTCCCGATGACAAAACATTCAACCATGCTCTTGCTCTATCTCTTAAAGAATATGGAAACAACTTAAGCTTCAAGGCGTATTAAGGAACTTCTTGTTGTTTGAATGAATCATATACTTCTAGAAAGATTTTTAAATGTAATCGTGGGTCTTTAGTAGGGAGTCCACCGAACTGTCCTACGGTCTATAACATCTGGAACATTATCAGTTTCAACTCGAATTGCTGAGCTTGCATGGTTGGTCTGACTATCCCTTGATTCAAATCATCCAGTATTGGGATGACATGCTCTTTAATTGGCCTATCAATCCACCACATGACCAATGGGAGGATTTTTATTGCGATCAATTGGATTACCAGTAAGATCATTCCTGTTTCTAGCCATTTTTCTCAATTATTTTCTCTTTCACTGCAAGGTTCTATCAATCTCCAGATCAAAAAGGTATTCTGTGTTAGTAGGAATGCCTTTCCTCATGCATTGATGGAAAACCTGTAAAAAATAAATACACTAAGTTAAATAAAACTACTAAGTAAAATAATCGAACCAAATTTCACCAAATTGTCGATCCCTAGAAACGGTGCCAAAAACTTGTCGCGTGTGAATATGATATGCAAATTATGCAGGTATACAAGTCGAATCAAGTAATAAATTGATGAGTGAGTATCATTCCCATGAGGATCAGATTGAGGCACAAAAGTGGTTAAGTTGTTATAATAAAATGCAATTAATGTTATGGTAAAGCTATGACAAGTATGCAGTGGCAATTAAAAGGAATAGTGATGTATGCAATATGTGGAATTAATTAATACTTGGAAATGCTAGGGTAAAATGAGAGTAGATATGTAATGGAAATTATGAGAAGTACTACGAGAATAATATGTTAATAAAAAAGTAATAATGAAGTGGAAAAGATACTATGGCAAAGAATAAAGGACATATGATGTTGATTTGGAAGGTCGGGATTACCCAGAATCGATCGTTACTATCAATAATGCCTTGCCAAAATCGTATCTACTTTACTACACAGAATAGTTTTAAAATAGTTTGCTCTCGCTAAAGAAAAACCTCAAGTTACCTTGCTCTTGTCTATAGGCTTTTGAGATATCTTGCATGGGTTCCTTCTGTATAACCATGGCTCTATGTCTAGAGTCGACTACAAGTGTCTATTGAATACTTGCTCATTTCATTTAATTTTAATCCAACCAATCAAACCCTTTCGGAATTAGAAACAATTTATAAGTATGTGAACAGTCTTCTATGTCTAGAGATCTTTTGCATTTTAATTAATAAATAAGAACAATCAAATGAAATAGTAAAGTAAATTAGATATATAGTACATCCATAAAAAAATAGTTAAGGATTCATCGAAAGTAATTCCAAACCAAAATATTATCTGAAATTGTGTTCAACTACTTAAATTCAATATTTTGAAGGAACCCTAATGAAATTAACAAAAGAACTTCGGGAAATTGCTTTTGCTTGCCCAGTCCACACTTCGGCAGCATAGTTTTCTATGATAGCTAAGAAGGACTGCCTTCGACTTCCTATTCTTTGCGCAACCAAACTTTTATTCATGCCTAAGGATCCCTCTCACCATTTTTTACCCTTTGTGAGGTCCCCTTCATTGGCTTTTATAGATAGATTAGACTAGGGTTGGCTAACAACTCGTGATTATCTTCTATTTTTTTAGGAGATTTATCTGGTACAAGTTTGAATTTGAATTGGGACTGTTGCGCGGAAAATGTTGACTTGGTCTTCCCAGCATTTCCAAAGCATCCGTGCTGGCAAATTGTCTACACTTTGCCCTAACAAAACTTTAGTCCTTTATTTCCTCGTTCCAACCCTGTTCTTGTCAGACAAAAAACTCCACTGCAAGCGATTAGAAGCACCTAATTCCAACACAGTCCAAGTCCTAATGCAATATTAAAATGCTAACTAAAATGTCCTAAAATGCAAAAAAATGTACTTAAGTACAAGCAATTAGCTAGGTCTAAAGGCATGAAATATAACCCTTTTCAAGAGTTATCAATAACCATGTGTTTGTATCTGATATATCGTTCATTAGGAAAATTTCTAATGGTTGGATGAATTGTTATTAAATTATATATATGTTTGCATGATTTTTCGATATTATCGTGACTTTATATTGAATGATCTCATATGATTGAATAGAATATGCAACTCATAGATACATATATAAACTCACCTGTTAAATGATTGTGGTTGACAGGATTATTGTTTAGTACCTTGTTAATGTATGATTGTTATGTTTATATGGTAAGTTTTATTATTTCAACCTTTGAATGTACTAAGCTCTATTGAAGCTTACTTGTGTCATTTTTTGTTTCCTTGTAAATAGCATTTTGTTGAATCGGGTGATCGAATCAACTTGAAGATCACACTATCAAGATATCTTTCAGTAGATTTTGATAAGTTTACTTTTGGGTTATATGGCATGTAATAGGTGTGTCTTGTATACATCTAGGATACTTACTTCTAGTGATACATCTTACTTGGATCATGTTGTGTAAACTTGATTTTGGCTAAATTTTATATATTTATTTGGCTTATGGCTTGTAAAGGCCCATATGTGTCACATCTTGAATTTAGGTCTAGAAGTTTCAAGAATAATTTAGGAATTTAGGATCAGAATGAGCTCGAAAATTTTGAAGTATGGTAAACCAAAAATGTATTTGACTATGGTTTTTTGGAAATTAAATCAATTTATAAAAATAATGTAGATAAGACTTCCAATTTTAAAAAGAGGACTGTTTTGTAAAAGGGTTAATTAAAGAGTAGTTTTAAAGCAAATATACCAAGTTTTAAAATCAGCCTAATTCCCCCATTTTACCCTTTTTTGACGTTAAAAAAAAAAGAGAAAGCACCCTTTATCTTTTTCTTTTGTGCCATCCGTTAGGAAGAAAAAAAAATCCAAATCTTCATCCTACAATTTCAATCTTCAAAACTCCAATCCCTTGTTTTCTATCATCTTCCTAGTATTAAAACCCCTTTTGAAAACCAAGAAGAGCACAAAAACACTCTTAATTTCCTTGTTATTCAACTTCTGGGTTTTTCGGATTTTTAATCAAACGCTTGTTTTCCCCTCAATCAAGGTAATGTTTTGTTTTCCTAATAGTTTTGATAAGCTCTAGCTATTTAAATCAAGTTTTTATCTATTGAATCAAAGGTTTTGTGTAAATGCAAAAATTTGGGGCATTAATGGCGAAATTCAGGATTTTGAATGAAATTGATGTTTCAAAGTGTTTTTCAATTCGTTTTGATGTGATGAGAAGGTTTTTAAACTCTGATTAAATTTTTATTAAAAGTTTTTAAGGTTTTGTTAAGTTTTCATGAAAGATGACCATGGTATGTCAAAATTTTGGAACCAAGTTTTTTGTGTAGTTTAGAGTAGTTTGAAGTCTGGGAATCATTCTTAGATAAGTAATTAGATGATTGGAATTGATTTTAGGCATTAGGAATGAGTAGAGATTATAATTTTTGGGTTTCAATTTTGCTAGTCGAAAATTTTAGTTCTAGGAGAAACTAGCTTAGGCCTGCATTTTTGGTTGATTTAGGCGTCTATGGCTGAATATTAATTATTCTTGTTGTGCGATTTATTTTGGTGAAGAATTGGAACCATTGAAGCGTTCGATGAGCAAGGCAAAATGAAAGGAAAATCTAGTTTAAGCTTTCGACGACTAGGCAAAAGTGCGAACGTTGAGTGTTTGGAATCATTGCTAGTATACACAATTCATAATGTTAAATGGGAGCTTAGGAGTAGCCTAAAACCCTAATCTAAGTTCCGAGTGTAAGCTTTCTTGTACTCCTCGTTTAATTTGTAAAATATGTGATTGTGTAAGGTGGATTGAGTATTATGATGTGATTATGTGACATGTGATATATGTTTGTAATGATTATTGTGAATGTGTTAATTGTGGGTATGTTATACATGTCGAGTGAAAGTGATGAAGCTGTGCTTATAATGTGAAAATGCAGTGAAAGTGTACAGAAAACGGTAAGTAAAAATGTGTGTATAACTGCGGATATTTTGGCCTTATGGTCTTTGAGACTATTGGACATAGTTGGCATGCCATTGGATCTTTGAGTACTCACCCTTGTGTTGTGTTTTTGGTGATTAATGTTCGAGACAGTTTTAGTGGGATAAAGGAATGTGAGCTCAGCTCCATTAATCGGGATATGTTGGTGTGTTGGAGAGTGTTAGCTAAATGCTACGCTTTTGGGATATGTCCGACTCATCGAGTCAATGGTATGTTGGAGATCTGAGTATCCAATGTCTGGTGATAGAGTCTACTTTTATATTTCATAGCTTAAGTGCCAATTTATCATTAAATGTAGTATTATAAAATGTGGTGTATGCTTGAATATGTGATGGAAAAGCTAGATGAGTTGGTAGATATTGTATGAGTTTTTCAGTATATCATTATAGTAAATTATGTGAGAAATTATGCTTTGGTCATTTTCTTTTAACACATGACATCATGTTTATTTGGTGGTTTTTCCAAGCATTCATTGAGCTTGTTTAAGCTCGCCCACTCTTTTAAAACCTTGCTGACAGTTAGTGTTGTGGTGTGAGTGGTGCGAAATTCCAAGGAAGTGATCTAAGTTAGGCTTAGTAAATTGAGTAGCTGATGTCATTATTCTTTTTTACTGTGAAAATAAAGGCATTGTGGCTAGAATGTTGGTTGGATATGCATATTATGTCTTTGAGATTTTGATATGTTTATAGAATTTTAGGATTTGATGAATGTTTATCATTATGTTGTTGGTATTGCTTTAGGTAGAATATTTGAGGTTGAGAAGTTGATTTGGGGCTATAATTATGGTTATTTTGATACTGGATGATGTGTTAGTTGATGCATGTTGAAGGGGTAAATGATTGAGTCTGTATTATTCCCTATTTTGTTGTAATTTTTGTTATTTTATACAGAGGTATCGATAATTGGGGTCTTAATATCGATACCCCCATGTTAAAATGAATGTGTAGGAAAACAATAGCTTGTTTGGTATTGATACCATTTCTTGAGTATTAATACTCAAGGTTTAAAATATAGATACTTTTGCTATGTATCGATAAAAATGATGGGTTTTAAATTTTAAAGAGAAACAAAATGCTAAAAGGTACCAATTTTCTAAATGGTATTGATACCCATTATGA
The DNA here is from genome assembly GCF_007990345.1 of Gossypium hirsutum. NCBI lineage: Eukaryota > Viridiplantae > Streptophyta > Magnoliopsida > Malvales > Malvaceae > Gossypium > Gossypium hirsutum. The sequence goes on along the minus strand of NC_053442.1, from coordinate 44,798,888 downwards.
GAAATATCAATATTGGTGAGTGTGTATCGATACCTACGTGAATTTTTGGAACTTTACATTAAGTGGTCTTTAAACATGCTTCTAACTCATTATAAGGTCGTTTAGTGTATGTTTAGTAATTTCAACACTGCCTAGGGTATTTTAAACTTAAAAATCCTATAACTGATTAATTATGATGATGTTCGTATGCGAATGAGGCGTGGTGTAATATGTGATGATGTGACGTTGGTGTAGCATCCTATTATTCGGGCTTGGCGATTAGGCTGGGTATAGGGTGTTAAAATATGTATATGATTTGGTCATTTTGTTTATGCTACTTATGAATGAATAGGTTATGGTAGAATTGATCATGAATGGAATGAATTGGTAAGTTTAGCATGTATTTAAAGTAAGTATTTGTGAACTTTGAATGTGAATTGGTTGGTGTATAAAATGTGGTGTCATTGAGGGCATATTGGTTAGGCACATAGGTTGTATGTTTTGGTATGTTTTAATTTTTTTGGAATGTGTTTGGAAGGTATATGAATGCTTATTTTTAGTTTGGCTTGGAACCTAAGAAATTGGTTTAGTTTTGCCTTGTTTTGGAAGCTATTTTAGGTGCACACGGCCTGGGACATGGGCTACCACACGGCCGTGTGCCATACATGGTCACACCACACGCCATGTGGATTATTTAATTTTTTTGTAGGTTTATCGCACACGGTCACATGTTGTTAAACGGTTTGAAAACACAACACTGTGACCTTATTTTGAATCTCACACGGTCTGGCACATGACTTGCGACATGACCGTGTGATCTTATTTTGATTTGCACACGGGCAAGCACACAAGCTACAACACGACTGTGTGACCCAAAATTTCGAATTGTACATGGTTTGGTCACACAACATGTTTTTGATCCATACGGCCTAGCCACACAACTTTGTGACCCCTGTTTCCAAAAATTCAAAAATTTCAAAAAAAAATTTCATGTTTTTCTGTTTTGATTCAAATTAGTCCCTGATTGTTTCTAAATTGTTTTTAAGGTTTTGTAAGCTCGATTTAAGGCCTGTAAGCGTATATATGCTATGTTTAATGTGTGGATTAGATATTAATATTTGAATAATTTTATGATGTCATTGGATTGAATGTGTAATCGTAATCCTGTATCGAAGACGGGTTAGAGGTGTTACACCCACCTTGACATAGAATCTTGTATTTTGTTTAGTTTATTTTACATTCATTACCCTCATATGATAGTGCTTAATTATGGTGCAGTAAAGTAACTCACTAAGTTCATTTGAGCTTACAAGCATTGTTTGATGTTCAAAAGTTTTGCAAATTTGATCGAGGACTCAGGGGAGGGACCAAGCTAGATGGAAAGAAGATCGAGGATCATTGATAGATAAAGACATGTACATAAGAAGAGGGTACCATTGGAGGTTTTGCTTCATTATCAAAACAATGAAGCTAGATAACCTCCCTAGAATCTGGATTTTTAGGGTACATAGTCCTTAGCAAGATTTTAAAAATTGAATTGTAAACTAACAGTTTGATTAAAGCTAGGAAATTGAGAGAATAAGTATCTAGTGACTTAAGGCCTTGGATGTAAGAATTATTATTTTAAGTTTCATTATTAGATTGGTTTTAGAATATTTTATAGTAATCGAGTTAGCAAAGGTTAATTAAGTATAGGTCCATTTGTGACGCTCCATACCTGAATCTAGTGGACAGGTCAGACATGGGGTGTTACAGAAGTATTTTAAGGATTGTAGCCAAGAGAGGTTGAATTGAATCTAAATATATTATCTACACTAGTATGTCTAAAGAATAATCACCAAAAATCATATTACAATAATTAAATTTGAGAATTAAAATTGTAAAATAAAAACTAACTACTAAAAACAAAGTTAACAATGAAGATCTCTCAATTAATAGGAAAAAGATCAACTTGCTTCAGTGATTGCAATTAACTTGAGAATTAGGGTTTTATTACAGAACTAGTTATTAATTAAATAGTATTACCTCCCGCCTCTACTACTTAACTAATCGACCAGTACACGCTTATCTCTCAAACTCACTTTCTTGATCAGGTTAAATCCATGATTTACTAAGTAAACTTATCTCTCAACATCGTTTATCCCAGATTACTTCCTAGAGTCATCAATCTTAGGGTTAAAACACACATGGATTTATACTAGCCAACTCTATTTCAAAACCCTAATTCTTTCCTTAATCACTCCCACATCCGCTCATTAATCTCTCAAAGGATCTAGCCACTCATGAACATAACTTCCATATTCTCTTAAATTAATTTAATCATGCACAAACACACAAATAAATTACAACGAGAGAAGGACATAAATTGCTTCGTTTGATAAACTTAATAGGCTCAGAATCACAAAATCCTTTGATAGTGATTGAGATATCGTTAGTCGCAAAACATGAAACGAAAGAAAAATACTGAAATACTTAATAACGAAGACTTGGATTCAAATTGAATCCAAGTCGAAGAATAAGAAAATGTTTTTTTTTGAAAATAAACTAGAACGAAATAAAGATCTTAAAACTACTAACAAAAACCCTAAACGGCTTGGAAAAAACTCCCTAAGCCTTGCCTCAGCTTAACTATTTATATATTGAGTTTAGTAGCCCTAATTAGATCAATTACAAGCCTTAATCAAATAAAAATGAGTTGTGTAGGAGGAAAAACCCTCACTTAATTTCTGCCTATCGTTTCACCTGTGGCCGTGTTGCGATACACAACTTTGAATATAATATTCTAAATTAGCTTGGTTGTGTTGCGACTCTGAAAGCTTGCTTTACGATCCGATTGTCATTCCTAATGCTTTTGGGCCTCCTAGTGATTATCCTGCATACTCAATTAAATCATTAAAACCATCTTAAGGTCGGTATTGGCTCATTAGGTCAACTAACTTGAAATAATGTGTAAAAACTCTTATTTTGCAATATTTTGAATCTAAACTAAGAAATGCAAAAGTGTAATAAAATATACTAAAATGACTAGAAAACAAGCTCGTTAAGTGCCAAGAAATACTTAATTTGCCACTACGATTTGTAGTAGATCAGATACCCTCACACTTAAGTTTTTACTTGTCCTCAAGCAAACAAAAAAGAAAAATAAACACAAAAGAAAACGAAAAGAAAAATGCAAAGATAAAGCTAAAGTACTCGAGAATTCTTTGGACAAGCGATTGGATCGGAGTGATGTAAATAAAATGTTATGAACAATCATGTAATTCTAGCGCGATATGTAACTAAATCCTAATTTTTAACGTCAGACAGATTAGTTCAATAAATTACAAGGAAAATAAGTTAAAGAATGTTAAGTATAGTATTACATAAAAAAAATACATAAGTACACATTTATGCTAATATCAACCTAAGTGGTAAAAATTTTCTAAACTCAATTTAATTTTCCTTCATGCAGTGTATACTTAGGTCACATAGAACTTTTCAACTTGGAACATTTTGCGGCTTAGGTTGGTTCGATGTTCAATAATAGGCATAATAAAACGATTTAAGCACGAAAATATTTTGGCACATTATATTGTTCTCAAAGCTCCCCCAATGTCCCAACTAAGCTCACCACCTTATATCCACTTCTCTTACCTTCCTTTTCTCTCCATTTCCTGAGGTACAATACAATATTCGTGAGTACAATCATCTTAGCAAGTCTTTTCTGCAAACATGAGTATATCTCTTTTTCTATTTTCTTTCTTTTCTTCATCTCATTTTGCTTTTCTTCGTTTGAGATTTTCTCGCTTGGCGTTTAGCCTTCACAAACTTTTCTTTCAATTGATTTTTCGAGTTCAGCACTAGTTTGCAAGAATCTTAGTCACTATACCATACCACTCTGTAGGTTCAGACTAAATTTTTCTTTATTTTGAAACTTTCGTTATGTATCTACCTAACCCTCAATATTAATGGTCTGATGTCTAAGTTCGTGCGGGACCAAGAAAAAAAAGATCAAGAGATTATATTTTAGGCTCATGGTTTCATTCATGGTTCCTCAAGAAAATGGATTTTGACTCAAAATAGGGTACTAAAGAATTCATGCATCGGGTCGGCTCTTTAGCTCTAATGTGTCTACCAAACAATGCCTTAGGTCATCCCTAGGTATTTCAAGATATGGATTTAATTAACTAAATTTATCAATTTTTACAACGTAGAATTAAATTAACATGCATGCTTTTTGTGTATTCATTTACCACATTGTATACTTAACACACTTTCACCTATTCACAGTGTAATAAATTGAACTAATTAATCTAAAATTAAATAGTCTAGTATTAATTATTATCGAACTAAGTTTACAAATTATTCACATAATCCTATTTACATGCTCCTAACCAATCACTTGTATTTCTATAAACTTGAACACAAACAAAACAACATAAAAAATTACTCTAAAAATTTCTAAAAATAACCAGAAATAACAACTAAAACAAAAAAAATCCTAAAAATTCTATGTCACCCCACACTTTATTTAGCACATTGTCCCTACTATGCTAAAAAAATAAAGGAATGAAATTATCTGATATGGCATGATCGTGCTGCATTTGCTGTTGGGTTGTCTCGTTTGTCCCAGTTAACTCCAAAAATTTTGTGTTGTCTAAAATATAGGGTTCCTACATAGAAATTAACTAACAGAAAAAAAATAGAGTAATAAAAATCTAACTACCAGGCAGAAAAAAATAAAAACCATCCAAAATAAAAATTCCAAGTCCCAAAATAAAAATAAAAATTAAAAAATTGTTCAAATTTCATATAAGTCATGCATCGACTCCGCATCCATCATTGACCTTCCATTACCCCGTCCCGCAGTTGTCCTGGTAACCCTCATTCCAGAAGATTGGATAGGCCTTTGTTGGACCGAGTTGTGGAATGCGATTCCAATCATTGAGGGGCATTATGGCTTAAACGTCGCCTCCTAATTGGAGACTCAGAAAGGCTCCTCCTCCTCCTCATCATCTCCTTCAATGTCGTCGTCTTCATCTTCTTCTTCTCTGTCTCCCCCTCAATGTATCAGAATATTGAACGGGCGCGCACTTATTCGGTGGAGGGTTAGGCACACAACTACCATGCCTCTGTTTGTAAACGATTCCCACCAAGGATATATCTTACATCCATCGTATGACCCATTCGATATCCGACATGTCAGTCAAGCCAATCAACTAGGGCTTGATTTTGGTCTTCCTCTTGGACGGTGGGGGGATGTCCATCTTCTTCTTTCAATGTTGGTTCCACTCCATCACTTGTTTTTGGTGAAGGTCAATGAATTGACTATACATGTTATTTCCAAGCACACTTCTCGTTGGCATTACAAATGTCTCGGTCGGTGACATAGGAACCCTCGCCCTTTTGCATAAGGTTGTCACGAGATGGAAGATGTACATTCCCCATTTTTGGCCACTACTATATTGCAGCATCACTTGATAACTCCACTGGCCCACACAGACCTGTTTTTTCTGTAAAATTGAGTAAAGAAAAATTGCTTTAAAGGCGGTGATGTGAGAGACATTCTGCGTTAGAGAGATGCAGGTGAAAATAAATTGCATCCACATCTTGGCCATTGGAAATATTATAGTCTAACTAAACTTTAAGGGTATATTGGTACCGACTTAGCGAGTCCATTTTCCACGCCCCTGTGTTACGTATTGTAGAATAGCATATTTATGCCTCGATACATGTTTAAATCAACAGAATCAAAGCAATTTGAGGCATAATACATAGCATCATAATACAAACAAATTTCGGGGTATGAACAATACCTATTTTCCCTGAAATGTTACATGCATATGTATGTCATCCGGGAGTTTGTGGGTTTCCCTATCCTTTAGGGAAGCATAGAATTCGTAGAGAATTGCGTTGACCGATGGTTCGTTTGGGGTTAAGCAAAAAGTACACCAATAGTGGAAATCCAACAAATCTCAAATTGTGTCGCACTCGATTAACGAGGGATCAAACCCCCGTTCTTGAATGAATGTGCAACCGTTCATTTGAAAATAGTACTGTTTGACTTTAGGGTTGTCAAAAAAGGTAGCACCGAAATTCATGAACATTTTTTGTGTATGGCGTGATTTGCGGAGTGCCATGTGTTCGTATCTAAATAAACGAAGATAACCGTAAAACAAAACGCATAACAGAGAAGGAGATTAGAACATTAAACCTCGATTTGGTCGTGCTTCATTCGTCTCTGATGAAATATACCCGTCAAAGAGAAGAAAAAAATACTAGAAAAATTACTAATGAATGAGGGGAGAAGAGATTACCAACGAAAATGGCGGTTCAAACCCTCAAAATTAAAACAGTGACAGTAGAGGAGAAGTACGATACCCTATGCTTTTGGGTGCTTTATTGGGTGTTTTAAAAGTAATGTTTTAGGTCTGAAATCATACGATTTATATAAAAAATCTAACGGCAGGAAATTTCATTAAAACAATGTCGTGTCACAACATAGGAGTATGTGTTTCATGATATGCTGCCCTAATTTCCTAGAATTTAGGTTCGAAGCGTTGTGTCGCGTCATGTGTCTAAGTGTGTTGCGACACAGGCTTAAAATGTTCAAAAATTTAGGTTTAAAGTAGTGTGTCGCAAGACAGGGGGACCTTTTTCGTGACACAACTTGATATTTTCAAGTTTTGATGCTTCGTAGTTGCATGTCACAACACAGGTGTACCTATGTCGCGACACTACTGAGATTTTCAAATTAATTGGGTTTGAAGTTATGTGTCGTGTAACGCCCCGTACCCGAGACCGTTGCCGGAGTCGGACACGAGGGGTTCACAGACTAAATTCGCTTACTATCGCAGTCCATTTTAAAAATTTCCAGACAGCTGGCTAACTGTGTCGCTGTCACCTTAAAAATCATATCTTGAGTTTCACAACTCGAAAATCAGTTTCGTGATTTTTCCCTGAAACTAGACTCATATTTCCATCTACATATTGTTTTCTAGAATTTATGGTCGGGCCAATTAGTACAGTTTATTAGTTAAAGTCTCCCCTGTTACAGGGTGCGACTACACTGACATTCATGCATTACAATTTGGATATCTCCCTGTACAGGGCTTCAATACTGATGCCGTTTGTTTCTATAGAAACTAGACTCAGAGAGGAATCTATACATATATGGCATGACTCCTAATTATCTCTGGTTAATTTATAATGAATTTCCAAAGCCGGAACAGGGAATCCAGAAACCGTTCTGGCCCTGTCTCACGAAAACCTAATTATCTCTTAACATACCACTAATATGACCGTTTCGTTTCTTCCATATGAAATTGGATTCATCAAGGTTCATTTAAATAATTTATTCACTATTTAATTCTATTCCTACTATTTTTAGAGATTTTCCAAATCTACATCACTGCTGCTGTCAGCATCTGCCTTTAAGGTAGACTTTACCTATTTCATAGTTTCCATGATTCAACTAGCCCTTTTAGCATAAATAGCACAAATTATGATAGTGATTAACCATTCACATGGCCAATCCTTGTTAAGCATATCCATACCAAATGATTATAACATTATGCTCAAACATATATAAGCCATTTTCGCATGGCTATCCAAAATTATACAAATCCAAAGGGTCCATGACCCACTACAAAAAGGGTAGTCCTATACATGCCATTTTCAGAGTTCAACCAAAAGTGTACCAAAAGGGCTTTGATAGTGTGGGCGACTTCGACTTCAATAATCCCGAGTCCGATAGCTGACGAACCAAAATCTATAAAACAGAGATTCAAAGAACGGAGTAAGCATTTAATGCTTAGTAAGTTTTAAGCAAGACAAAGTGTTCTCAATCACTATTATTGATCATTCATTTCAACTGTTCGATGAAGTTAATCTAGAGCTTCATCTCGATCTATAATATCATTAAACGCAACACTTGGCTGCCACATATATACTTTCGAATAATAATGACCTAGATGGTCAAATATTTCCAAAGCACATTCTCACATTTGGAGTTATAATATTAATCACATTTACCTACCTCTTTGATACTGATAATTCACCTCGAAATCACTCCACCGATGAGTAAGTAATACGTACCTGAACATCTTGAATACATAATACTTATTTGATGGTAACTTAATGCAGATACTCAATATCAAAGTCTTACTTGAATCCTAGCATTTAGCCGTCGGGTCTTTAATGCTCGGATATAGTACGAGCACGAAGCCTACGGACATTAATCAGGATAATACTCTCGCATAAAGCCTGCAGGGTTTTAACCCGGATATAGTACTGACACAATTGCCCTTCGGGACTTATCACATTTATACACTTTCACATCCATCACGTTGGCCACTCGGCCCTGTCACATATATACACTTTCACATTCATCACATCGGCCATTAGGCCTCATCACATATATACACTTTCACATTCATCACATCGGCTATTAGGCCTTATCACATATATACACTTTCACATTCATCACATCGGCCATTAGGCCTTATCACATATATATACACTTTCACATTCATCACATCGGCCATTAGGCCTTATCACATATATATACACTTTCACATTCATCACATTGGCCATTCGGCCTTATCCCATATATACACTTTCACGTTCATCACATCGGCTATTAGGCCTTATCACATATATACACTTTCACATTCATCACATCGGCCATTAGGCCTTATCACATATATATACACTTTCATATTCATCACATTGGCCATTCGGCCTTATCACATATATACACTTTCACATTCATCACATCGGCTATTAGGCCTTATCACATATATACACTTTCACATTCATCACATCGGCCATTAGGCCTTATCACATATATATACACTTTCACATTCATCACATTGGCCATTCGGCCTTATCACATATATACACTTTCACATTCATCACATCGGCTATTAGGCCTTATCACATATATACACTTTCACATTCATCACATCGGCCATTAGGCCTTATCACATATATATACATTCACATCACAATTATCCAAATATACTTCACCTATCACATATACTATCATGTATACACTTTGTCTTGGCCGAATCTACATTAATCATTTCCCAATGAATAATTCAATTTCACGCCATACTATCATTTCATATTCGAATACTCATAAACTTACAATTTCACAAATTTTAATATCAAAGATCCATCTAACACTCATGTATCGTTTTACAATATCACGATTTAGAATTCACGTATGGGTTTAATCAATAGCTTATGAGTAACTAAAACAAGTTTTATCCATGTTTACAACAAAATCACATATTCACTACGAGCTGTTTTCCTGAGCAGTAGACACTAAATTATTTATAACTGGACCTACAAAACTCCAAATCACTTGCCGTTAATTTTCCCTGAATATAGACTCGTATATCTTCCATCCATAAAATTTTCAGAATTTTAGGTTTGGCCAATCAATACCAGATTTTTCTTAAAGTTTCCCCTATTTCACTGTTTGACTAATCTGACCACTATTCACTACGAATCAAATTTCTCATTTTACAGAATTCAAAATGTGTTGTATTTGATTTCATTTGAAACTAGACTCATTAAGGAGTCTAAGCATATAAATTTTATCTTATAACCATTTTTGTACAATTTATAATGATTTTCTAAAAACAGAACAGGGGATTTCGGAGTCATTCTGACACCGTCTCACACAACTTTAAATATCTCTTTATAGGAAATTTGTTTGCTCACAAGGTCTCTTTTATAAGAAACTAGACTAATTAAGCCTTGATTACATATTTTATTCAGCCTATAATTCCACACCAACAATTTATAGTGATTTTCTAAAATCACGTTACTGCTGCTGTCCAAAGCAAATTATTACAATTTGCTCTTAACTTTCCAAGTCCAAACACATATGAACTTACCATTTGAGTTTAAGACATATCATGGCCACATCATATCTTATTAAATCAACTCATTATGTCCTATTATGATTGAATTTACTCAATGTTTAATCACTTAAAACTTACCTCGGAAGTGGTCGACGATTAGATATCCACGGCTATTCGTTTACTTTCTCTTTTCCCCTATCCGACTTTGATCCTCTAAGCTCTTGATCTAAATCAAACAATTTACTTCCCAATCAAACACAATCACACGGCATCCATATACATTTTAGAACCATTCTTAACATATTTACTACTCATTTACAAACGAAATACTCATATCACATTTATAAAACTACCTTTCATAAACACTATGTATAAATATGCATTTCTTCACTATTTACTAAGTCAAGCCAAACCACATGATTTATTAATCGTTAATATATATATATACAGCATTAACAACTTCACTTAAGCTTAAGTATAAAATTTGGTCTTACCAAATTTTGCACATTTTACCAAAATAATAACTACCAATTTTACACATAAGTGCCGAATCAAATAATACCACACTTACAATATCACTTGACTAATGAAATATCCAAAATATCAATCTATCATTTACCAAATTCTTAAACCACATATAAGGCACATTTTAAACTCAAGCATGTAACTTAACAACTTAACCATTAGTTGCCGAACCACAAACAAAACATATTCATACGTTAATATCTCAAACCCTACCATAACAACCAATATGCAAGATATCACATATACATAACTTAGCTTATGAGAACATATGTATTACATCATAAACACATCTTTTACCAATTACCTCACTTAAGCCAAATTTTTATAATCAACCACAAAAAAAATATACCACAAATCACACTTCCAAAATGGGCTACTTCCATGGCCGATTATACTTCATCATTAACATATCTCATTTTCGAATCATATAATCAACATTTGTTCAAGACATCAAACCTCTTTAATTTCGGCTATTACTAATATAAACATTCACAAATCATATTCTTAGGAAGACCTATTTCTTTCCATGACACATTCATCATCAATACTTAGATGAAACAATCAAAATCCCTTCCTTTATACCCTAGCCGAATGCTCCAATCATCCATCAAAATTACAAATTTTAGCATGGGCTAAGTAAGAACCATGATTATTTACCTAAAACAAGTTAAAATTTCACAATTTGACATAATATACTAACCTTTTTAATGACTCAAGTGACCAAAAATTCTTCCCCTCCTTTGTTTCTTCTATTCGGCCATGTTGAACAACAAAGAAAGAATTTTGTTTTTCCTCCCCTTTCTCTAGTCACGGCAATGGGGAGTAAGGGGGAGACAACTTTGGTTTCTCCTCCCACTCCCCTCATATTTTATTATTCTTCCCACACATATTAGCATAAAATGTCTATAATATGTTTTTCCCCATAGCATGGCCGGCCACCATCTAGATTTTTGGTTAATTTGACATGCAAACCCTTCTTTTATACAACATGCATTAATAGGTTCTTATAGATTTCAAAAGTGTCACACATAAGTCCTATTACTAAATTCACATGCAATCGACTAAATCGAAACTTAAAACTTTCACACATTCATATTCACATATAATAAACATAAAATATGACGGCTAATTATTTTTATGACTTGATTTTGTGGTCCCGAAACCACTTTTCGACTAGGGTCAAATTAGGGGTGTCACAACTCTCCCCCCTTTAGGGATTTTCGTCCTCGAAAATTTCTACCGATGCATAGTTTAGGATAACGTCCTCTTGTTGAATTATATTCATATAAACATTAGCTCATCGATAGCAATTGTAATTCATTATTGATTTCGCATCGATCTATAAAATCATTTTCTTATCTTAAAACAAATACATAAACATTTCTACAAGTCTGCACATATATCTCATTTTCTTGATTTCATAAGCAATAATCACTTAATTTAATTCACAAATGCATTTCAAACACATATTAAGCACATATTGACATGTATAATTCACATCATCAACCCACATATTTGTAACCCACATTTTCATTCATGTATAAGCTGTAACCTAACCGAAAGTACACATATACTCAAACATCCCAATAAATATCCTTTATAACTTTATCACATCTCAATATTCAACTTAACTCATTTCCAAAAGAAAATCAACTTCCACATACCTGAACATTGAATTCATTTAGCACATTTAATCACTGTTAACGATACCCGTTGAATCATTCGAAATCATTACGGATACTCATTAAGCACATATAGCTCTTACAATGCCATATCCTAGATATGGTCTTACATATGCTCACATATCGAGCCGATGCCATGTCCCAGACATGGTCTTACACACTATCTCAAATCAATGCCTTCGTCCCAGACGAGGTCTTACATGAATTCCACTTCACACACTTAGTGCCTACTGACCGATCTCGCACTCATAGTGCTCGGTTAAAAGAATTCGCACACACACAGTGCCTCTAATCATTCACACACATAGTGCTCTTATTCATTCGTTATTACACATTGAAATGACTTAACCAAGTCTATAAACATCATGTATGTACACTTTTAAACATATCATCTCATTTAAATTTGAATTCGTATAGTAATGAACACTTAAACTTTGCTCAAATTACCGGCACGAAGCCTACTAGGCACGAAGGCCCGAATACATGTCACCAGCATGATTGCTCTTCGGGACCTAGCCCGGATATAACACCAGCACGAATGCTCTTCGGGGTTTAGCACGGATATATCACTAGCACGAATGCTCTTCGGAACTTAGCCCGGATACATCACTAGCATGAATGCTCTTCGGGACTTAGCCCGGATACATCACTAGCATGAATGCTCTTCGGAACTTAGCCCGGATACATCACTAGCATGAATGCTCTTCGGGACTTAGCCCGGATACATCACTAGCATGAATGCTCTTCGGGACTTAGCCCGGATACATCACTAGCATGAATGCTCTTCGGGACTTAGCCCGGATACATCACTAGCATGAATGCTCTTCGGGACTTAGCCCGGATCATCGTCGAGACCTTTAGCTCGGATGAAATCTCCACACAAAGCCAGCGAATTTTAATCCGGACATAATCTCTGTACATAGCCATCGGGTCTTTACCCGGACATAATCTCTTCATATAGTCAGCGGGTCTTTAAACTCGGATTCACATCACTGAGTCTCATACATATTTATTCACATGTTATCATGTTTCACATGGCACAAATCACATTTATAATTTAATCAATTCATTCACATGTAAACATATAACATGATTCTTGACTTTAAGTCGTAAATATCATTCAAATCTAATACATGTATGCTTCTTTTGCTAAACTTTCAGCTCAATAAGCAATCACACAAAAGCATATATCCCCAATCTCTTCCTTTGTTCATTTCTCTAATAACCTTATTATGATAAGGACAATGGGACATCATTCATCTATCATACATGTATATCATGGCATTTTAAGTTAAATACCAAATTCAATTACTCAAAACTTACTTATGTTATACCCTTCTCAATATTGACACGTCATAAGCATGTCTCAGTCCTCTCAATACCATCTGCTACAGCTCGATCGGGATTGGAATTCATTACAATAAATAAACACATTTTCAATTGTCAGAAATCACCACACTATCAAATAATCACATAATGGCATGTATAGCTAGACCCAAACGTATTATGGCAGTCCTAGAATCGACAAAACTGTAGCTCTGATACCAATAAAATTGTAACGCCCCATACCCGAGACCGTTGCCGGAGTCGGACACGAGGGGTTCACAGACTAAATTCGCTTACTATCGCAGTCCATTTTAAAAATTTGCAGACAGTTGGCTAACTGCGTCGCTGTCACCTTAAAAATCATATCTTGAGTTTCACAACTCGAAAATCAGTTTCGTGATTTTTCCCTGAAACTAGACTCATATGTCCATCTACATATTGTTTTCTAGAATTTATGGTCAGGCCAATTAGTACAGTTTATTAGTTAAAGTCTCCCCTATTACAGGGTGCGACTACACTGACCTTCATGCATTACAATTTGGATATCTCCCTGTACAGGGCTTCAATACTGACGCCGTTTGTTTCTATAGAAACTAGACTCAGAGAGGAATCTATACATATATGGCATGACTCCTAATTATCTCTGGTTAATTTATAATGAATTTCCAAAGTCGGGAAAGGGAATCCAGCAACCGTTCTAGCCCTATCTCACGAAAACCTAATTATCTCTTAACATACCACTCATATGACCGTTTCGTTTCTTCCATATGAAAGTGGATTCATCAAGGTTCATTTAAATAATTTATTCACTATTTAATTCTATTCCTAATATTTTTAGTGATTTTCCAAATCTACATCACTGTTGCTGTCAGCATCTGCCTTTAAGGTAGACTTTACCTATTTCATAGTTTCCATGATTCAACTAGCCCTTTTAGCATAAATAGCACAAATTATGATAGTGATTAACCATTCCCATGGCCAATCCTTGTTAAGCATATCCACACCTCTCAATAACCATATCCATACCAAATGATTATAACATTATGCTCAAATATATATAAGCCATTTTCGCATGGCTATCCAAAATTATACAAATCCAAAGGGTCCATGACCCACTACAAAAAGGGTAGTCCTATACATGCCATTTTAAGAGTTCAACCAAAAGTGTACCAAAAGGGCTTTGATAGTGTGGGCGACTTCGACTTCAATAATCCCGAGTCCGATAGCTGACGAACCAAAATCTATAAAACAGAGATTCAAAGAACGGAGTAAGCATTTAATGCTTAGTAAGTTTTAAGCAAGACAAAGTGTTCTCAATCACTATTGTTGATCATTCATTTCAACTGTTCAATGAAGTTAATCTAGAGCTTCATCTCGATCTATAATATCATTAAACGCAACACTTGGCTGCCACATATATACTTTCGAATAATAATGACCTAGATGGTCAAATATTTCCAAAGCACATTCTCACATTTGGAGTTATAATATTAATCACATTTACCTACCTCTTTGATACTGATAATTCACCTCGAAATCACTCCACCGATGAGTAAGTAATACGTACCTGAACATCTTGAATACATAATACTTATTTGATGGTAACTTAATGCAGATACTCAATATCAAAGTCTTACTTGAATCCTAGCATTTAGCCGTCGGGTCTTTAAAGCTCGGATATAGTACGAGCACGAAGCCTACGGACATTAATCAGGATAATACTCTCGCATAAAGCCTGTGGGATTTTAACCCGGATATAGTACTGACACAATTGCCCTTCGGGACTTATCACATTTATACACTTTCACATCCATCACGTTGCCCACTCGGCCCTGTCACATATATACACTTTCACATTCATCACATCGGCCATTAGGCCTCATCACATATATACACTTTCACATTCATCACATCGGCTATTAGGCCTTATCACATATATACACTTTCACATTCATCACATCGGCCATTAGGCCTTATCACATATATATACACTTTCACATTCATCACATCGGCCATTAGGCCTTATCACATATATATACACTTTCACATTCATCACATTGGCCATTCGGCCTTATCAGATATATACACTTTCACGTTCATCACATCGGCTATTAGGCCTTATCACATATATACACTTTCACATTCATCACATCGGCCATTAGGCCTTATCACATATATATACACTTTCACATTCATCACATTGGCCATTCGGCCTTATCACATATATACACTTTCACGTTCATCACATCGGCTATTAGGCCTTATCACATATATACACTTTCACATTCATCACATCGGCCATTAGGCCTTATCACATATATATACACTTTCACATTCATCACATCGGCCATTAGGCCTTATCACATATATATACACTTTCACATTCATCACATTGGCCATTCGGCCTTATCACATATATACACTTTCACATTCATCACATCGGCTATTAGGCCTTATCACATATATACACTTTCACATTCATCACATCGGCCATTAGGCCTTATCACATATATATACACTTTCACATTCATCACATCGGCCATTAGGCCTTATCACATATATATACACTTTCACATTCATCACATTGGCCATTCGGCCTTATCACATATATACACTTTCACATTCATCACATCGGCTATTAGGCCTTGTCACATATATACACTTTCACATTCATCACATCGGCCATTAGGCCTTATCACATATATATACATTCACATCACAATTATCCAAATATACTTCACATATCACATATACTATCATGTATACACTTTGTCTTGGCCGAATCTACATTAATCATTTCCCAATGAATAATTCAATTTCACGCCATACTATCATTTCATATTCGAATACTCATAAACTTACAATTTCACAAATTTTAATATCAAAGATCCATCTAACACTCATGTATCGTTTTACAATATCACGATTTAGAATTCACGTATGGGTTTAATCAATAGCTTATGAGTAACTAAAACAAGTTTTATCCATGTTTACAACAAAATCACATATTCACTACGAGCTGTTTTCCTGAGCAGTAGTCACTAAATTATTTATAACTAGAGCTACAAAACTCCAAATCACTTGCCGTTAATTTTCCCTGAATATAGACTCGTATATCTTCCATTCATAATATTTTCAGAATTTTAAGTTTGGCCAATCAATACCAGATTTTTCTTAAAGTTTCCTCTGTTTCACTATTTGACTAATCTGACCACTCTTCACTACGAATCAAATTTCTCATTTTACAGAATTCAAAATGTGTTGTATTTGATTTCATTTGAAACTAGACTCATTGAGGAGTCTAAGCATATAAATTTTATCTTATAACCATTTTTGTACAATTTATAATGATTTTCTAAAAACCGAACAGGGGATTTCGGAGTCATTCTGACACCGTCTCACACAACTTTAAATATCTCTTTATAGGAAATTTGTTTGCTCACAAGGTCTCTTTTATAAGAAACTAGACTAATTAAGCCTTGATTACATATTTTATTCAGCCTATAATTCCACACCAACAACTTATAGTGATTTTCTAAAATCACGTTACTGCTGCTGTCCAAAGCAAATTATTACAATTTGCTCTTAACTTTCCAAGTCCAAACACATATGAACTTACCATTTGAGTTTAAGACATATCATGGCCACATCATATCTTATTAAATCAACTCATTATGTCCTATTATGATTGAATTTACTCAATGTTTAATCACTTAAAACTTACCTCGGAAGTGGTCGACGATTAGATATCCACGGCTATTCGTTTACTTTCTCTTTTCCCCTATCCGACTTTGATCCTCTAAGCTCTTGATCTAAATCAAACAATTTACTTCCCAATCAAACACAATCACACGGCATCCATATACATTTTAGAACCATTCTTAACATATTTACTACTCATTTACAAACGAAATACTCATATCACATTTATAAAACTACCTTTCATAAACACTATGTATAAATATGCATTTCTTCACTATTTACTAAGTCAAGCCAAACCACATGATTTATTAATCGTTAATATATATATACAGCATTAACAACTTCACTTAAGCTTAAGTATAAAATTTGGTCTTACCAAATTTTGCACATTTTACCAAAATAATAACTACCAATTTTACACATAAGTGCCGAATCAAATATTACCACAATTACAATATCACTTGACTAATGAAATATCCAAAATATCAATCTATCATTTACCAAATTCATAAACCACATATAAGGCACATTTTAAACTCAAGCATGTAACTTAACAACTTAACCATTAGTTGCCGAACCACAAACAAAACATATTCATACGTTAATATCTCAAACCCTACCATAACAACCAATATGCAAGATATCACATATACATAACTTAGCTTATGAGAACATATGTATTACATCATAAACACATCTTTTACCAATTACCTCACTTAAGCCAAATTTTTATAATCAACCACAAAAAAAATATACCACAAATCACACTTCCAAAATGGGCTACTTCCATGGCCGATTATACTTCATCATTAACATATCTCATTTTCGAATCATATAATCAACATTTGTTCAAGACATCAAACCTCTTTAATTTCGGCTATTACTAATATAAACATTCACAAATCATATTCTTAGGAAGACCGATTTCTTTCCATAACACATTCATCATCAATACTTAGATGAAACAATCAAAATCCCTTCCTTTATACCCTAGCCGAATGCTCCAATCATCCATCAAAATTACAAATTTTAGCATGGGCTAAGTAAGAACCATGATTATTTACCTAAAACAAGTTAAAATTTCACAATTTGACATAATATACTAACCTTTTTAATGACTCAAGTGACCAAAAATTCTTCCCCTCCTTTGTTTCTTCTATTCGGCCATGTTGAACAACAAAGAAAGAATTTTGTTTTTCCTCCCCTTTCTCTAGTCACGGCAATGGGGAGTAAGGGGGAGAAAACTTTGGTTTCTCCTCCCACTCCCCTCATATTTTATTATTCTTCCCACACATATTAGCATAAAATGTCTATAATATGTTTTTCCCCATAGCATGGCCAGCCACCATCTAGATTTTTGGCTAATTTGACATGCAAACCCTTCTTTTATACAACATGCATTAATAGGTCCTTATAGATTAACCCATCGCATTTGAAAAGTGTCACACATAAGTCCTATTACTAAATTTACATGCAATCGACTAAATCGAAACTTAAAACTTTCACACATTCATATTCACATATAATAAACATAAAATATGACGGCTAATTATTTTTATGACTTGATTTTGTGGTCCCGAAACCACTTTTCGACTAGGGTCAAATTAGGGGTGTCACATGTCGCAACACAGGGGTGCCTATGTCGTGACTTATATTGAGAGATGTAAAATCAACATTTTTAGATGTTTCAGACTCCATGATTTGTGCGTAATCACTTCAAGACACTTTTAGGGTCACTTGAGCTCCATGCTAACCTAATTCCTACCCCAATAAAAGCTAAAAATCCAAATTACAATCCTCGAAATCAAAATGCACAAAATTACAATATTTATAGGCATAATAAGATTTTGACGATTTAAAATCAAATATGGCTACCAGACTCGTACGATAATCTATTACTCTCTATCTTTACCTTTTTCGGTCTCTTTCTATCATTGCAATCTGTCCATTGGAGGTCTATCAACTCTGAATTTTTTTTATTTGTGTCATTCCTTTGTACTATGTTTTCCTACATACATCACACTCGAAAAGTACCTCCAATCAATGTCATTAGAGTTTTCGTAAAATGATGCAAAACATTCTCGCCCTAATTGTTTCTCTAATCCCTCATCTTTGGAATCATGGTCGCATTTAAACACTTCCATCTCACCATAAATTTCCATAGTTAACTAATTTTTCTTGAGATCGATGGTTGATCTAGACATGGCAAAAAATGACCACCTAACAGTATGAGGATCGCTTGATCTTCTTCGAAATTCAGGATTACAAATTCGATAAGAATTATAAAATTCCTCACCTTAACTAACAGATCCTCAAGTACACCTTTTGGTCATACTAAAGACTTGTCAACTAATTGCAGTGTTATCGATGTATTTTTCAACTCCCCTAATCTCTGTTAAATCACAAAGGGCCTTACTAAAATATATGTCCCCTATCTTTGTTGGAATTGTAAAACTACCCAGATCTTTTAATTTCGAGTGTATTTTCTTAGCAATGATAGCACTACAAGAGGTATCTATGTTAATTTATTAACCATTTTTCAAATTTTTATGCCTTGACATCATTTCCTTCAAATACTTGACATATTTTGGTATTTTATCAATTAGTTCAAAAAGGGGTAAATTAGCATTCAAGGACTTGAATAAGTTCAAAAAGCTTATAAAATCAACCGCATCCCTTCTTCGTTTGTCCTTAATCCTCGATAGGAATGGTATTTTCAGGGTCACGGGGTTTGAGATTACCGGCTTAGCTACCTGTTTGGCTACTCCATCACTCAACTCTTCGGGCTTATTTTCATCAAAGATTCCTAGATATATTCCGATAAATTCTTGAATAGGAGTAGTAATATTATCAAGTGTCTTGCTTGATCGTAGAGCAATTGCATTCACATGATCCTTTCCATCCTTACGAGGATTGTTCTCCGTGCTACTAGGGATTTCGGTACCAAATTGCCTTTGCATGTTGCTCATCATCTCCATAATTTGGCTCATATGTTTCTAGATTATTTTCTTTGAAGTTCATAAATGTGTTTCGAGTTAAAGTACATTTAGATTGTACTTGTCGTATGTCCATCTTCATTGACTAGATCGCTCCCTCTATCCGATCGAGTCATTGAACACATGAAGTATGGTCAATCCCCATTGTTCTATCTTAAGATCTTTGTATATCTGGAGGTTGGTAAAGAGAGTTCGTTCGGTTTTGCATTGTGTTTCCACCTCCTTGATTACCTCTCCATCTTAGGTTTGGGTGATCCTTCCAACTAGGTTTATATGTGTTCGAATAGGGATTTCCACCCCTATTACCTACGTAATTCACCTCGTCTTGTTGGTGCTTCAAACTTGATCCACAGTTTTGGCTTGGCTCCATTATAGTTGGTTTAGAGGCTACTTCCAAATGGTTAAAATTTTCCAAATTTATCTGATAAGCATCCACCTTTTAGGTTGCTTTCGTTAGTTTTGGTTTTGGTGTAACAACTCATTTTTTAATAGTGTCAAAAACAATGGTTTCGGGACCACAATTCTGACGAGTGAGTCCGTAAATATTAATATTAAATAATAATATTTATGAGTCAAGTAATATGATATAGTCAATTTTTATTTGACAAATTTATTTAATTGGATAATTAGTTAAGTATAAGTGGTTGTCCTTGAAGTCAAGTGGTTTTAAAAATGAGGTATCGAGACCTCGTTTCTATAAATCAAGCTCGTAAATAATTTTATTAAATATTGATAGAGTAATTATATCGGTGTATTAAATTTTGGTCCAGAAATTTTAACGTTTGGATTGTTAATTAAGGAAAATGACTAGATTGTAAAAGATGTAAAATTTAATCGGTATTGATTTCTACTAGCTAAAATGCATTATTAATGTTTGTTTAAGGTCTAAAGTAGTAATTTACCACTTTTCAAATGTTTCATAAGTTTAGTGCTTAATTTATTTGAATAAATTATGTTAAATTAATGTTTTATGGTAAAAAAATTATTATTAAAGGTTATAGTAAAAAACAAACAACATCATATTCATCTTTTCTTCATTTCTATTGAAAGTAGAAAACCAAAACTCCATTGAAGGAGCTTGAAGGTTCGGTGACTTTATATGCATGTATATCACGTTGTTGACTTCGACGAAAAATGGAAAGCTGTTGAAGAGTCCTTGTTAACTAAACTGATATGGTTTGTTAGGTAAGTTCATACTACCTTCTATAGTCACAATTTGTTATTAAATGTTGTTAACTATTTAAATATAAACTTCTAAAATGAAAATCAGACTATGTGGTAATAAATTGAATTCTGAGATAATTTTGACGGACAGAATAAAAGTCTCATACACGAGAATTTTGAATGATTCTTGTTCTGGATCGAGCTCCAGCATTTGGAGCAAACTCGAATATACATGTGACTCAAAATTAGCCTAGACTGGTAACCTTACATGTATTTATAGCTCTGGCCAAGCTATTTTTTCTGCGTTGTCAATGGTTTAGTCCAGACGGGTAACTTGACACATATATTTCTGTATACAATTAGCTCGAACGAGCATCAAATGTTACCCGCACTTGTGTATTGAGTTACTTTTACGAAGTTCCATCGATAAATCAAAGGATTACATAGTGAATTTGTAACGTTAATGTGGATGTAATACGAACTTCAAATATTTGTATGTTCATTACTTATTGACCTAGAATTATTGAATTCTGACATGATGTGAATTGGTTACTTGTGGCATGTATATAGGATTTTTACCTCGCATATATATACAACATGTTTTTGGTATTTTGGTTGTAAATGCACTTTTATGCAAACTTGATGTATGTAATACATATTTGATGTTTTTGTAATGTGTGGTTACAAGTCAAGTTTGAATGGTATTTTGGGTGTTTATGTGATAGCAAGTTATGGCATGAATATTGAATTTTTTTATGTTAGAATGAATGAGTTGAATGTTTTGGATAGTTGTTGTTTTATGTTTATAATGTGGTGCCATTGAAGGCATATTGGTTAGGCACTTAGACTGGATGTACTTGACATGTTTTGGGTATTTTTTTAATGTGTTTTGAATAAGTAAAATGATTGGAAATGGTTTGGCTTGGAACTTAAGAAATGGTAGATGAAAAAGCTTGGTTTTGAAGTTGTTTCAGGTGCACACGGCCTGAGACATGGGCTGTTACACAGCCATGTGCCACACACGGTTACCCACACGACTGTGTGGTTGTTTGATTTTAGGTGCAGGATTTTTCACACGGCCACAAGTTGTTACATGGCCTAGCGACACGACCGTGTGACCCTATATTTGAATTGTACACGGTCTGAGAATAAGGCATGTAGAGTAGCCACACAGCCATTCTTAGGGCCACACGGGCTGGCCTTTATCAGACGGCCTAGCCACACAACTGTGTGACCCCTGTTTACACTTTTTACTCAAAATTTCATAGAAGTTTCAATTTAATCTAGAATTGATCTCAATTTGTTTTAAATATTTCGTAAGCCCGTTTAAGGTTCAAATATTATTAAATATCATGGATATGATTATGATTTATTATGAAATGATATATTTTGTCTATATTTGGTTGATTGCTGAATAGTGATAGTGTTTTATAGTTGTATCATCTTATAACTCAGATCGGGTGACTAACCAGGTATAGGGTGTTATATTTAGTGGTATCAGAGCTATGGTTTAGTCGATTCTAGGATTAGCATAGCATGTATTGAGTCTAGAATATACATGTCATATATAACTTGTGATAATGTGATGCTTTTCTGTTTTCTTATAGATTGAAAAAATATTGGTCAATTCTAATTATGTCGTTACTGATGAAATCAAAAGTAATGTCCCGACTCCCGAGAAAGGAGCGAGTATATAGCGTGCCAGTTCTGTAGATGTCTAAAAATAAGCTAAAGAATGCCTTTTTCAGTTTAATAAGTCATTGATATAGTGAAATTTCTTATGAGTCAATCTTGTGGCTCCACAATCTCCACCCCTACTGTTCCTATCTCGGCACCCTTGGTCCTCAAAGTTCCATTCCTGTATTTGTACATAGACCTCATGTAGATAAGATTTGTAAATATAGAGTTGATGAGTTTAGATGCAAGATAGATGACAAGAATTGTACCCAAGAAAGGTTGAATTAAATCTAAATCTTTTATCTACACTAGCTGGTCTAAATAGTAATCACCAAAAATTTTATTACGATAATTAAAATTGAGAATTAAAATTTTAAAATAAAAAAATAACTACTACAAACAAAGTTAACAACGAAGATCTTTCAATTAACAGACATAAGATTAACTCGCTTCAATGGTTGCAATAAACTTTAGAATTTAGGTTTTGTAAGGGAATTAGTTATTCATTAAATAATATTACCTTTTGGCCTCTACTACTTAATTAATCGATTAGTACACGCTAATTTGACGTAATTTGATATGAAAAATTAGGCTTTCTGAGCATACTTAAGGAGATTATTCTCAAGCAACATAGCGACTTTTCTGTGGTTTTTTTTGTAATTTTTAGATTTTAAGTTAAGAAGTGTAAATGCCTTATTTTTACTCATTTTGTGACCTAAATTGGCCAATAGTGCCATTGGGGGGCTAACATATGGTTGAGTAATGTACGGACGTGTTGGAGGCTGAAATCGAGCAAGAATGACACCAAATGACAGGGTACTATGATAACCAAGCCCTGGAATTGCGATACCTCCAACAGACTCAAGATTGGAGACCACCCTTTAGTTACATCACGATATCCACTTTGGGCATCGCGATATCCTCTTCCTTGGTATCGCGATACCGGTATTGTGAGGGAACAAAATTGGACAAAATGGGTAGTCTTTGTCCTCCTGAAGCATAAATCATTGAAGGTCTATCTAAGGGTATTTTGGGCACACAAAATTGGGCCAGAATAGCTTCTATATCAGCTAAAATTTGGCTGAGAGAAAATAGGAGGCCACATTACCTTAGTTTAGGCTTAGTTTTCTTAAAGATAGAGGAGATCTGTGGAGTTTTGGCGGTATATCTGTAATTTATTGGTTTCTAGCTGTAAATCCACAATTTTGGAGTTTTTTTCGAAGTTTTGGCGGTTAATTGTTAACTCTTGAAAAGAGTTATATTTTAGGCCTCTAGATGGAATTAATTGTTTGAAATTAAGTAAATACATCTATATATTTAGCATAATTTTAAAACATTACATGACAAAGCTTGAATTGTGCTACATTGGCCATTATTTGTTACTTTTATCACTTGGGGAAGAAAGGTGTGGTTTTGTGTGAACACAGGTGCAAGTAGAAAAAGAGGATGAAGAGGATGCAGAAAGAAAATAAATGAAGTGAAACATTACCGTGACAATTGGTAAGATTGATTACCAACAGAATTGCCATGGCAATTTCGAAAAGATGACTTAGCACTCTATCCACGTCACTCTCAGCTAGCTAAACGTGTACCAGAAAAATCAAACTAAAAAAAGGAAGGTGAAATGTGTGCCGAGGTAGGACGGATCTACCCAATAAAAGAAGGAGAGAGAAGAAGAAAAGAAGAAGAGGAAAATCAGCATGATAAAGAGACCAGTGACAATAATTCTCTCTCTTTGCGCAAAGAAAAACTCTATTAGAGAATTCCAGGGAAAGAAAGGGTAGTAGCTTAGAAGAGAAAAAAATACAGACGTGAGGAAGGGGAAGAGAAATCTATCCTGGATTCACGTACAATCGAAAGATAAAACACAAGCTGGAGTGGAATTAACTTCCCATAGTTCTGCCCTTATTTTTCTAGATTGAAATTTCTATGATTTGAAATTAATTGAGAAATGTTTATGAATGGTTCTATTTTGATGTTTACTGTTCCACCCATGAACTAAATCTTTTTTGGGTTGGAGCTGTTAGGGTGAATGTTTTATCATCTTTAAGGCCTAGGATTTGAGATTGTCTATATCACTGTTACGTTCAATTCATGCTTATTTTAAATACATGTATGCAAGCTCTAGACATAGTTGAATGTATGTTGTGTTCTTAGGTGTTTTTAATTCTAGAAAGGTTAAGAATACTAGATCTTGAATTGTTTGATGCAAGCGAATACTTGACAGAATATTCGTAGCACTCTAGATATAGATGTTGCAAGTTGTATAAAGAGGACGTTCATTGTAGTTATAAATCCCAAGTTTTGTAGACATACATGAACTTCAATTTTTAACTTAAGATCTAGCTATCGAAAGAGGTAGGTCACAATAGCGAATCTCTGGGTAGTAGATTAGACAATATTTTGCCATGACATTATCTTGATATGAACATTTCTCCTGAATAATTCCAGAAATATAACAATTCAATCAAAAGAAAATGATCCAACACATGCTCCCTGTCATCCATAACTACATACCAGTGAATCGCATTTTTCAATTCAAAGCTCAACAATAATATCCGAGAAAATATACATGTCCACAATAGCATCAATTCTAGATATCATTTACATGTCATGTCATTCAAAGTCATTATACGTGTTATACTACAATAATCTATTATCTGATGAGCGACTTACAGATACGAGTGCACAAGTAGTCCAACAGAAATACGCCAAATGCTCATAATAGTTAATCCAATCGATAGCACGTCAAATGCCCCAAAGACCTAATCCAACTGATAACATGCCAAATGCTCCGAAGAGCTATACATCCGCCCCCATAACACGCTAAAATAAGATAGGATAACACGAGAGTTTGCAACAAATGTTGAACCTCAGTATACTCGGGAAAAACATATAAAGCACACCTCATCAATCTCGCATAACACGTCGTCATTACATTGTACTCTATCTTGCGTTCATCCGACCCAAATATCAAAATTCAATAACAATTTCTCAAACAACTTTACATCACCATTAAAACAATTAATGACCACTATATCATATGATATCATCATATAATTCATATAGATATTAAATTATAAATCGTACGAACTTACCTGAACTGAGTTGCAATAGTTGTAAAAGTTTAGGGACTATTCCATAATTTTTCCTTTTCCACGTAAATCAACAGGTCTTGCTCTAAAATGTAAAATTTCTTAATTATTAGCTTACAATTCATATTCCAATTTATTTTACATTTTATACCCTTTTATTTTTTAAATTTATATAATGCCTCAAACTTTTACAATTTATGCAATTTAGTCCCTTAAACCAAAAATCATCAAATTGGCCATTTTCTAGAAATTAGATTACAGCTAAATATTCTAGGCCCTTAAAAAAATCCACAAAACACCTCTTATTCACCAATAAACTATGTAATTTTAACATTTTAACAATTTAATCCTTTAATCAAAAACTAACTAAAATCACTTTACAAAACATCCAAAAATCACAATCAAAACTTCAAACACATATTTATCATCATAAAAAACCAAGATTCATCAATGGTAACTTCCAAAATTTTTAACAAATTTAAAAACGAAGGTACGATCTAGTTGGACCTAGTTGCAATGATATCAAAAACAAAAAATTTTACAAGAAAACGAGCTAGTTTCCATACCATGAAAAGCCAAGAAGGTGACTGAAGCTCCCAAGGTCTTGAATGGTGATTTCGGTAAGAGGTTGAAGAGAATGAAGAAAAAAAAGTCTAATTTGTCTTATTTTGTTTAGTTTAATTTTGATTTATTTATAATTTTTCCATTAAACACCTATTATTTTGTCATTTTCATTCAATTTGTCATCCAACCATAATAACTAGGGCTAATTTCCACACAGGTTCTTCCTCATTTAGTTATTAAGCTATTTAATAATCTAAATGCAATAATTACTAAGTTTTGCACCTTTTTCAATTTAGTACTTTTTCTTAAATTAACTATCTAAATGTTAGAATTTCTTAACCAAATTTTAATACGACTCAAATGACTCTGTAAATATTCTATAAAAAAATTTAATACTCTGAAAGTTTGTGGTCCCGAAGCCATTGTTCCATCACCACTGAAAAACGGTTTGTTTCAACTCTCTCCCCTTAGGACATTTCATCCTCAAAATTGTTACCTGAGAATAGATTTAAATACTGTAGTTTCATCGATTCCTTTGTTTCCAAAGTAGCCTCTTCAGTACAATGCCAATTCCATAAGACCTTTACCAACGGTACTCGTTTATTCCGAAGTTCTTTGACTTCTCGAGCCAAAATTTTTACTAAATCTTCAGAATACGTCAAATCTAGATTTAATTCAATTTCAGGATGAGGAATCACGTGTGAAGGATCAGATCTATACTGTCTCAGCATTGAAACATGGAACACATTATGAATTTTCTCGAGTTTAGGAGGCAAAGTTAATCTATAAGCTATAGGGTCAATTCTTTCAGTAATCTCATACGGTCCAATAAATCTCGGGCTTAGCTTTCCTTTCCTGCCAAATCATAGAACTTTCTTCCACGAAAAAACTTTTAAAAATACTCAATCACCAACAACAAATTCTATATGTTTCTTTTCAAGTCCGCATATGATTTCTGACGATCAGATGCAGCTTTCAAACAATCTCGAATAATTCGAACCTTATTTTCAGTTTCTTGAATCAAATCAATTCCCACCATTTTGGATTCACTCAATTTAGACCAATACAACGATGTTTTACACTTTCTTCCATATTAAGCTTCAAATGCTGTCATTTTTATAGTAGACTAATAACTGTTATTATAAGTGAATTCAGCTAACGAAAGATACTTTTTTCCTAACTACCTTAAAACTCAAGTATACAACATCATAGCATATCTTCCAAAATTTGTATTACTCCTTATGATTGCCCATTAATTTGAGGATGAAATGTTGTACTGAAATTGAGTTTAGTGCCCAAAGCCTCGTAAATTTTACTCCAAAATCTCAATGTAAACCTCAGATCATGATCAGAAATAACAGATGTCAGAACTCCATATAATCTTACAATCTCTTACACAGATAATTCTACAAAACGTTCAAGTGAATAATCTGTTCTGACTGGAATAAAGTGTGTCGATTTAGTCAATCTGTCAATAATCAACTAGATCGAATCTTTCTTTCTCGGAGTTACAGGCAAACCAGATATGAAATCCATCATGACTCGCTCCCACTTCCACTCAGGAATTATAACAAGCTGTAATAATCCTGACGGTACTTGATGCTCTACTTTTACCTATTGACAAATCAAACATTTAGATATGAACTCGCAAATCTCACGTTTCATACTTGGCCACTAGTACATTTGCTTAAAATCACAATACATCTTCGTGCTACCAGGATGAATGGAATACGTACTACTGTGAGCCTCTAATAGAACATCACGTTTTAAGTCTAAATTATTTGGAACACAAATTATATCACAGTAATGCAATGTACCATCATCACCAATACTGTATTCAGTAGTCTAATTATCCTGAACCGAGCTTCATTTCATTATCAACTTTGGATCGTCATTTTGAAACTCCCGAATTCATTGTAGAAACAAGGCTTTAGTCCTCAACTCTGCCAGTACAAAAACATCAGTATTCAGAGCTAAATGAGTGTTCAATGCTCACAGTGCAAACAATGATGACTTTCGACTGAGTGCATCCGCAACCACATTAGCCTTTCCCGGATGATAATCATCAATCAAATCATAATCTTTCAGTAGCTCTAACCAACATCACTATCTCTGATTCAGTTCCTTCTGCGTCATTAAACAATTAAAACTTTTGTGATCAGTATACACATGCATTTCTCACCGTACAAATAATGCCTCTATATCGAAGACAATAACGGCCAATTCAAGATCGTGAGTAAGATAATTTCTTTCAAGTGGCTTTAACTGTCGAGAAGGACAAGCTACTACTTTCCTTACCTACATCAACACGCAACCCAAACCACTAAGAGACGCATCACTCTAAATAGCATATGCTACCTTAGACTCAGGCTGAGTTAATATTGGAGCTTCTGTCAACATGTTTTTTGGTTGATCAAAACTCTATTGACACTTATCAGACCACATAAATTCGACATTTTTTTGTAGTAACTTGGTCATCAGTGAAGCAATGATCAAGAAGTTTTTAACAAAAAAATGGTAGCAACCTACTAAACCCAGAAAACTTTACACTTCAGAAGCATTCCTTAGAGTCTTCCAATTCATTATAGCAACAACTTTACTCAGATTGACTCGAATCCTGTCAGCTGATACTATATGTCCCAAAAATCCAACCTCTCGAAGCCAGAAGTCACATTTACTGAACTTTGCATACAACTGTTTTTCTCGCAAAGTCTGTAACACGATTCTCAAGTGTTGAGCATGTTCAGATTCTGTCTTAGAATAGATCAATATATCATCAATAAAAACAATCACAAATTTATCCAAATGAGGTTGAAAAACTCGATTCATTAAATCCATAAAAGCAGTAGGAGTATTTATTAATCTAAATGGCATTACCTAAAACTCATAGTGGCTATAACGAGTTTTGAAAGTAGTTTTTGACACGTCACAATCCTTAACTCGCAACTGATAATACCCAGATCTGATATCTATCTTCAAAAACACTGTGACACCTTTTAATTAATCAAACAAATCATCAATACGTGGCAAAGGATACTTATTCTTTATTGTGACTTTATTCGACTGTCTCTAGTCAATACACAACCTTAAGGAGCTGTCGTTCTTTTTCACGAACAACGCAGGTGCACCCTAGGGAGATACGCTCGGTCGAATAAACCCTCTGTCTAACAATTCTTGCAATTGTGCTCTCAACTCTTTCAACTCAACTGGTGCCATACAGTACGGTGATATCGATCTTTGTGTAGTTTTTTTGAGGGAAAGATTCTAAGGAGAAAACGAGGGTAGCAGTAGAGGCTGAGCAGCAGAGAAAAACACGAGGGAGAAGAATAAGGCAATCAACCTGGTCATTGCAAGACATTGCGCCACCAGAGTTGAGGTTGGATCGATGAAAGCTTATTGAAGTTCTTTTTTTTATTTTCTTAAATTATTTCTTTGCAAAATTAATTATTAAAGATGTTGAATATATTTTGAATTCTGATTTGATTAACCAAACCCATGAGTTAAATCTCATCGGGTTGGGATTATTGTATGATGCTTTAATTTTCCATTAATGTTGAAGCTTGGATCTGATCTATTTTACTATTTCATTCAATTTGTTCTTTCAAATTGCATGCATGCAGTCTTTAGACATAGATGAATGCATAGTATGTTTATAAACATAATCTAATTTTGAAAAGGTTAGGTTAGTTGGACCATAATTGATTGATACGAGTGGTTGTTTGACCGAATGCCCATAGAAATCTCTAGACATACAGCAGTGTTTGTACAAAGTGAAGAGTAATCAATACTGGGAATCACATCTGAGGTCTATAGACATATATTTCCTTAGGTAAGGTATTGTTAGGTCTTGCTCTCGAAAGAAGCAAACCATTTTAAACCCATTCTAAGCAATAAGTTCATTAAGAATTTGCTGAGGCATTATTGGTTTATATGGGTAGATTCCTAGTAATCCCAACTTTTCCATTCAACAGCGTAGACCCTCTCACTATTATCTTGGTATCTTTACCATAGCGACTTTTTATATATTTTTTTGTTTACATATTGTGCACATCATCATTACTTTGACTACCTTTGCATTTCTATCATTATTTTGCCTTAGCATAATTCACATACTTCATAATAGCAACTTAACCAAGTTATTCCTATCTGATCCCTATGGAAACAATCTTACTTATCATTATATTACTTGATTCAACATGTATACTAGCACACTTGCACATTATATTTACACGCAACAAGTTTTTGGCGCCGTTGTCGGGGATCGGCAATTTGGTTTTATTACTGCTTAACTAATTCCATTAGTTTTATCTAACTTAGTTGTTTATAATTTTTCAAGATCTACCATCATCATATGAGAAGAGGCATTCTTGCTAATGAAGAATATCCTTTTAACCTAGAGATCGAGAGAACTTTGAAAAGAAAGAGACGAGAATTGCAATATATGGCTTGGAACGGGAATGATCCTGGTATGGAAAACCCATTACATTCAAATGTTCAGGACGTTAAAGTTCCTATTCATCATGTGATAGATGACCAAGATAGTTCAATTTGTGAGCATGTTGTTCCAACTCTAGATTATTTGAATCCAGGGATAGTCAGACTGCACATACAAGCCCAGCATTTAGAGTTAAAACCAGTGATGTTTCAGATGTTGCAAACATTAGGACAGTTCAGTGGATTGTCTACTGAAGATCCAAGATTGCATTTAAGGCTTTTCTTAGAAGTCTGTGATTTATTTAAACAACAGGGTGTTCTTGAAGACGCCTTGAGGCTTAAATTGTTTTCGTACTCCTTGAGAGATCGTGTTAGAGCATGGCTGAATGCTTTACCATCAGGGAAGTGGCATCTTGGAATGATCTTTGCCAAAGGTTTTTGCTATGATATAATCTGCCAAATTGAGAAATGATATCACATCTTTTCAGGAATAAGAAGATAAAAGATTATACGAAGCTTGGGAAAGATTTAAGGAATTACTTCAAAAATGTCCAATGCATAGATTCCAACACTGGACTCAGATAGAAATATTTTATAATGGATTGAATGCGTAGAAAAGGATGGTAGTTGATGCTTCTGGTAAAGGTAATTTTTTGGATACATCCTATAACGAAGCATATGGGATTTTGTAGCAGATTTCCAACAATGATTATAAATATCCTACTACTCGAGTTGGGACTAGCAAGAGAGTTGTTGGTACCATGGAGCTCGATTCAATCACTTCATTAATAGCTCAAGTATCATCTTTAGCTAATATGATCAAGACGATAAAGAAACCAACTCCAGTTCAGGAGATGAAATCAGTCGAGCTATCATGTGTATATTTTGGTGAAGACCATGTTTTTGACGAATGCTATCAAATCCAGCAACGGTATATTACATGGGTAATTTTAATAGGAGTAAGAAACCCTATTCCAACACCTACAATCGAGGCTGGAAGAAACATCCAAATTTCAATTGGAATAATCAGGGAGTAAGGAATTCCAACAATGCTGTGAGATAGAATGCACCAGTACATCGCCTGGTTATAGTCAACCTATGTCATGGCAAAATGTTCAACAAGGTTTACCATTGTCTTCTTCATCTATTGAAACCTTTTTGAAAGAATATATGGCCAAGAATGACGCTGTGATCCAAAGTCAAGCTACAACCCTCTAAGCTATTGAGAATCAAGTAGGGCATATCGCAAATGCTTTACATTCGAGACCACAAGGACCATTGCCAAGGAATACCGAAAATTTAAGATCACAAGGGGAAAAATATTGTAAAGAAATCACTCTTAGTTTTGGGACTAAACTGAATGAAATGGTTAAAATACTATTACAAATGAGGACATTTCAGATGTCCACCATAAAAAAATTCAAAACAATCTAAGAAGCCTCCTATAACTGAAAGCGCTAAACAAAAGAATGTTGCAACAGGATCAAATCATGTTGTCAATAAAAATGCCATAACAAAACTATATCAGCAACTTAAAGGAAGGCCACCTCCACATTTTATTCAACGATTCCAGAATTCCAAGCAGGATTTTCAGTTCAAGAAATTTTTGGATGTCCTGAAGCAACTCCATATCAACATACCATTAGTAGAAGCTTTGGAGAAACTGCCCAATTATGTGAAATCAATGAAAGATATATTGTCAAGGAAGCAACGATTGAAGAATTTAAAATTGTTGCTCCCACTAAAAGGTGCACAGCGATGTTGGTGAACACATTGCCTCCAAAGTTGAAGGACTCGTGGAGTTTTATTATCCCTTATTCAATTGGAAATCATTATTTTGGTAAGGCATTATGTGATTTAAAAGCAAGTATAAATTTAATGTCTATGTCTGTCATTAGGAAACTAGGAATTGGGAAGGCAAGACTTACAACAGTCACACTGCAGCTAGCTGATCAGTCTTACGCACATCCGAAAGGTAAACTTAAAGAAGTGCCGGTAAGAGCATAAAAGTTTATTTTTCCAGCTGGTTTTATTATTTTAGAATGTAAAGGTGACAAAGATGTGTCGATTATTCTTGGAAAATGTTTTCTTGCTATAGGTAGAACTCTTATTGATGTACAAAAAGGTGAATTGACCATGAAGGTAAATGATAAGCAAATCACCTTCAATGTATTCGATACCTTGAAATGTGTTGATGAAAATCAGGAGTGTCACGCCATTGGGTTAATAGAAACAATAGTGGAGGAAGAGTTTGCAAAATTTTGCCATAGTAAGTCTGATGAGGAAAAAAATTCACCTGGGTTGAGTGAAGCAGAAATTTTTGAAGACCTTGGTGAACTTATGGAGACCAAGCAACCTGTGGATAGACCATGCAAGAAATTTGAATCCTTGGATTTATACAATCATTCTTTCAAACTTCCTAAGCCTTCTATAGAGGAACATCTCACATTGGAGTTAAAGCCTCTACTGTTGCATTTAGAGTACGCCTATTTGAGAGACAACAACACTTTGCCAGTAGTTATCTCTACAGAGTTGACACCTGATCAAGAGACCATTTTGTTAGATGTTCTCTAGCGATCTAAGAAGGCATTAGGATGGACAATGGTTGACATCAGGGGAATCAACCCTGCAGTCTACATGCATAAAATTTTGTTGGAGGATTACCATAACACTTTTATTGAACAGTAGAGAAGGTTGAACCCCATCATAAATGAAGTTGTTAGGAAGGAGATTATCAAATGGCTTGATGATTGGATTATAAACCCTATTTTTGATAGCTCATGGGTGAGTCATGTACAATGTGTACGCAAGAAAGGAGGTGTCATAGTGGTTAGCAATGATAACAACGAGCTCATACCAACTCATACTATTACGGGATGGAGAGTATGTATGGACTATCGTAAGCTTAACAAGGAAACTCAGAAGGACCATTTTCCCTTACCTTTCATCGACCAAATATTGGATAAATTAGCTGGGAAAGCCTTCTACTGTTTCTTAGATGGTTATTCAGGGTATAACCAGATCGCCATAGATCCTAATGACCAAGAGAAGGTCAATTTCACCTGTCCATATGGAACTTTTTTGTTTAGACGAATGTCATTCGGGTTGTGTAATGCCTCGGCAACGTTTTAGTGTTTTATGATGGTAATTTTCTTTGATATGGTGGAAAATTTTCTTGAAGTCTTCATGGACAATTTTTCCGTGGTTGGCAATACCTTTGAGGGTTGCCTAAAAAATTTGGAGTTGTTTCTTTGTCGTTTTAAAGAAATAAATCTGGTTTTAAATTGGGAAAAAGACCACTTCATGGTTCGTGAAGACAAGGGATTGCAGTTGACAAAACAAAAATCGAGGTGATAGATAAATTGCCAACTCCCACTAATGTAAAAGGTATTCAGAGTTTCTTAGGCCATGTAGGGTTTTATAGAAGATTTATTAAGGATTTCTCGAAGATATCCAAACCCCTTTGTGCATTGCTAGAGCACAATAGACCCTTCAATCTTGATGAACTTTATTTATGAGCTTTCAAAGAATTAAAGAAACGACTGGTAACAACACCCATTATGATAACTCCGGACTGGACACTACCATTTGAACTTATGTGTGACACCAGTGACTTTGTTGTAGGTGTAGTGTTGGGACAAAAGAAGGAAAAGGTATTTCATGCTATATACTTGCAAGCAGGACCCTGACCGACGCGCAACTTAATTATACCACCACTGAAAAAGAGTTATTAGCTGTGGTATTCACGTTTGATAAATTCAAATCTTATCTAGTTGGTACCAAGGTCACTGTCTACACAGACCACTCTACTATCAAGTATTTAGTGACCAAGAGGGATGTCAAGCTAAGGTTGATCCGGTGGATACTGTTGCTGCAGGAATTTGATTTAGAAATCAGAGATAAAAAAAAGGGACTATGAATCAAGTGGTTGATCACTTGTCATGATTAGAAACTGGACTTGAATATGGCAATTCTCAACTTATTAAGGAAGATTTTCAAGACGAGCAATTGTTGCTTGCCACGACATTACCTTGGTATGCCGATATTGTGAATTTCTTAGTGAGTGAGTTGATGCCCCCTAATTTCAACAGCTAAAGAGGATAGAAATTTCTTCATGATACCAGGCATTACTACTAGGCTGAGCTTTTCCTATTCTAACTAGATTATTCAGAAATGTGTTCTTGATGATGAGATTCATAGCATCCTGCAACATTGTCATGCCGCTCCTTACGGAGGACATTTCAAAGGAATGAAAACTACTGCCAAGGTTCTCCAATCTTGCTTTTATTGGCTGAGTCTACTCAAAGATGCTCATGCATTCTATCAGCATGTGACCATTGTCAAAGAATGGGTAATTTATCTAGGCGACATGAAATGCCACTGCAAAATATCCTGGAGATTTAGTTGGTAGATGTATGGGGACTAGATTTTAGGGGTCCATTTCCTCATTTCTCAGGAAACTTATACATACTTGTGGTAATAAATTATGTCTTAAAGTGGGTTGAAGATGTAGCTTTCCCAACTAATAATGCCAAGTCAATGATGAAATTCTTGCATAAAAATATCTTCACAAGATTTGGTACACCTCGCATAATTATCAGTGATGAAGGCTCTCACTTTGGTTGCAAATTAGTTGTTAATGCCTTGCATAAGTATGGGGTGAAACACAATATTACCATGGCATATCACCCCTAGACAAATGGATAGGCTAAAATTTCTAACAGAGAAATCAAGCAGATCCTAGAAAAAAATGGTGAACCCAACTCGCAAGGACTGGTCATCCTAATTGGGCAAAGCTTTGTGGGCTTATCTCATTGCGTTCAAAACACCATTGTGGATGTCACCTTTTAAGCTTATTTATGGGAAGCTATGTCACCTACTTGTTGAGCTAGAGCATAAAGCATTTTAAGCCATTAAGAAGCTAAATATAGAGTGGATCTCTGTTGACCATAAAAGGTTATTAGAGTTTAATGAAATGAAAGAATTCTGAGCTGAAGCATATGAGAATGCTAGACTGTACAAGGAGAAGACCAAGCATTGGCATGAAAACAGGATTATGCCACGAAATTTGAACTAGGACAACAGGTGTTGTTGTTCAACTCTAGGCACAAATTGTTCCCTGGTAAATTAAAATCTCGCTGGTTAGGACCTTTTGAAGTAGCCCGCGTATACCCTCATGGAGCTATGGATGTCAAAGATATAAGGACTGGGACTACATTCAAATTCAATGGGCAATGCCTGAAGCATTACTAGAGTGCTCCTGTGACTCGAGATACACAATTCGTTGATCTCTAAAATGTTTAATTTATGCATCTCGATAGTTCTTTTTGCTTTATTTTTCTCGAATTAAAATTTTTATTAGTTCTTTCATTTGCTTATTTTAATAAATTATATTCCTTTTGTTTTACAGGTATGTTTGTTTCTTCCTGGAAGAAGAGAGGTAGGGCTTCATAAATTACCCGTTAACCCATTGGAATTTTCCCTACTATTTACCCTCCAATCATATTTTTGTACTTTTCTTCCAAATTTTAAGAACACCATAGTTTACCGTTCATCCACTCGTTCACGTCACACCATTACTTTGTCGTCGTTTTATTTTTCTTTTACCCTAATGTTTCAATTTCTTTTACAGTTAACCTAAGTTTTCTTTCTCTCCAAACTTACTTGTGTTTCATCTACTCCTGCAAGTTTTCACCTTTTTCGTCTACCATTTACTCTACCTTCCCCTAATGGCCATACGTTTTACTCCACAACCATCTGCTACACCACAACACATCTTTTTCAACCAAGCAGTAGAAGACTGACACAAGCACAATATCTCCAAGCATCTTTTTTGCTTGGAAATAGGCTTTCCTTTTCAAGACTAACTATTTATGGGTATGATAAGTCTATTTCTTCTATGGTAGAATAACATGAATGATAGATTTTCTTCCTGTATCCAGAGGATGTTTTGGCAAAGGTGGTCCGTGAGTTCTACGCTCACCTTACTTCTCCTAACAATGCTTTTGTTTATGTGATGGGAGCTTCAGTGTTGTTTGATGAAGATACCATTAATGCGTAGTACGACTTTTCTGCTGTTCAAGATGAGCATAACTAGTTTGCTGCTACAATCACTATTGATGGTCTAACTCAAGTTCTTCAAGACTTGTGTATAGCAGGTACTAAGTGGACAATGTCAAGATAGAATTGTTACATAGTGGAGAGGGCCTCTTTGAAACACAATTGTAGGGTTTTGTACCACTTCCTTAAGACACGCCTAATTCCTTCAACTCATAACTCCACGATTTCTAAGGAGCGGATGTTGCTGCTCCATTCCATCATAAAAGGAAGGAAGATAAATGTGGAAAAATCATATCCAAAGAAGTCCCCTAGAATGCCCAAAAGAATGCATAGAGCCTTAATTTTTCCTTTATTATCACCATGTTGTACCAGCGTAGGAATGTGCCTATCAAAGCCAATGATGACGCCACCCCAAACAAAGGGGTCATTACGAAGCAAATTGTTACGAAGATTTCAAAGGAGGATTTTTCACAGCACCAACCTCCTGGTTCTAGCACTCCCTCTTCTACCCTAATCTGTGCCACAACACCACCCTCTACTACTAACAACATCTTTGAGCAGTAAGTGCTCAGCCCCTTTGAGAAGTTTCATAAGCAGCTCAATCTATTTGACACTCAATAACTGCGAATTGGTACAAATTTGGCACAAGCACAGGAAGAAATGGCCATATTCTGGGCTATGTGTAAAGGAAATATGTTGCCATAAAGAGGTCCCTTCAAAAGAACTTCACCAAGACTATGCCTGCGTTTCCTAACTTTTCCAAGGAATTTCATGCAGATGAAGAGGAAGGAGAATGTGAAGTAGAGGCCGATACGACAGACCCTATCCCCACACATCCTGCTACTGAAAGACAAGAAACAGAGGAACCTGTGGAAGAAGAAAAGATTGAATCAGTCAATATTAATATTGATAATAAGGAAGGAGTAGACGCAACTCCAATTCCTGCACCACCAATGGATAGCACTGCTACTATCCCACCTCCATCAACTGAACCTGTTTCTATACAAGATCGGGAGATCAATCAGCTAATTGATGATCTCACCAAATTTGGTGATAAGGAGGAGGAAATGCCACTTATTGAATTGAAACGAAGGTTGCTCGACAAGCATGCTGCACACAAATCCACCCCCACAAATTAAAGTAACAACGAAAACTTAGCTACAAGCATTTAATTTTTTTTTTCTTTTCCATTTGTTTTTATTTTTCTTTTATTACATCATGCATTCATAATTTTTTTCATATCATTTTCTGTATATATATATGTTTTTTCTTTTATGATTCTTACCAGTTCCTACATTGAGGATAATGAGATTATTTAGACTGTGATGAGTATATGTTTGTCTGTGACGTTCGATAAGGAGATTAATTCTTCAATAAATCTAGAAAATTGTGATAGTGGATTAGGTGATTTTAGCTTAGGATAGTTGCTTGAAAATTGAAGTCTAAAAATAGAATACCCTAATTCCTATTGTAATTGGTTTATAGTAAGTTTCTTTTAATAAACATAGAGATTCTTAAAGCCAAATTCAGTCAAATGGAAACACTCAATAAAGAATAAAATGGCAAAGTTTAAGTAAAATTAAGACAAAAAATCAAAGAAATGCCATGAAACATTCCAACACTCCAATGCTTGAATTTATCAAATAGGTTAGCAACATTTTGTTTGCTCCATTGTGTTGCTGATTAGAAAAGCATGTTTAAGTAAGACTATGTAAATAATAATAATAATAATAATAATAATAATAATAATAATAATAATAGGAAATAGTTTAGGGGCACTCCACTATAGTAATAAGATAAGTAGCTAAGGAGCTAGTTATTTGCTCCATCCATCTTTTAAGTTAAAAGTCTTGGCTTCATGAGTGAATCTCATTCAAGTCATGGCATGATTGAATAGTCTACAATTTGGTGTATGCTCCATTGTGATTGACAAGTAAAAAAGATCATGTGATGAGATGAATCCCCTAGTTGAAAAATTTATAATAAATAGATATATACATATTAAAGTATACAAGATGCCAATTTTAAAAAGACAACTAAATTTGGTTAAAAGTTGAACTAAGTAATTTAGGACACACATGCTATAGTCAAAATTGCATGAAAGCTTAAAATTTTTATTTTTAAGGTAATATTTTCTGCACTGTCTTTGCTAAATAAACTTATGAAGCTTGAACAAATTTTTAGCACTGAAGATTGCTGAGAACTGAAGTACAAAAATATGTTCTATACGGTTTGGCAGTACAAAAGTAATTATGTTGCTATGGCAATTCTTGCATTCATGCATATTTTGCTTGAGGACAAGCAATAACTCAGGTTTGGGGGTATGATAACTCTTGAAAAAAGTTATATTTTAGGCCTTTAGACTTGATTAATTGCTTGTACTTAGGTGAATTTAGTTGCATTTTAGGATATTATATTAGTATATTTTTAGAACATTGCATCATGGAGCTTGGACTGAGTCTAAATGTTATTATATGTTACTTTTACTTGTGAGTGGAAAGGATTTGTTTGTTGTGTGAGTGGCAAATACAGAATGAGGAAAATGAAGTAAAGGAGTGAATTTTTCTAATGGAAGAATTTTTGTAATGGAAAAAGGTTGGTTAGTTTGCCAACACTAATGCCATGGAAATGCCAATAAGACACCAAGTCAGCACTCAACGTGTACTAGCCCCAACTATATTTTTACCATAAAATCCACCTGAAAAAAGGAGGTGAAAAAGCATGGACTGAAGGACCTACAAGATAAATAACAATATAAAATGAAAGGAAGGAACTCTAGGAAAAAAGAAGAGGGGTTTTTGGAAAGCCCTTTTCAGAGGACAGATCTTGAGGAGAAAACAAAGGTAGCAGTAGAGGCTGAGCAGCAAAGCAGAACACGAGGGAGAAGAATAAGGCAGTTAACTTGGTCTTTGCAAGACATTGTGCCACCAGAGTTGAGGATAGATTGGTGAAAGCTTCCTGAAGGTCTTCTTTTATTTTCTTAAATTGCTTCTTTGCTAAATTAATTGTTGAAGACGTTAAATGATATTTTGAATTCTGATTTGATTAACCAAACCCATGAGTTAAATCTCATCGGGTTGGGATTATTGTATGATGCTTTAATTTTCCATTAATATTGAAGCTTGGATCTGATCTAATTTACTATTTCATTCAATTTGTTCTTTCAAATTGCATGCATGCAGTCTCTAGACATAGATGAATGCACAGTATGTTTATAAACATAATCAATTCTGAAAAGGTTAGGTTAGTTGGACCATAATTGATTGATACGAGTGGGTATTTGATCAAATGCCCATAGAAATCTCTAGACATAAAGTAGTGTTGTACAGAGTGAAGAGTAATCAGTACTGGGAATCATATCTGAGGTCTATAGACATATATTTCCTGGTGAGGTATCCTTAGGTCTTGCTCTCGAAAGAAGCAAACCATTTTAAATTCACTCTAATCAGTAAGTTCATTAAGAATTTGCTTAGGCATTATTGGTTTATAAAGGTAGATTCCTAGTAACCCTAACTTTTTCATTCAACAACTTAGACCCTCTTACTTTTTTCTTGGTATCTTTTCCATAGCATATTTTTAAATACTTTTTTGTTAACATATTGCGCACATCATTATTACTTTGATTACCATTGCATTTCTGTCATTGTTTTGCCTTAGCGTAATTCACATACTTCGTAACAGCAACTTAACCAAGTTAATCCTATCTGATCCCTATAGAGACAATCTTAATTATCATTATATTACTTAATTCGATGTGTATACTTGCACATTATATTTCCACGCAACAACAGACTATATATGCATGACTCATACACTTTGATGTAAGTAAAAGCCTAAGTTCAAATAAATAAGGAACCGAAAGCTAGTGCCTTTGGTGTACGACTTCTGTAGTATATAGCATCATTCACAATAGTGGAATTCATAGCCCAAAATATGGGTAAATGATATAATCTCATTGGCATTGCATGGTTGATGAAAAGTAAACATTGTCACAGGTTGTTTGTCTTTGTAATGGATGACTTGATCACTATTTAATAGTGGTTGACTTTTCTTGAAGGAATATGTAATGGTTACCATGAGATAAAATAGGATCATATTGGGAGACCGAATATTATCCCAAAAAGCTCAAAGATACCCTGCGAGGGTAACACACTTATGACAAGGTCAGTGGACGAGCACTAAGTAGTTGCTTTCGTAATGGTATGTCATTGAGGAGAGCTTAGTCACGATACTATAGTGCAATGACTTTGTGACTAAATGAAATTATAATTAATAGGTGAAAATTTTGAACTTAATTATAAGTCATTTGAGCCTCAGCTACATATGTCAAATCGGTCCCTCTGCTAGCTTGTTGAAACTAGAAATGAACTGCATGTTTGAATAGAAATGAACGGAATGAATAGGAAAAGAGAATTGAGAAACATCCGGGAGTGATTACGGTTTTCTCTGAAATAGAGAAATGGAATCATTTGGAAATGAATGTAGGTTTCCAAAATTGGAAATGAAAATAAAAATGGAAGTTTGCAATCCTATATAGGATTACTTAAAAAAATATGGAAGAATGAGTTCTTTTTAGATTATTTTGATTGGATTGGAATAGAGAAATGGAATCATTCTTTTTAGAATGAGTTCAATAAAAATGGAAGTTCAATATTTGGGTCAAAATAAAAATATAGAAAATTATTTAATATGAAAATATTAAATTTTATTTTTGGAAATAGAAAAACTAAATTGGATTGGATCACATTACAAAGTATTAGGTCAAAAAGGCCTAGGAAGTACTTGTAATTGGGCCCAATGTGAGAGAGGCTCAAAACCCCTCATAAAAGGAGGTGGGACAGCAAAACCCTAGTATCATTAACTTGGGTTGCTAACCCGATGTCCTAGTTAAACTAGGATATTGTTTTTCTAGTGGAAATAAACTTTTACAACTCTAAAAGGGTTCTACATTATCTTCCTATAAATAGATGACATTCGTAAAGCTAGTTACACAATTTTTGAGAGATTATTTTTCTACCGAAAAATAGAGAGAATTTATTCTCAACTTAGAAACATATTTTTCAGAATAACAATTTTATCGATTTCTATTAAAGAATAGAGAATTTCCCTTTTTAACCCCCAAAAAGAAAACTTTTTCTAGTTCTGTGTTTTGGTTAAATTGGTTTAAGCCCGCACTCAAAGCAGTTCGTGGTACGAGAATAGTGGAGAAGATCGTTTGGTTGAAAGCCGGAAAACATCAAGGATCCACTTATCAGAGAACACAAGTGCGTATTCAGTTAAGGTTTATTGCTATAAATATCATAAATTGGGTCGATTTTTAAAATTTTAATTTTTTGTTGCGTAAGAAAATTATTTTCAAATTAGGTTTTTTCGACAATAGGTATCAGAGCTAGGTTATTCTGTGATTATGGTGTAAACCGAGACCGAATCTCTCACTTCATCTTGTTTGATTAATATTGGATAAGATGTGGCATTCCTTTAATTATTCGCATCTTTAGGGGAATGTATGTGAATGAATGCAATGCATTTAATGTCTCGACAGTCTGCTTCATTTTTAATGTCCCAGCGGACTCTCTATGCTGCCATAGTTGAGCTATGGTCTTAAAATATACCTCATGTTTAACATCCTGGTGGACTTTCCTATTTTTAGTGTCCCAATAGACCCTCTTTGCTGCCACAACCGAGCCATTTTCTTACACATTATTCTCCATGTTCACTATCCTGGAAGATTATCCCACATTTTATGTCCTGGTGGTCTACCCCATGTTTACTATCCCAGTGGACTCTATTAGTTTCCATAGTCGAGCTATGATCTTATACTTTAAACCATTTTAAGGTGCCACCTTAAAGAACCTTACCGAAATCACAATGTCACCCCATAGAGCCTACTAACCGTCATCGCAGTGTCTCTCAGAACCTAATTATTGTCGTTACGGTGTCACCCCAAAGGACCAGTCGATATCATTCCATTTCACATTTAACCTTGATGCTCGAACATCGTAATGTCCCCACAATGCCTGAAGCTTCACACATCACAGTTTGTACCAAACAATACCGTATAGCAGCATCTTAATGGAATTCCATGTCCCTATTCATTTGCTCATACCTCTGTTTTGCCATTTCTAACCTTGATACTCGAACACCGCAATGTCCCCTCCCTAAGGCCCAGAGCTTCACATATTATGGTTTGCACCCAGCAATACCGTATGGTGGTATCTTAATGGAATTTCATGTCCCTATTCATCTGCCCATACCTTCATTTCGTCATTTCTAATATTGATGCTCAAACACCACAATGACCCCTCCATAAGGCCCGGAGCTTCGCACATCATGGTCTGCACATAGCAATACCGGATTGTGGAATCTAATGAAAATTTCATTTCCCAAAGCATTCGCTTAATCCTAACTTCATTTATCCCGTCAATACTTTTCCCTCCATACTCTACAATTTATAGCACACATGTCAGTTGTAATATTTATAGTATTACAATGAACCACTGAAGTATTCCAAGGATCGAATCCAAAGAAAGAGGCGATTGTGCAATAACTAGCATACACAATAGAGGCTAAGTGGCTACTAATATGATTTTATATTACAGCGATTCATAAAAGATAAGTTTGCAAGAAAATTAAATATCTTACTCTAATGACTAAATTGCAAGAAATATAAACTAGAGGAATTATCTAGCAAATAACTAACGAGGGTTGGTTGACTTCGATGCTGTTCACCAAATCTCGGACTAGGGACATAAATCATGTAAATTACCAAGTGGCTCCATTTTATCTTTTAATCTCAATTTTACCGACTTAGACGGATTAGGTTCG
The DNA here is from genome assembly GCF_007990345.1 of Gossypium hirsutum. NCBI lineage: Eukaryota > Viridiplantae > Streptophyta > Magnoliopsida > Malvales > Malvaceae > Gossypium > Gossypium hirsutum. The sequence continues at coordinate 44,755,005 of NC_053442.1, read as the reverse complement.
ATTTATCTTTCGATCTCGTTGGTTAATCCAGGACTAAAGAATAGGTGCGCGACAAGATTACCTTTCGATCTCACTTTATTTTAATATTCCCTTAGGGGCATCACTACCTAATTTTTTAGTTCTATTCAAATTAGTCCAATTTGTTACAATTTAGTCCTTTTGTCCAAAGATTTTAGTTTATCCACACCTCCATTAATCAACCTTGTTAAGGATCTAGCTACACATGCTCAAAGTCAAGAAAATAAACATAACAATAGAAAACAAAGCAGCCATGAAAGTAAAGCTTCAGAAAATTATGAAAGTTGACATTTTTATGCAAGAAAACTTAAATAGCATGAAACCAAAAGCATTTAACAAAGAAATCTAAAGTAAGAAACATAAAAGGAATAAGTTTAATAGATTTGAAGTAAAATAAACTAAAATACATTAAACTAAAACTTAAAGAGTCTTGAAAACAAGGTACAGGGACTGAAAATGTAAATAAATCTTAGCTACAGTGTTAACTAACTTAACAAATATAAAGAACATCAAGAATAATAAGTAAATGTAGAAAAATAAACTTTAATCTAATATAAAAGAAGAGAAAAATAAAAACCCTAGAAAAGTGCAGAGAAAAACTAAAGAAGACTTATAAAAAACTAAACCTAAAACTAAGTTAAATGTGTCTCTCTCCTCCTCAGCAAATTTTTGTTGTTTTGAAGGGTGTTTTGATGACTTTTTGATGCAAAAATTGCCCCTACATGGGCCTTGTGTGATTGGTGGGTCAGGTAAACAACGGTTTCCCTTTTTGTCTAAGTCTTTCCCTCTGATGAAGGCAATATCACGATATCTCAAGCAGTATTGAACTTGGGGGTCTTCCTTAAGAGCTGGATATCACGATACTCAAGGAGGATGTTGCGATACCACTAAAGGGTCTCATTGGCCTTCCATATTGCCGGAGGTATTGCGATTCCAATGGTTGGATATTGCAATACCCTTTCCCTAGATGTCATTCTCGCTTATTTTTGACCTCTGACATGTCTCTACATCAATCAAGCACACGTTAGACCTCTTGATGGCATTATTGGCCAATTTGGGTAAAAAAATTTAGACAAAAATGAGATATTTTCACTTATTACCCTAAAAAGATAAAAATACAAAAATAACAAAAAAAACTAAGCTAAAACTATGTTTTGTTTGAGAAAAATCTCCTTAAGTGTTTTCAAAAAGCCTAATTTTCCACATTGATTTGTGGGAGATTAGCTACAGAGACCTTCCTTTTAGAGATTTTCCACAAAGACGTTCTTACAAAGGTTTCCACAAAGGCTTAACTTTCTAGAGGTTTGCCACAAAAGCATCTTTTACATTTAGTACTCACCACAAAGGCTTTTCTGTCCAGAGTTTGGCTACAAAGGCATCATTTACATTCAACACTTGCCACAAAGGCTTTTCTGTCCAGTGTTTTGCCACGAAGGCATCCTTTACATTCAGTACTTGCCACAAAGGCTTTCCTGTCAAGATTTTTTCCACAAAGGCATCATTTACATACATCACTCACCACAAAGACTTTCCTGTATAGAGTTTTGCCACAAATGTATTCTTTACATTCAATACTTTCCACAAAGGCTTTCTTGTCTAGAGTTTTTCCACAAAGACTGTCCTTTAACTGGTGTCTTAAACGATAGGGATTTTCCTAAACTTACACTTAGTGAGGTTTGTCCTTCATCATTCTGGGACACACAGAGAACCATGTTAGGTAATAACCTTCTTCAAACTTCCCCATATGATGTTAAAACCCACCAGTTATAATCTTACACGATATGGTTTTTTTATATGATGATATAACCCACCAGTTATGGTCTTACAGAATATGGTCTTCTTTCCATATAATGTCATAACCCCCCAGTTACGATCTTACATGATATGGTCCTTCAGTGCAATGGTCATTGACTTGTCTTTTCAAAGATTTGTGTTTTTAGTCCCGACGGAACCATTTGACAACTCCGGAGACAGACATAGACTCTTCATACTTAGACCTATCTTTCATGACCTCATTGTATCTTGAATTAGTCATAGAAGACACATCCAAACCAGTCAGACACATTAACACATTTCCATTATCCAGACACAAACATCCTTTAACCTTAAATTTCATGTTTCATACTTTGACCACAAAAATTCATGTTATCCATACATGCAATTTCATAAATCTTATGTTCCTTATTAGAGTCATCACGTCATATTTTACTAGTTTCTATTTCACAATTTGGTTACTTAGTATAAAAGTTTTTAGAAGGCATATTATGCATGCATGAGTCAATTTAGAGACTCACCTAATGGCCTCGAAGGGAAACTTAGCCTTCAGATCCATCATTCAGTAGGATGTTATAACCTCCTCTACCTTATAGAACAGAAACACTTCGTTAGAACCCATTCGGGTAACCATTATCATCATTTTAAACACATACATCTCTGAAAGCCATATTTCTTCAGTCATACTTATAGATCTATGTTTCCTTGACAAACAGAGTCATGAAACATACCTTGTAGTGAATAAAATCACTAGAAATCCAGGATTCCGAACTCAGCTCAGAGCAATGTTTCTATCTCTCTTTTGTCTGAAATCCTTCTTTTAGAGGAAAAAAGAAAAAGAAGATAACCTTTTTCTTAACCCAACCAGAGTTTCCTTTTAACTTAACCCAAATCTACCACCTCTAAGAACTTACTTGATTATTCCTTTAGCCTTTAACCCTTCTAGTTCACATTCGGTTAATTTTTAACCAGCTTTCCTCACAATTTAGCTGGCGCAGGACCATAATGGCAACAGGGGGTACAACGCCACTAGCATGAACTCACATCCTAAGGTCATTTTACATAACTATAAGTCTTATTTCACCACTCATAGTAATCAGACATTAAATCCTTACTTACTTTATTCTCATATTGGAGTTCACCCATTCTAAATGCCAAGAAGTGCATTTAGACAAATGCTATTTCACCAATCCTACCCTTATATGACTATGTGCCATATCCATATATTCATATATTCATGCCATTATTCCTTGTTTGGTCCTACCTTATCCCTTTCATGATTTCCCTTAACTACTCCTATTACAGAGGGCTTTATAAACATAATACTTTTGGTTTTCCATAACACTTCTTACAGAGCTTTTCTTTCAGAATCCGTCGAGCTAGGGCGTACAGGTATTTTCGAGGAATTTCTTATGCTTAGCCAAATCCTTATGTCTTACTTGCTCAAATCTTACTCTTTGTGCCTTGCTTCTAATAACACCGTTCAATTATTGGGACTTTTTCGGGCGGAATGTTACAATTATAACCAAAATCATGAGTTAAACTCAAAATTTTCAGCTTAAAACTCAGTTTTCCAGAGACATGCAGAACCTCTAAAATGGTTTTAAATACCCTTAACTCAATTTTTTAAATAATATGTACACCGATGGAGTCAAAACCTTACCAGTTCACTGGATTCTTCACTTTTTTGACTCAAACCTTATGATCACCGCTCCATACAGAGCTTCCCATAACTATCTCTTCTTCAGAGCCACTAAGGAAAAAGATGAAGAAGAGAATAAGGTGAAACAAATTTGAGAAGAATTATCCCCGATAAGTCATTTCTCAAGTATTTATAGCCCTTGATTCTTAGTTATCAACTCCATAGAAACCATTCATTAGTAATCATTTCCCAGCTATTTATAGCCTTTAACGCTTGGTAATTCAATCGAACTAGAATTGGATCTCAACCATGTCCCATTCAGTCATTAAATATTCCTGATTTTTCAATAGAGGCTTCCAACTTACGACTTCTTTCAATTTAATCTCCCACTTATTCCTAATTTTTGGATTTAAAGAAAATCATGTGTAACAGTATGCCTACTAGCTTGACAATTTGAAAATGTATAACGTATACTTGAGTGGTGCGATTGTCAATTAGGGGGTCCATATTTATATAATGGAAACATGTTATATGTATATCGTGGATGCGATTATTGGAGATATAGAATGGAAGAGGTTCAAGCTATTCGTTGACAATGGAAAATATAAGAGATGAGACCCATGTTCGAAAACTGGGCTTGAAAAATGCATCGAAAAATAAGTTTAAGGAAAAAGTAGAGTTTTAAATTTTTTTTTTTTTTGCAAAACCAAGAAGTTGGTTGTGATATCTAAAGTAATAAACATTTAAGCAAAATTGTATCTTTTCAATTCGTCTAGGATGAATGCTTCGATCGAGTAATCTTCTTTGCTATCCTCAAGCTCACGTCAACCAAGTGTGGGCTTAATTCAAATCAGAAAATTTTCCACAAAAATACCAGTGGGGTAATTTTACAATTTCTCTAAACTTTGTGGTCAAGTTATAAATAAGAAAAATATCTGTAAAAATTTTTTGAAATAATTTCTTTAAATAATTTTCTCTCTACAACTTTCTCTTGAATTCAAGTGTTTGAAAAATAATGACTCATGGCTCTATTTATATAGGGAGATTTTAGAGAGTTCAACTATAATTAACTTAAGCCCTTTAATATTAAATTAATCTAATAATTATCAAGATAAATATTAGATTAAATTTAATATTAAATCTATTAAATTAATAGAATATTTATCTATAAAATAAATATTTAATTTAATTTAATATTAATTCTATTAAAATAATATTATTCTGAGAATGGCTATGAATTCCAATTTTTTCTAGTAAAGTCATGTCATACACAAGTCATGTACCCAATATACCAGTTATAGGCTCATCATCTTTAGAGCATAAACCTCCACTTATATCAAAGCACATGAATTACATACACATGGTCAATGACTAACTCAAGATTTAGGTAAATCACACCATGAATGTCATAAGTGAATTAATTCACAAACAGATTCGAAATTAATTTATCTTAGGTCCAGTCCAATGTATCGTTCTTCCAATGAATACATCTTTATCTCTACTCATGGATTCAATTGCTTTGTAGCCAAGACTAGCTATCTCCCCAATTGGAATTGTAGACGACATGATAATCATTTTAAGTATTTGAATCAAATGCTCACTTTGATTCTTTTATGGGATTACAGACTCGTTTAGATTATCTACTAAAATAAGTTGTCTTTCTCGCAATGTAAACGTTCTTACAGTGCCACTTAATATCAGTTTGAATTTAGACAATCAATGAGTTAATATTTTATTATCACAATTTTCTTATGCATGCAAAACATGAAAGACGAAAATACAAAAGACATAATAGTGAAATGTGAAATTAAATTTATTTATTTATTCATCGTAAAAATACATAGAAAACAATTACATGTTTACTACAATATGGGCACATTTCCCAACAACTAATTCATTGGTAATATGAAACACACTCTTATATCCTCGACGTGTTTGTTAAAACTCCTAGTTATAGGAGTCTTAGTAAACGGATCCACAAGATTATTTTCACAAGCTATTTTCACCACATCTACAATTCATTCAGCTACTATCACTCATATTGAGTGATACTTCTGATTAATGTGTTTCGTCCTCTTGTGACTTCTCATTTCCTTGGCCTGATATCAATTAATCATTCCTACTATGAAAAAATATCTGAATGTGTGCAAAGCATTACATGCATAAGGCTTTCAACTTCCAAAGCATATGGAACCTTACTCATATGCTCTCTTTCTTATGATGTCTTGGGACAGTCCTCCAAAGAAAGATAAAAACTCGATGCAGTTGACTGAGCGCCAGGCTTTGCATCAGTCATTACAAACCATTCAGTACCTTATCGATGCATGAAGCTTGCGATAAAGCTATCATTTTATTCTTACAATCCCTAAAGATTCAAATTCCAAGAATATAACTAGATTTACCTATGTCCTTCATGCTAAATAGTTGAGATAACCAAAGGTTAACCGATGATAATTCCTCTACATCGTCTCTAATAAGTAGAATATCATTGACATACAGAACAAGGAAGACCATCTTTTTGTCCTTTATACGTTTATAAACACAAGATTCATCAATGTTTTGCTCAAAACCAAAAGTATTGATCGTTTTGATCAAATCCTTTATTCCATGAGCGAGAGGCTTGTTTAAGTCCATAAATGGATCTTAAAAGTTTTCAACCTTTCTACTCATTTAAAAAAAAAGAGCCAGTGGGTTAATCCATATGAACGATCTCATCAAGATATTCATTTAAGAATTCTATCTTGACATCCATTTGACAGATCTCATAATCGAAAGTAACAACAATGGATAAGACTATGAGGGCAAGCTTAAGCATGACTACCAGAGAGAAGGTCTTATTGTAATTGATGTTTTCTTTCTGTATGTAGTCTTTCCCTGCAAGTCTAGGTTTATATGTTTCCACTTTCCCTTTTTCATTTCTCTTCTTCTTGTATATCCACTTAAACCCTATGAGTTTAATCCCAATCGGTAAGTCTACAAGTTCTCACACCGTCTTGGGTTTCATAAAATCCATCTTGACATCCATGGCCTATTTCCAGAGCTTGGAATCAATGTCCTACATAGCCTCCTCATAAATGAGTGGATCATCATTCTAATAATTGGCTTTTGTATTTTACATACTACCATCATAGATGAAGAAGTTCGATTTCTTAGAAACTCTCCCACTATAACACCATATACCTGGCCCGTTCGCTAAGCCCGAATATTAGGATGCCACACCACCATCTCATGTCATACATAACAAATAAAATCTGATTCTAAAAGAGATGTCTTTCATATTATCATTCGTATAGGTTTGAATTCAATCTTACAGTTATCATCGTTACATGCTAATCATACATCAAATAGTCTTATACTAACAATTAAACATGCATAAGGTCCATTTAGCAAAATCTCGAAATTGGCTACGTAAGTATCAATACTAGAAAATCGGTATCGATATTTTTCCTTGCATGATATCGATATCGTATGGAAAACCGGTACCAAATCAGCATTTTACTTTTCGACTAAATGTAAAACACAAGAAAATATCGGTAGAATTGTAAAAGTATCGATAAAATTACCCTGAGTATCAATATTCGTGATAGGGTATCGATACTAATTTATGATTTTGACTTCCTACACATTTCAAAATCATAGAGGTATCATTTTCTTAACACAAATATCGATACCCCTGCTTCAGACTAGAAAACACAACATACATAAGCATAAAGATCACTCTAACTTGTACCAATTCATCATGCTACTATCACATTATCAAATAAACGTCAAAATGACCATAATAATAGTTTCAAAATCAAAAATAAATCTAATTAGCAATCAACATAACATAATTTAAATATCAAAATCCTAAGAACAATTATGCTATGGAGCGTCCAAAACATCATGACAAAAACTAGCACAAAGTCTACCACATTGCCTTATTACCAAAACATAACTGGATAAATAATAAACACCTACGAAAAGCGAAACGGACTTGCTTGGATCACCCCTCAGAACCACGCCGCTTACACTGGCACTTAACTACTCTACAAAGGTTTAAAAGGAGTGGGTGAGATTAACAAGCTCAGTGAATGCCTAGAAAAACTACCGTGCAAACATGTCATCAAGCATTAGTAGAACACACACATGGAATAATTAGAAGGCATAATTGTAAAAACCCCTCAACGTTTAGGGGCTTTTGGTTTGGTGCCCTTGACCATTTTATTTTTTGATTGACACCCTCAACGTTATGATTTTTTCAGAAATCAGCCCAGTTTTAATGGTCAACATGAGTTGACCATTAATCAAACTGTAGGTCAACATAGTAGCCCATGTGGCATGCCACATAAGTGCGCGACGTCATATATGACGTCATCTATTTAACATTTTTTTTCATTTTGTTTCCATTTTCTTTCTTCTTCCCTCTTTCTCTCTTCCCCTCTAACTGTTGATTCCAGCAATGGATTTTTTTATCAGGTTTTGACCGATTGACTCCGTGTTCATCTCTAATTCTTTTGTGGGTTTCCTCATTTTTAAAAACCCAATTTCAAAAACTAATCAAAACTCAAAATAAACCAACAAAACAAACAAAATTTGATCACTAAATAATTGGTTTTTGAAAACCTAGTAATAGAAACTATATAGATTTTGATGACAGTAAATAATTAGAGAGAGAAAAAAAAAGCTTATACGTGAATGTTGAATAGGGTTTAGCTTTGCTTGAACCCAAAATTAAATAAGTAACTAGATGTTGTGTTTTGAAGAAGAAAAATAGTGTTTGGCAAGAGAGAAAATGAGAGAAAAAATGGCAGCTGACAGCGAGGGAAAAAAACAATGGTTTTAAGTTGAAAGTGTGGTGTGGGTTTACAAAAATTGCATAAAAGCATGATTACAATCATGGTGGTGGAAATTATTGTAGATGAAATGCGCCAACCATGTGTTTTGAAGAAGAAAAATGGTGTTTGGTAAGAGAGAAAATAAAAGAGAAAAAATGGCAGCCAACAGTGGAGGGAAAAAACAATGATTTTAAGCTGAAGGTATGGTGTGCGTTTACAAAAATTACACAAAAGATGATTATAATCATGGTAATGGAAATTCTTGTAGATGAAATGAGCCAACCATATGTTTTAAAGAAGAAAAATGGTGTTTGGCAAGAGAGAAAATGAGAGAAAAAAAATGGCAACCGACAGTGGAGGGAAAAAAATGATTTTAAGCTGAAAGTGTGGTGTGGATTTACAGAAATTACACAAAAGCATGATTATAATCATGGTAATGGAAATTATTGTAGATGAAATGAGCCGACCATGTATTTTGAAGAAAAAAGTGGTGTTTGGCAAGAGAGAAAATGAGAGAAAAAATTTTGTTAAATAGATGACTTCATTTATGACGTCATGCACTTATGTGGCATGCCACACGGGCTATTATGTTGACCTACAGTTTGATTAATGCTCAACTTATGTTGACCATTAAAACTGGGTTGGTTTCCTAAAAAATCATGACGTTGAGGGTGTCAATCAAAAGATAAAAAGGTCAAGGGCACAAAACCAAAAGCCCCCAAACGTTGAGGGGTTTTTTTTGCAATTATGCCTAATTAGAATAATCACAACTTTATCGACATATTCCACTCACACACGTATGTTTAATAGTTTATTTACGAAGTCATTGCATACACTTTCATATATACATCACAATACATACAAACATAGTAATAGAAAATTTCCATAATAGACACATATCACAACACACACATATTCATATTTTATGATAGTTTGAGATAATTTGGCACTTGATCTATGAAACTTAAAAGTGGGCACCATTACCACTCATCGGATACATGATCTCTAAGACACATAGACTCATAAAGTTAAAATTGTCCAGTAAGTGAAGCATTAAGTTAACACCCTCCAACATACCAAACATGTCTCGTTGAATGGAGCTTAGCTCGCATTCCCTTGACTCTCCAAACATGTCCCAGGACCTTAATGCCCAAATCACATATACATATAGGTGAGTACTCACAATCCTATGGCATGCCAAATATATTCAATGGTCTCAAGTATCACAAGGCCAAAATTTTTGTATTTAAACACACATATTACTTATCGATTTATGTTTACTGTCATAGCACATTTGCATCATTGGCACAATAATAACATTTCCACATAGCATGAATGACATGCATACATATACTCTTCCACAACAGTAATCGTGTACATAAAACATATATATAACATCTTATTTTAGTTCACATTTTCACATATTTCACAAGATAAACATGAGTACAAGGAAGCTTACACTCAAAATTCCCAAATAATGTATTGAATCGTGTCCACAAGCAGCTAATCTAAACACTCACCAATTACGCTTTCACCGAAAAACTTAAAGCTCAAACTAGCTTTTCCTTACCTTAATCTCTACTCATAAAAGGTCATATTGATCCCAATGCTTCAACAAAGTAAATCAAACAACAACACAATCAACGTTCAGCCAAGACTTACATCAAACAATCCAAAAACACAAGTCTAAGCTAGGTTCTCTTTTGATTGAAACCTTCGACACAAAAAACTTAAAATTCGAATATCTCAATATATACTTAATATTTTTTCCTGAAATGAGTTCCATTCATCTAATTATTTACCTACGACTAATTCTCAGCCTTTAAACTTCACAAAACTACTCAATTCATGGTATCAAAATCTTTCGACGTACAATAGGCATTTTTCATGAAAACTCATTAAAACCTTAGAAATCCTTAACGAAACTTTAAAGTAAGTTTAGAAACCTTCTAATCATGTTAGAACAAGTTGAAAAACACTTTGAAACCATGTTTTATCTTAAATCCACCATTAACAGCCCAATTTTTAGCTTTTATTTAAAACATGCGATTTAATGGATAAAATTTTTGTTTAAAAGATCATATATCATTTAAAACTAATTAGGAATTGAATCGTTACCATCTTTAAAAAAATCGAGTGTTTGATCGCAAACCCGAATAACCCACAAGCTTGACAATAGAGGAATCGATGGTGTTTTTCTTGGATTTTATGGAGGTTTAATGATTTGGAAAGTGATAGGAATCAAAGGAATTTAGGTTTGGCAAAGAAAATTGAATGGAAGAGTTGGGAGAACAAAGGGACGGCAAAAATAAGTTATGGAGAAAAACTAACGTAAAAATAAACTGTAACACCCCGTACCCGAGACCGTTGCCGGAGTCGGACACGAGGGGTTCACAGACTAAATTCGCTTACTATCGCAGTCCATTTTAAAATTTTCCAGGCAGTTGGCTAACTGCGACACTGTCACCTTAAAAATCATATCTTGAGTTTCACAACTCGAAAATCAGTTTCGTAATTTTTCACTGAAACTAGACTCATATTCCCATCTACATATTTTTTCTAGAATTTTTGGTCGGGCCAATTAGTACAGTTTATTAGTCAAAGTCTCCCATGTTACAGGGATCGACTACACTGACCTTTGCGCATTACGACTTGGATATCTCCCTGCACAGAGCTTCAATACTGATGCCGTTTGTTTCTATAGAAACTAGACTCAGAGAGGAATCTATACATATATGTAATGACTCCTAATTATCTCTGGTTAATTTATAATGAATTTCCAAAGTCGGAACAGGGAATCCAGAAACCGTTCTGGCCCTATCTCACGAGAACCTGAATATCTCTTAACATACTGTCCATATAATCGTTTCGTTACTTTCCTATGAAAATAGATTCATTAAGGTTCGTTTACATAATTTATTCATTATTTAATTCCAATCCTACTATTTTTAGTGATTTTCCAAATCTACATCACTGCTGCTGCCAGCATCTGCCTTTAAGGTAGAGTTTACCTATTTCATAGTTTCCATGATTCAACTAGCTCTTTTAGCATAAATAGCACAAATTATGATAGTGATTAACCATTCCATACCAAATGATTATAACATTATGCTAAAACATATATAAGCCATTTTCGCATGGCTATATACATTAACCAAAATATTCTTCCCCCACTAGTCTATTTTATACATGCCATAAGATAATCCAAAACATAGCAGTACCAAACAGTGGATAGTGATAGTGTGACTAGTTGCTGACGATCCCCGAGCCTGTAGCTTCGCAATGAGATCTATAAAACAGAGGAAACAGAGTAAACGGAGTAAGCATTACAATGCTTAGTAAGTTTTAAGCAGTGTCAACAGATAACAATCAAATTATAACAGAGTTGTTTGTATTTTTATTTCACTCTTCCTTCGGGCATACCATCCCTTTACCGAATATGCACATCTCATCATACACAATAGGCAGATAAACTTTCACATAAAAGTGAGCTCATGTGACATAGATATATCGTATGATTTCACATCACCTCTCACACTGATCCGATGTCACATAATCATAGGAATAGTCTCATAGATTGCTATCGTATGCATCACATAACTACCTTATGATTTAGTGCAAATCAAGCTCACATATAAACTTAGAGTACATACCTGTTTAACCTTTCGCATTGAATATATTTATAGGCAATTCTTATTACGAAGTCTTACCCGGACATAATCTCCACACGAAGTTATCGGGTCTTACCCGGACAAAATTCCCACACGTAGTCATCGGGTCTTTAGAGCTCGGATATAGTACGAGCACGAAGCTTACGGACATTAATCAGTGATAATATTCTCGCATAAAGCCTGCGGGGTTTTAACCCGGATATAGTACTGACACAAATGCCCTTCGGGACTTATCACATTTATGCACTTTCACATCCATCACGTTGGCCACTCGGCCCTGTCACATATATACACTTTCACATTCATCACATCGGCCATTAGGCCTTATCACATATATACACTTTCACATTCATCACATCGGCCATTAGGCCTTATCACATATATACACTTTCACATTCATCACATCGGCCATTAGGCCTTATCACATATATACACTTTCACATTCATCACATCGGCTATTAGGCCTTATCACACATATACACTTTCACATTCATCACATCGGCCATTAGGCCTTATCACATATATACACTTTCACATTCATCACATCGGCTATTAGGCCTTATCACATATATACACTTTCACATTCATCACATCAGCCATTAGGCCTTACTATCATTTCATATTCGAATACTCATAAACTTACAATATCACGATTTAGAATTCAAGTATGGGTTTAATCAATAGCTTATGAGCAACTAAAACAAGTTTATCAAGGTTCACAACATAATCTCAAATTCAGCACAAGCTGTTTTTCCTGAGCAATAGTCACTAAATTATTTATAACTGGAGCTACAAAACTCCAAATCACTTTCCGTTAATTTTTCCTGAATATATACTCGTATATCTTCCGTCCATAAAATTTCCAGAATTTTAGGTTTGGCCAATCAATACCAGATTTTTCTTAAAGTTTCCCCTGTTTCACTGTTTGACTAATCTGACCACTCTTCACTACGAATCAAATTTCTCATTTTACTGAATTCAAAATGTGTTTTATTTGATTTCATTTGAAACTAGACTCATTAAGGAGTCTAAGCATATAAATTTTATCTTATAACCATTTTTGTACAATTTATAATGATTTTCTAAAAACAGAACAGAGGATTACAGTGTCATTCTGCGCTGTCTCACACAACTTTAAGTATCTCATTATTGGAAATTCCTTTGCTTACACGGTTTCTTTTATAAGAAACTAGACTCATTAAGCTTTAATTTCATGTCTCATTCAGCCTCTAATTCAAATCCATAAATTTATGGTGATTTTCTAAAGTCACGTTACTGCTGCTGTCCTAAGCAGACTATTTCAAATTATCCTTGAATTCCCAAGCTCAAACACTTAAGAACTTACCATTTGAGCTTAGAACATATCATGGCCACATCATATCTTATTAAATCAACTCATCATGTCCTATTATAATTGAATTTACTCAACGTTTAATCACTTAAAACTTACCTCGGATGTGGTCGAACAATTTCGGCGGCTATTCGATCACTTTTTCCTTTCCCTTATCCAACTGTGGTCCTCTAAGCTCTTGAGCTAATTCAAACAAATTTAACTTATTAAAGTCTCATTATGCTAGCTTATGGCCGAATATGACAAGGAGTTTGATTGGTCATATGGCCACCTTCTAGCTCAACTACACAATGGTCATATGCATTTTTAATCACATCAAGCAATTTAATACAATTCATTCGAACATCAAAAGAAAACCTCAAGGTACTTAGCCCATATATACTTTAGGCATTAGAGTCACATATATATATGGAATCATGAATCAAACTCAACATTTTAGCTAATATTCCCCCTTGGCCGAATTTTCTAAGCCAAGACAAAAGCATCAATATGCTTGCCTCTAACCGAATACATGCAACACCAATCTTCTTCCTATGGCCGAATATGCATGTCTATGTTTAGGCCGATTATATACTTAATACCACACATAAATGGCATACATTTTACTAACTAATGCATTACATATTATTTAACCATGTATATCACCAATCAATTTCATCACAATTTCACTTAAGCCTATTCTCAATACAATACATCGTGCTCAAATCATTATTCAAGTTCAAATTCGGCCAGCACACATATACATACTAGCAACTATGTATTAACATTGCATTTCATACTATAACCGAATGTATAGCTCATCGAAATATATTTATTCATGTTCCCTTAACACATATTGGTCAACTAGATCATGCATTATTCTTTGGCACATTTGGTCATTAAAGCAATCACCTATTTAACTTTCAAGCATTTTTATACTAACATTTCTCCCAAGGCCGAATTTATATACAACCTTTAGTACTCATTTAAAGTTTATATTTTAAGTAATTAATATACACAATATTAACCAAATATCCATTTACTAAGCATTTTAACAAATTTTCCTTCAACTATCCACACATTCGGCAATCACATAATCAAACACTAAACCTTAACTTCCAAGCCAAAACAACTAGCAAATTCAACACATCCAACATAAATTTCCATGCTAATGACATCAAAACAACTACTAAGAATTTCAAGCTCCTTGGCCGAATTTCAATCTTCCAAAATAACAAAAATTTGAGCCATGAAATAGGTAGAATTCAAACTAACCATTCAATTTATGCATGAATTTCCAAGAGTAGCATTGTACATACCTTGATCTAGCAATCTCCTTAGCTGAAAATTTTAACAACAAAAGGAAATTTCTTCTCCACCCTTTCCTAGCTACGGCAATGGAGGAATAAACCAACTTTGGTTTCTCCTCCCACTAACACATTATTTTTATTACCCATACTCTTTTATTCATCTTTAATTCATCTAATACATTTTTTATTACATATTTCTCACCACTAATAAATATAATAATATTAGCCCATGCATATAATGCTCATACTTATAAGCTTGGCCGGCCACTAGCATTAAAAGTGGCAAATTGGCATGCAAACCCACTTATTTGCATCATTCAATAATTAATCACTTAAAATAAGCCACACATATATTCAAAGCTTCTCACATAAGTCCTTTTTATTTAGAAACACATTCAAATTGACAAAAATCAAAGCATTCAAATTTCACACATGCATGATCACATATTTTAGACATAAAATATTATATTCAATTATTTCTGCAACTCGGTTTAGCGGTCCCGAAACCACTTCCCGACTAGGGTCAAATTAGGGGTGTCACATAAACCTATAAATAGGGTTTTTAGGTTGAATTTTAAAATCTGGTCTAATTACCTTTTACAAACTCTAAGTTTTGACTATTTACAAATCAGTCCTATTTTCAAAATTAAAGGTATTTAAAACTCATTTCTAGAAATTGATTTAATTTTCTAAAAGTGATAGACGAAAAAATTTTCGATTACCATGCTTACAAAATTCCTGAGCATTCTAAATCTAAAATCCCTAAAATACCCCCAAAACTCTTAGGCCCAATTTTGGGGTGTGACACCTACTACGACGGATTCCTCTATGTTGTTTATTATTTGCAGGTCTTTCTACACCTTTCTCGAGAATTGAACTTGATGATTGTTCTATAACTCTCGAAAGTTCATTGAGTACCACTTTAGTTCGAGGCTTAAATTTATCTATGTAGCTTTCCTCAAGGAAAGTGGTATGAGCAGAAACTTTAATCGTATTATCTTTCAGATTATTTTGTTCCTTTCTGATATCTTACAAACATGCACAATTTTATTTGTGCATCCAACTTTTTTGCATCCTTATCCAGAACGTGTGCTAGACAACCCTATATTCTAAAGTGATTTAGAGCGGGTTTCTTTCCATGCCACTTTTCATAAGTTATCTTATAAGAAGACTTGGTTGGCACACCATTCAAAATATAGCAAGCCATTTGTATCGCATATCCCCAGAAGGAAGTAAGAAGCTATGAATAGCTTAACATTGAACGAACCATGTCAAGCAAGCGTAGTTAACTGGGATAAAATCTCATTTTTTATGAGGTATCCTAAGCACTCGTTGGACAAGTATTTCCCATCTCGATCAGACTAAAGATTCTTTATGTATAAACCTAATTGTTTTTCCACTTCTACACGAAACTTCCAAAATTTATCAAAGGTTTTGTTTTTTTTTTGGTGCATTAGATACACATATACATTCGAGAATAGTCATCGATAAAAGTCACGTAATAATCGTAACCTCCTCGGGCACTGATGCTCATGGGACCATAAACATCAGTGTGCACAAGTTCTAAAGGTTGGTTAGTCTTGTCCCTTTTACAGTAAAAGACCTCTTAGTCATTTTATCTTCTAAGCAAGATTCACATTGGGGAAGATTAACTTCCATAAGCATACTTAAGGAACCATCTTTCAAGAGTCTAGTGATTCTTTTTTTGGTTAATGTGACAAAGTCTTAAGCGCCTTAGGTACCCCTCATTAGAGTGAGAAGTTTTAAGCTTCTAGTTCACCATTTCAGTTTGAAACATCGAGTAGTTATTTGGTTTGATAAAATGGAGATTGTTTTCCATCCATCCATTACAGATCAAAGAATGATTTCTGTGAATAGCAATCCCTTTTATTGAATGTCATAGAATAACCGTCATTAAATAAACATGCTACATAAATTAAGTTCCTAATTAAAATGAGGTACATAAAACACGTCTTTTAAAACAATCTTCTTAAAATTATCAAAATACAAAATAACTTCTCCCATTGCGTTGTTGAAACATAACTCTCATATAAGGTCTGCAACCAGAGGCTCCTGTCACACTGAATTCTCGTTTCGTTGAACCCTTATAAAGAAACACACACATGGTTAGTGGCTCCAGAATCAATAACCTAGTTGTCAATTGATTCTTCCACTAAATAAGCTACAACCACAAAGAGTTTCATACATTTTCCCTTTTCGGCTAGGTAATCCAAATACTCCTTACAGTTTGATTTGAAGTGTCATTTCTTATTACAGAAAAAACATTTGATCTTTTTATGATCCTTTGACTTGTTAGTCTTCTTCCTATCCACATGACGTAGAACCCAAGACTTAGTCGGTTTCTTCTTTCCCTTAGCTTTCTGCTTCCCCTTAAAGGATATAGAGCCCACAGCTAAGTTTGCCTCAAGTTTCTCTTGAACCGGCTTACCATCATTCAGCACCAGCTCATAGGATTTTAATTCCTTCAGCTAATTTTCCCTTTTCGCCTTATTCCCCAAGTTGTAAATGGCCTTAAAGCCAGTGAACTCCTTGGTTAAGGATTTATAAACTATTTCAATCTAAGTGTTCACGTCTAGTTTAGCCCCATCGTCCTCCGCTTCCGTAAAGAACCCTATAAGCTTAAGCATATGTTTTTTAACCGAAGTGTCAGGTTTTTGCTGGGAGTTCATCAAATTTGTAATAGCGAATTGTCGAGCCAATGCGACATGTCCTCCGAGCAAGCCCTCCAAGCAAATCCTCCAAATTTTCCACGATCTCTTTAATAGTACAAAAATTCTCGTATTGTTTTTGTAGTACACTACTCATGCTTGCGAACATATAACATCAAGCAATCGAGTTAGAATGTCTCCAGCAATTTCTCTCTTTAGGCTGAGCTTTAAGTGGGCGAGGTTCGTCAAGGATGAATTTGTATTTCTCACAACTGAGAACTATCAGCAAGTTCTGTTTCCATTCTCGAAAATTATCCTCATTCAATTTGTTCTCATTAAGAATGCTAATAAGATGAGTAAAAGACATATTTGAACTAAAAAATAATAAATATTCACTAATTACTATCTTTTTATTAAACAAATACTTTCATCAATCATGTCACCTTGGGGTTCCATGATTAACTAGCAAGAGCATGGATTACATTCAATCAGTTCGTGAATCTTAATTCTCAAGACTACACACAAACTAACGACCGTTTAACATTTAGCCATCATATCTAGCTTAAATATCATTTCTTGGAGAACTATTTAATAAGAGATGACCTTGAGTGTGTAACCATTGACTTAATACCCATCATGAACATGTTTTCATTTGTGAGTCATCTTGGGACAATCTCGCCGAAAGTCATGCATGACTAGTTGTCCTTAAAAGGAAATTTCATCTTGTGAACCTAAATGATAAAGTTTACCTTGGGGTGTGGCAAGGTTAGGAATCGGCTCGAAACTTTATCATGTTACCACTTAGGGACCATTGATAGAGGCCGCATGTCTTGTTTAAGGATCTTCTCCCACTCAATATTTTAAAAATATACAAGGTTTTTATCTTAGATTTTAAGAATGATCATATAATAGTCCTAATGACATTCTTACCTAATCTATATGGCATGGTTCCAATATATGCATGACATGCTATGACAATTTTATAATATTCACATTCATTCGTCACAAGAATCAATCAATCATAAAAACAAATAATTTTTATTCTCCAGAGTTTTCTTTTAAGGGAAAAATT
Organism: Gossypium hirsutum; assembly: GCF_007990345.1. Classification (NCBI taxonomy): domain Eukaryota; kingdom Viridiplantae; phylum Streptophyta; class Magnoliopsida; order Malvales; family Malvaceae; genus Gossypium; species Gossypium hirsutum. The sequence goes on along the minus strand of NC_053442.1, from coordinate 44,736,703 downwards.
GAAGAAGTGAATTTGATCCGTGCACCAGGTAGGGTTCCAAGAAGGGAGGTAAGTCTTATTTGACCATTTAAAAACCAAGTCTTTCCATGCCAAAACCAATCCTAGACATGCACCTTCTCATTACCACACTTCTCATAGCAATTGAATTACCTAAAGAAGTGAATGGAACAATACAACACATGTATTTTCGTATTACCACACTTCTTCTTTTTTAATCGATCAATTGTGGATTATTTCATATATATCTCACATTTGTAACATTACATAATATAAATGTATAGAGATGGGTAATTAAAATAAAAATGCCAGTCAAGGTTTCCATGGTTCTATTTCTAGAAAATAAAAGAAAAACAAAATTACATTAATTTTCACCATAATGCATTCCTTAGGTCTTCAACTGCCATTGCTCTATCTTTTCCTTGTCATGGACTCCTTTTAAAAAAATTACATTGAAGCCTATGTCTGTTTTCAACTCATAAGAATTCTATGAAATTTAAAAAAAAAAACCCTATGTGGAGATGATAGTCCATGTCCATTTCCTAAGAACCACATCATTGGCAAATAATAACAATTATATAACAAATATATAAAATATCACATACATTTCCATCTATAACTCAAAAAAAAGTCTTACATGGAGATGATAGTTCATGTCTGTCAAGTCTTGGCTTGCTTCGAATAAAAAATTTTTCCACAAAATTACCTGTGGGTTAATTTCACAATTTCTCTAACTTTGGAGTCAAATTTTAAATAAGAAAAATATCTTTAGAAATTTTCTAAAATAATTTCTTTAGGGAATTTTATCTCTACAACTTTCTCTTGAATTCAAGTGTTTGAAAAATAATGACTCATGACTCTCTTTATATAGGGAGAGTTTAGAGAGTTCAATTGTGATTAAAATTAATCACTTTAATATTAAATTAATATAATATTTATTAAGATAAATATTAGATTCAATATTAAATCTATTAATTAAGTAGAATATTTATCTATAAGATAAATATTAAATTTAATTTAATATTAAGGTAATCACTTTAATATTAAATTAATAAAATACTATCAAGATAAGTATTAAATTTAATTTAATATAAAATCTATTAAAATAATATTATTTTTGGAATAGTTAATCTGAAATCAAATTATCTAATGGAGTCTCAATAGGAGTGTGATTCCTCCACAAATTAACTGCCGAAGGACCACCCGCCAGCCACTGGAATGTTGTCGTCGCCATCGTCGTGTTTGGTGGTACCACCGCAAGTGCAACACCCTCACTACACCCTGAGCCAATTCAGTTACTGCTGGTTCGGCCTGGGCCTAGTGACTGCCCGATTGGTCCAACCTAGCCAGCAGTTGGACCATTGGTTTGGTTTCACATACCAGGCCCGATTCAATCAATTTTTGGGTCTCAATCTTGGATTAGGGTTCACAGACCCAATTTTCGATCTCAAGTCCAATTTTTAAGTTCAATTTCTAATTTGGTCAATTGTCTGACTTTAAAATTAATTTCCAAAAATATCATATTTATTTTAATTAATTTGATTAATTTATTTTTGCTTGATCAAAATTATTTTTCCAAAAAATCACTAAGATTTTCCAAATTAATTTTTCAAGAAAATTCTTTAATTAAATCTTCTTGTGACACCCCTAAAGTGACCCTAGTCGGAAAGCGGTTTCGGGACCGCTAAACTGAGTCACCAAATTATTTGAATATGATAATTATTGTCTAAAATATGTGAATATGAATGTGTGAAAGTTTTAAGCTTTGATTTAGTTAATTGCATGTGAATTTAGTTAATAGGACTTATGTGTGACACTTTTGAAATGTGATAGGTTAATCTATAAGGATCTATTAGTGCATGTAATCAAAGGGGTGGACTTGCATGTCAATTTCCCCCATTTAATTACTAATGGCCGGCCATGACAAAGGGTGATGGGTAAAACATGTCATAAACATGTTGTGTTAATGGTTTATGTTAGAAATAATAAAATAAGGGGTTAGTAATAAAATAAAGAGATGGAGGGTGATGAAAACAAAGAAAAAAAAAGTGTCCATCCTTTAACATTTCTTTTGGCCGAAAATTCTAAGGAGGAAGGAAGAAGAAGAGGATTTTCTTGCTTCATGTTCGGTTGGTTGGTGTTTAGGAGGAGGAAATGTTGAAGAGATTCGGCCATGCTTGTAGCTAGGTTAAGGTAAGTTTGATGTTGTTCCATGAGATTCATGCATATTTTTTATGTTAGTTTGAGTTCTACCTAGCCTATGGTTTAAATCTTGCTATGTGATGAAGATGATACTCGGTCATGGGTGTTGTTTTCTTGGTTGGTGTTTGTTTCATGCTAAATCTAGATGAACAATGGGGGTTGTCATTTAGGTTAAGATCAAAGAAATTAATCTTGTTAAAACTTTGAACTAATAATGCCCATATGTGTGATAGCCGAACATAGACTTTGTTTAAAGTCTTGGTCAAAGGCCGGTTAAGTGTTTTGGAAATGATTAAGCTAGGTGTTTGATCTTTTTGGTTCGGCATAGTACATAAAATGTTGCTAGATGGAGAAAAAATTCGGCCAGCAAGAGGTGTGCTAAGGCCGAATATAATTTTGTATATTAATGAGTAATGCATGTGTTGAATTGATGGAATGGAGAGGATGTTTTAATAGTGCATATATGTGTATTAGCCAAGTTTTGAACTTGAAACAAAATGGTATTTGGTCAATACAAGTGACCATACTTGTAGAATGTATTAAGTATGCAATCGGCCTCAACATAGACATGCATGTTCGGCCACACGAATGAATGCATAGATTGATGTTGTACATTCGGCTATAGGTAAGCATAATGATGATCCTATCTTGACTTAGACAATCGGCTCATGGAGAATTTGTTAAGTGCTTAGTTAATTGATATTAGGTTAATGATGTGTGTATTTGGTCATAAAGGTGCACATGAGGAAATGTTTGATTAATTGTACTAAATTGCTTAATGTGATTAAAAATGCGTATGACCATTTTGTATTTGAGCTAAAGGTGGCCATATGACCTATCAAATTCATTGTCATATTCGGCCATAAGCTAGCATAATGAGACTTTAATAAGTTAAATTTGTTTGAATTAGCTCAAGAGCTTAGAGGACCAAAGTTGGATAAAGGAAAGGAAAAAGTGATCGAATAGCCGCCGAAATCGTTCGACAACATCCGAGGTAAGTTTTAAGTGATTAAACGTTGAGTAAATTCAATCATAATAGGACATAATGAGTTGATTTAATAAGATATGATGTGACCATGATATGTCTTAAACTCAAATGGTAAGTTCATAAGTGTTTGGACTTGGAAATTTAAGAGCAAATTGTAATAATTTGCTTTGGACAGCAGCAGTAACGTGATTTTAGAAAATCACTATAAATTGTTGGTGTGGAATTATAGGCTGCATAAAATATGTAATCAAGGCTTAATTAGTCTAGTTTCTTATAAAAGAGACCTTGTGAGCAAAGAAATTTCCTATAAAGAGATATTTAAAGTTGTGTGAGACAGTGTCAGAATGACTCTGAAATCCCCTGTTCGGTTTTTAGAAAATCATTATAAATTGTACAAAAATGGTTTTAAGATAAAATTTATATGCTTAGACTCCTTAATGAGTCTAGTTTCAAATTAAATCAAATACAACACATTTTGAATTCTGTAAAATGAGAAATTTGATTCGTAGTGAAGAGTGGTCAGATTAGTCAAACAGTGAAACAGGGGAAACTTTAAGAAAAATCTGGTATTGATTGGCCAAACCTAAAATTCTGGAAATTTTATGGATGGAATATATATGAGTCTATATTCAGGAAAAATTAACGGAAAGTGATTTGGAGTTTTGTAGCTCCAGTTATAAATAATTTAGTGACTATTGCTCAGGAAAAACAGCTTGTGCTGAATTTGAGATTATGTTGTAAACCTTGATAAACTTGTTTTAGTTGCTCATAAGCTATTGATTAAACCCATACGTGAATTCTAAATTGTGATATTGGAAAATGATAGATGTAGATTCAGCCAAGACAGTGTGTATACGTGAAAGTATATGTGGTATGTGATGTATATTTGGATAATTGTGATGTGAATACATGAAAATTTATATTTTGATTTAGGATTTTATGTGATGGATGTGAACATGCGGATGTGTGATAAGGCCGAATGGCCAATGTGATGAATGTGAACCCGTATATATATGTGTGATAAGGCTGAATGGCCAATGTGATGAATGTGAACATGCGTATGTGTGATAAGGCCGAATGGCCAATGTGATGAATGTGAACATGCATATATGAGATAAGGCCGAATGGCCAATGTGATGAATGTGAACATGAATATATGTGGTAAGGCCGAATGGCTAATGCAAAACGTGTATGAGATGGATATGTGGTAAAGCCAAATGGCTAATGTGAGATATGTACGAGATGTGTATATATATATATTGTGGCCAAATGACAAACGGTGAAAGGTGTGTATTATTAGATTTTTGGATGAGGCAAATGAATTACAAATATGACAGTCGATGTGAATGTTGTAACATGTGATTAAATGTACATGAAACTTGGAAATATATTCCAGGTAAGACCCGATGACTACGTGTGGAGATTATGTCCGGGTAAGACCCGATGACTACGTGTGGAGATTATGTTCGGGTAAGACCCGATGACTACGTGTGGAGATTATGTCCGGGTAAGACCCGATGACTACGTGTGGAGATTTTGTCCGGGTAAGACCCGATAACTTCATGTGGAGATTTCGTCTGAGCTAAAGGTCTCGCCGATAATCCGAGTAGAGGTTAGAGCTATAAGACTTCGTAATAAGAATTGCATATAAATATATTCAATGCGAAAGGTTAAACAGGTATGTACTCCAAGTTTATATGTGAGCTTGATTTGAACTAAATCATAAGGTAGTTATGTGATGCATATGAGAGCAATCTATGAGACTATTCCTATGATTATGTGACTTCGGATCAGTGTGAGAGGATATGTGAAATCATACAATATATCTATGTCAAATGAGCTCACTTTTATGTGAAAGTTTATCTGCCTATTGTATATGATGAGATGTGCATATTCGGTAAAGGGATGGTATGCCCGAAGGAAGAGTGAAATAAAAAATATGAACAACTATGTTATAATTTGATTGTTATCTGTTGTCACTGCTTAAAACTTACTAAGCATTGTAATGCTTACTCCGTTTACTTTGTTTTCTCTATTTTATAGATCTCATTGCGAAGCTACAGGCTCGGGGATCGTCAGCAACTAGTCACACTATCACTATCCACTGCTTGTTACTGTTATGTTTAGAATTATTTTATGGCATGTATAGAATAGACTAGTGGCGGAAGAATATTTTTGGTTAATGTATATAAGCCATGCGAAAATGGCATCTTTTGAAGGTTTACTTAAAGAAGTTTAAATTTTATCCCTGGCTGTGCTTAGTACTTATTTAAATGAATGATCTTTATTTCAAGAAAAAGTTCAAAATTTTACTGTTCTGACATGAGTTACAAGTCCGGTAATGCCCCTTACCTATTCCGGCGACGGTTACGGGATAGGGGTGTTACACTTCTAGTTGAACAATTCTCACAGCTGCCTAATTTAATTCCACATCAAATAAATCGACTCAACTAAATTATTTTTAAAGTCGTAGAATTTTATTCTAATTCAAATGCAGTCCAATCGAGCTTTTGTTGAGCTAGCAGAGGGACCAATTAGACATATACAATTCGAGTAATTGTAATTATGTCTAAAAACATTGTTCTAATAATGCACAATCTACTTAATCATGGAGTCAATTCATAAGAAGTACCATGATTGGAATCTCCTTATTGTATACTCTTTACGAAAGTAAGTCATCCAATTACTTTGTCCAATGACCTCATCATGTGTGTGTTACCCTCATATGATATCATTGATTCCTTTTAGTTAAATTCGTTCACTCAATACAATCCTATTTTATCTCTGTTAGAGTATGCCCAAAGACCAATCATGAAATGATTGTAATCACATACTCGTTTTACCTTATTTGTTAATATAAGACATTGCCATCGTTATTTCAGTTTCTTTTTTTTTTGTATCAATAAACTGGTTAATAATGAATTCTTGAGAATAATATGATTATTCTTAAAAGGTCATTAGTCAAGTAATATTGTGGGCTTGGACAATGATAATGCATTGAGACTAATGTGTTGTCATTGACATAGAGATGTCAAAATTGATATATAAGTATATGTTAGAGAACAACATACTGGACTGACCCACTATGAGTATGTTTCTTGGATTATTATGTAATAGTCACAACATTACTCATAGTGATATCTATGTATATGATCCTCAAACTTGAGATCATCATTGTCCCAACATAGTGAGTTGTATATTTTAACATAGTCAAATGTCTACCATAACAGATTATACTATAAAGACTGATGTTGGGTATGTCATAATCTATGTAGTGGGATATGATTGATCAAGATAGAATTTGTCCCTCCTATATAATGGGAGCAATATCTTAGGCCTCTTGGTGAACTGAGACTAGAAATGCATTGTAACACCCCTAACCCATCTCCATTGCCAGATTAGGGTTACAGAGCATTACCATACAATCGAGAAACATTTATCAATAAATCATTAATTACATAAATCACATTCAAAACATATCAAACATAAGTATATCGTCCCTAAATAGAGCCTTTGAGGCCCTAAAAATAGCTTTGAGGCAATTCGAGTCCAATTTGAAACAAACCAGAAGTTTTAAGAAAAATATGAAAATTTTCAAAATAGGGGACACATGGTTGTGTGGCCAGACCGTGTGGAATGCCTCAGGCCGTGTAACTTTCGAAATAATGACACATGGTCATGTTTCAGCCCGTGTCCCTACCTGTGTAACTCACTAAGTTGGGCCACAAAGCCATGTCACAAGTCATGTGCTAGACCGTATCACAGGCCGTGTGCGAGGCCATGTAACACACTGAGTTAAAACACATGGCCATGCCCCAGGCCATGTGTGGTACATGGCCAAGTGACACGGGCGTGTCCCAGGCCGTGTATACCTAAATGAACCTTAAACGACAAGTTTACCATTTCAAGCTTACTTGGACCCTAAGTGATTCATTTACCAACCAAAACATCTATTCAAAATGACATTAAACAAGCTCAAAACATGTTAAATCAACCATTTTAAGTGCCTAACCAATGTACCCTCATTGGTACCACAATTATACCATACTATCAATCATCAACCAAAGCATGTCAATTCACAAAATTTAACATTCAACCAATATGCCTATCATAGGCAACTCAAATCACAACATTTCAATAAGGCATATACTAATAATTTGAACTAGAAACATCTTCATTCATTCACATATATCAATAAGTTGTCTACTTGTACTTAAGATAATTCTTTATAGATTTACACATCAAAACAATAGTAATGTCAAACAACCCTATTACATGTCATATATTCCAAAATAACGCTCCAAAAACTACTGAAAACGGATGGATAGTGTGACTTGAGTGTTGATCCTACCGTCCAACCTTCAAAAGTATCTACAAGTTTAGAAAATAATACAAGTAAGCTTATTGAAGCTTAATAACTTTGATGAACAAAAATAATAAGTCTTACCAAAGTAAATATAACAATTCAATAAAAAATGATCCAATAACACATGCTTCCTATCATCCACAGCTACATACCAATGAGTTGCATCTCTCAATTCAAAGCTCAACCAAATTTGTCCAAGAATAATATACATATCCACAATATAATTTATTACAAGTCATGCCAATCAAGTCATTATATAAGTATAATACAATAATTTACAATCTGATGAATGACTTACAGATACGAGTACGGTAATCCATCCGAAAACACACCAAATGCTCATAAGAGCTCATCCACCCGATAACACGCCAATTTCTTCGAAGAGCTAGTCCAACCGAAAACACACCAAATGCTCATAAGAGCTAATCCACCCGATAACATGCCAATTGCTCCAAAAAGCTAGTCCAACCAAAAACACGTCAAAACAGAGAGTACAACACGAGACTTTGCAACAAATTTTGAACCTTAGTCTACTCAGGAAAAATGTATATATCACACTATATCAATCTCCACTCCAATACCCCACATAGCACACCGTCATTCGATTTTACTCTATTTCGCATTCATCCGATCCACGTATTGAAATTCAATAATATTTCTCAAACAACTTTACATCATCAATAAAAAATTATATCATATTATATCATCAAACATTTCATATAGATATTAAATTATAAATCGTACAAACTTACCTAGACTAAGTTGTAATAGTTGCAGAAGTTTAGGGACTATTTGCAATTTTCCCTTTTCCACGTAAATCAATAGGGTCTTGGTCTAAAATGTAAAATTCTCAATTATTAGCTTACATTTCAGATTCCAATTTACTTTACATTTTATACCCTTTTATTTTTTGAAATTACACAATTACCCCTAACTTTTACAACTTTTGCAATTTAGTCTCTTAACCTGAAAATCATCAAATTAATCATTTTCTTCAAGATCAGATTATAGTGAAATATTATAAGCCTTAAAATAGTCCATAAAACACCTCTTATTCACCAACAACCCATGTGCTTTTAACATTTTAACAATTTCATCCATTAATCAAAAACTAACTAAAATCACTTTACAAAATAACCAAAAATCATAATCAAAGCTTCAAACATATAACTAACATCACAAAAATTCAAGATTCATCAATGAAAACTTCTAAAATTTTTAACAAATTCAAAAACAAAGGTATAAGCTAGCTGAACTTAGTTGTAACGATCTCAAAAACATAAAAATTACAAGAATATAGAAATCACTCACATGCAAGGTATTATGTTTGGTCGATTCTCCAAACTATATTTTCATGATATTTTGGCAAGGTTGAAGATAAAATGAAGAAGAAAGTGTTTATTCTTTACTTAATTTTGTTTTAATTTTTGTTCTAATTACAAAATTACCATTACACCTAATTTTCATTAATTGTTTCTTTAAATTAAACCCCATTACCATCCACTATCTAAAATAAGGACTAATTTCCCTATTGGTCCTCCCACATTTATTTATTAGGCCATTAAATCATCCAAATGCATTAATTAATAAGTTTTGCACCTTTTACAATTTAGTCTTTTTTTTTAATTAGCTATCCAAACAATAAAATTGTCTAACCAAATTTTAATATGACTCTAATATCTCCATAATTATTCTATAAATAATATTTACGAGTCAACATGATAGAAATTTGTGGTCCCGAAACCACTGGTTTGTCACCACTAAAAAATGGGTTGTTACATGCATGGCCATGCTCGAATAAGTTGATATGAGATGTCACACTTATTTGTTTATTGTAGTCTACTTAGAATATCAAGAAATATAAGATTGGAGTATACAAGTGTGATTATTCTATGACTTGTGTCTAATCTACATATTAACGATAAAAGGATATAATACATGAAAAAGATTATCACAGAAAGGTTATGTCGAATCACAACTTCTTGTAACTTGGGTAGCAATATTGCATTGCTAGAGGCCACTCATTGTTTGTAATATTAGAAATGTTCTAGTATTACTACTAACGTTACAATAGCCTACAAGGTCACACCCTATAGTTGAAGCGAACAGAATTCAAATACATTTGGTATTGTATTTAGTTGTCACATGAATTAACTTAATCATTGAATTAATTTAATTTGATAGTTAAATATTAAACGCATTATATGTACAAGCTTGTTGTACACAAATAGAGAACATGGATAAAATTAATATATGAATTTGATTCATAGAAAATATTAATTGAATATAGTTTACCAAAATTATTAATATAAACTATTATAATAATTTCAGTCAAAATATAAAAGGATATAGAAATTGATATTCTTTTGTAAAGAATATATTTTTTATTCTAACTTTCCATTTGTTTCTCTAAAAATAAGGGAACAATCTTGTTTTTTTTCCTAATATGTGATATCAAAGAAAAAAATAAAATGAATATGAATCCCTAATTTGTTAGGGTTACCAGAAACACAAATAAAAAAGGTCTAGATGTCATTCTTGAAAATTCTCTCTGAAAAGTTCAAGAGAACTTTGTTGTTTCTTCTTTGATTGGATAGATTACGCAAAGGCCGAGACGTTATTTTTGTGGCTTGGGATTGACATCTTCAAAAGGGATCCTATCAATAACATTGTTCGTCACTCATTTAGTTGAAAAAGGTATATTTTCGACCCTTGTTTCAACCTGATTCGTTCCTCATACATGAATCCATGGTTCATAATCACTGGAATATTTTTTTCCGTTGCGCCACGGGGTGTACCGGTGATCCAATAATCTCATTGTCACCATTGTGTCTTCTTAATGATTAATATGATCACTGTCAATAAATACTGTGATAATTGCTTGTTTGAGAACAAGCAACCCATGGTCACGTTCCATATTTATCAATCCACGCAATGCTAGTGAGAAGATATCGTTAACTCTTTAATCGAGATATGTATTCCATTTTTTCTAATAAAGTCATGACATACACAAGTCATGTACCCGACATACAAATTATGGACTCGATCATCTTTAGAGCATAAGCCTCCACTTATATCAAAGCACATGAGTTACATACGCATGGTTAGTGGCTAACTTAGGATTTAGGTAAATCACACCATGAACGTCACAAGTGAATTAATTCACAAACAAATTCATAATTAATTTATCTTGGGTTCAATCCAATGTATCATTCTTCCCACGGATACATCTATATCTCTACTTGTGGAGTCAACTATTCCGATAGCCAAAACTAACCATTTCCCTAATTGGAATTGTAGGCGACATGGTAATCCTTCTAATTATTTGAATCAAATGCTCACTTTGATTCTTTTACAGGATTATGGACTCGTTTAGATTATATACTGAAGTAAGTTGTCTTTCTCGCAATGTAAATGTTCTTACAATGCCACTTATCTTTAGTTTGAACTTAGACAATCAATGAGTTGATATTTGTTTGTCACAATTTCGCTATGCATACAAAACATGAAAGACAGAAACACAAAAGACATAATAGTGAAATGTGAAATTAACTTTATTTATTTATTCAGCGTTCAAATACATAGAAAACAATTACATGTTTATTACAATATGGGCACATTCCCAACAACCCATACATTAGTAATATGAAACACAAGAAATGAGTTTTTCATGAGTAATATTTGACTAAATGCTTACATAAGGTGATATTATAAATTTGATTTGAAAATAACTATTGATCTGGAGAAATAAAGTGGGTGTGTGTGTGCTCATAGTTGTAAAATGTATTCGTTAACCTAACTCTAATTTTTATGAAAATGATATGTCTCACCTCCACCGAGAGCTTGAAGGTTTCACGGAGGGGCTCGAATATTGAAGATATGCCTCAACTTTGCCGAAAGCCCAAAGGGTTCATAGAGGGTCCTAAATGTCAAATATATGCCTCACCTCTGTCGAAAGTCCAAAGAATTCACAAAGGGTCTTGGATTCCCTACTCCTTGATGCATGTGGGAGGCTTATAATAAGTAATAAAGCTGCCCTACTCCTAGATGCATGAGAGAGACTTACGGAAGGTAATAAGTGACCCTACTCCCAGACGTATGAAGGAAGGCTTACGGAAAAGATGGAAATGTTGCTTCCTCTTAAGGCTAAAGGCTTATAATAGATCCTTTTCCCAAATACATGGAGGGAGGCTTATGATAAATTAGAGGGTCCTACTCCTAGATGCATGGGGGAGGCTTATGGTAAGAAATCATTGGTCGATCGCACAACGTTGGCCTCCGTAGCCTAGAATTACGTGGAGAGTATTGTTCTACCATGTCGAATCACAACCATCCATTGTAAAGTGAGTTCATTTACTCACACCTTCGATGCCACCAATAATAATGTATCAATAATTATTTTTAATAATAATAAATAAAAATTTGCATCGTAGGGTGGAATAACCCCTCCATCGTATCCCCTTCATTCACCCATATTTTTTTAATACAATATATACATATATGCATGGTGGGGGTGCTAACACCCCTATGAATTTTTTCACACATCTAAGCATACAAGGGGTACCCCATGGATGCTTTACAAACTCTCCGTAAGTTTGTCTCCCATTGTCATACCCATTCATTTTTTTTTTATTTTTAACAAATAATATATATACGCATTCAGGGGGTGACACCTCCCGCGAGGTTTATCTTTCATTTTAATTTCATCTTTCACTCCATTTTTTATTTATAAAATGATGTATATGTACACAAGGTGTTGCACCCCTTGTAGGAAACTCCTCGTGGTTCCCCTTCTTTACCATTTCTTTATATACAATATGCAAACATAAGGGGGTGTTAAACCCCACATTAGGGAAAGGTTCATGCCCTATTTCTATTTCAATATTTTCTCTATAAAATAAACACGTGCCTACAAGTCTTATACTCCCGTGGTTCCTTTACATAAATTTTATATACATATCTAGAGTTAATACCCCATGACTCATCTTCTTACACCATGTTTCAAATCTAAAATTCTCATAAACCGTAACAAATGATTTTGATAAAATTTGTTGGTATCTTTATTGAGAGGAGTTGTCACGTGTTCGGTCTATTCTTACCGCACCATTATTGATACACAGTAAAAAAGATAGAAAATGGGGAGAAATGTGGTGCTAAGGAAGGTCAATTCACCCATTTCAGGTCTGAGAGCCATAAAAGTAGAGGGACTCGGGTAGAAAAGGGGTGAGAGCTTAGCTTGTTAAGGTTTTTGGATGGGTGATGCCTTTGGTTGGGCAATGCCTATGGTGTGATGAAATCTTTTACCTCACAGCTAAAGTAACTAATCTATCCGCCACTGCTATTTTTAACCTTACTGGAGGAAAACGCACTGCCCATCCAAAGGCACCTTAGGAGAGTAAAGAATAGGACTCAAGAGTGCCCCCTAAAATGTTGATGCCTTTGGTATTTAGAGGAGAGTGATGGTTCCTACCCAATTATACCACTTACTGGGCCTTGGACGGCTCAATGGAAGGTTCAACTAGGTCTAAATTGAGGTAGCAATATAACAGAAGTGTAATGATAATTTACAAATTTTCCCTTATTAAATAAAAGATAATATTCATGTATTTAAATTTTATAATAAAATTTATTCTTAATAAATATTTGGATTAAATATTTAACAGTAAAAGTCAATTGATAATTTTTTAAATTATTTTTTTAAGTTTATAATTTTAATTGAAAGAAAAATTTTCTTACATATATTTTCTAAATATAATAATGCAAATATAAAACCATGGAGATATAAAACTTGTTTTGGAATAAATTTAAAACATACTTAAAATCATGTTTTGTTTTAACTAAAGACTAACCCATAGGAATATGAAAAAAAATAATTGATTCCATCTATTGCTTTGAGCAAAACTCCAAATAATTAAATCAAATGATTGGAAAATAAATTCTACAAGTACTATTAAGGCTAAATTAGGCAATTCTACTTTTTTAATTAGGCTTACAAGCTGTTTTTTTAATTTAGGGAAATAGACCATTTTTGGAGAGAGAAACGGAAAGCGCGTCTAATTAGGCACATTTTCTTACAGGTGGCAGAAAACTTGCTTTCTGTTTCTTTCTCCTAGGGTTAGGGTTTTTAATATTTTTTGGTTTAGGGGTTTTAATATTTTTAATTTTAGGATTTTTGTGTTTAGGGTTTTTTAAAAGGGTTTAGGGTTTTCAACTGAAACCAAGGAATTTCAAAAGTAGTTTTGAGAAGTCAGGGATATGATAACGCGTCTCATAACACATACATTTCATACATCGTGAGGGGTAGGACCATCACCTTAGAAACCCATTTTAGGAAATCTGGTTTCGAGGTGATTGTCCTTGATAAGATTAGGTGTCGAAGTCTAAGTGGAGGTCACAGTAGGCGGTAGTGAGGCGGTCACGAGTTCGAGTATAATCAGGGGCTAGTTGATAGTTGTTACACGGTCATGAGTTCAAGCTTTTTGGATACCCTGTAAATGATGCCTTATATATACCATACATAAGATTGTCATAACCATAGGGAAAAACAGAGGGATTTCTGATGTAATCAATGTAATTTTTTTCTCTATTTTCACATAGTTGATATCTTTAACCTTTCATTCTTATCCGAAGGCTGGCACTGAGGGGGACACAAAAGGACCCTCAGGGGGAGAGCAAATGTTTCGATAGAAGTAGAGATCAAACTTGAGTTGGCGTGGCTGCAGTTGTAGTTATTAATAGGTTGTTTAATAATGACAACCATTATCAACTTGAAAGGAGCATCACCTTTACTCTATGAAAATGGTCTCTCCTTGCTTGAGAGTCCTCCTGCATCTACGACGGTGTCGGCTTTTGAATAAGAATAAAGGTTAAAGGTATCGACTGCCTAGAAATGGAGAAAAAATTATGTCGATTATAGCGGGAAGACCAACAGTTTTTTTCCCTATGATTATGTCCTTAAACTTCTATATGTTATTTATAAGGAAACATTTTTCGATATCAGGAAAAATTGAGCTCGTGGCCACATAAAGACCGTCAACTGGCTCTCACATTATTCCTTGATCCATGACCGCATAACAGCCGTCGATTGAGACCTCCATGCATACTACTATCCGTGACAGTACAAAGCAAAATCACCTCGAAACTTGACTTTTCCAGAATAGGCTTCGAAGGTAATGGTCTCATATCACCATGATATAAGAAATGTGCGCAGCTCGGAGAAATATCCCATCACCGACGTCTCAATAATACCTCAAACATCAACTAAAAATTTTTAGCAATAGCAGTTTTTAACACCGATAAGTGTTTTATAGAGGAGCATTGGACAGGTTGTGGAAGAAGATGTTTGAAGGACGATGAATCATGGAGTGAAAGACCCCTTTTATAAACTTGATGGGAAGGGCTGGATTGCAAAGTAGAAATTTCCCCCAGTCAAAAACGCATCGCAGGACTAGCATTTTATAGGAATATATTCAAAATGTGCTTAAAAATGGCTGAAAAATTGGACGGGCATGTACTTTTGAAGAAAAAGGTTAGAGAAAGCATGCCCAACTGGGCGTGCTTATTGTAACCTTTTTTTCTATTGAAAATTAAAAGAAGTTGCCCAAGAGAATAATTTTGTATAATTGATTCACGTTTTAAGGTACCAAATACTATTGAGGGTATTATTTTGATGAAATTATATAACTTCAAGAACGCATTTTTGAATAATACTTTACATTTCATCATCATTGTTCGACGAATACGTGTATTCATAAACGGATTTTGAAGCACGTATTCTCTCTCTCGCTGTCTTATTTCCTATTAAAGGGATGTAATTTGCATAACTTAGACACGTAACAAATTAATATAAAAAATTAAATTGTTAAGTTGCGGGAGTCATGTGTACCTCTTTCGACAACCCTCTAATTATTTTTTTGGTATTTTTAATCCAATTCTTAACTGATATTGAAATGAGTCAATGAGTGAAATCCATTATTTATTACAATAGTCAAATTTGTAATATAGAGGTCGAGGTGGTATTTGTAAGAGCATAGTTCGTGGAATTGGAATTCAATCGTACCATTTAATTACATGAGCTACGGACTACAATAAGTAGAAAAGTTAGAGGATCAACCCGGGGAAGAATTTCGAGGTTGCAATGTAGATATCTTGCTTCCATTGACCCCTATAGGTATGACACATTTGACGTGAATGGCGAGCTCCAGCTTGAGACGGTTATATCATCGCAAGTTTCAAGTAGAAATACAGTTATAGAGTTATACGTTGGGTTTGTCGAGGTTGATGGACCTGGCCCATCTTCAGCCATCGTTGTGACTAATGTTGGAACTGGAGTTAAAGAAGAATGTCATATTACGATGTTCCCGAAACATCTATAGGTAGACACTCGTCGGTCTCTGGTACAGATCTAAACTTCAGGAGCCAATACAAGTCGGGGTATGAGCATAACCCTAATCTCGACATTTAGGCTCAACATTCAATCAATGCATTCAATTTCAACTTTAGTGACGACTCGATGTCATGGGCCAAAAGCACTTATACTGGGGGTTCATCGACATACATCGAACCTCAAACTGGCACGGATTTTAGTTGGTGCATGGGTTACAGAAGAATCAATGACTTACTCCTTTCGATGGAGACCGACAAGGGTACATTGAACCCCTTGCTTGAAGGGATTAATAAAGGCGTAGATGAGAAAAATGATGCGACCGAATATGTAGATGAGGAAGAAGATACGACCGAAGAAGAATATACAAGCGAGGAACAAGGGACAGCAGATGTAGTTGATAAGGAGGAGTCAAACCTTGAGCCAATCCCACAAAGTAGACCTAATGGTTCAAAGGTGGCACTATTTTTTGAACCAAAGATAGTTCCAACGAAGCCAGAACCTTGCAGGTTTGATGGTGACAATTCAGACAATGCTTCCGATCCAGATCTGTGATATAGGGCATATGAACCTCCGCTCCATATGACCAACATTGACCTATCAGTCAAGGGTGGTTTAGAGCTTCCGTGTCAATCGCACAGAACACCTGGCCATGCAAGCATATCGTGTGATATACAAGTATTAGAAGTTGGTATGGAATACCCAAGCAAAGATGTTTTCCTTGCTGCACTGAAGCGATACACCTTCAAAAACGGCGCGAACTACCACATCATGAAGTCTCGTTTCAAAAAATTCGAGGGAAAGTGTGCAATTCACGACGGGAGGTGCAAGTAGAAATCATGAAATCTTTACGAAAAAAGACTGGACTATGAACGATAAAGAAGTATTCCGGCTTACATACCTATGTTGCAGTAGGTACAAGTCAGGATCATCCTAGGCTAGACTCTTACATAATTTTTTATATTATTCTACCAATGGTAAAAGCAAGTCTTATGATTCACGTCTCGGTGTTGATTATGATTATCTATAGCCTGTACGATTACACTCTATCATACTACAAAGCATGGGTTGGAAAACAGAAGGCTATGGATAAGTTGCATCACGGTTGGGATAGTTCGTACAATTATCTATGGCAATGGTGTCAGGTGTTGGATCAGTACGTTTCAGGTTCCATAACAAACCTGGAAACGCACCTAGCGTATTTTAACGATCTATTGGTCCTTAAGAAAAGAGTATTCCATATATTCTTTTGAAACTTTTAGCAATACAGAGCAGCTTTCCAGTATTGCAAGCCTTTGGTATAAATTGGCGGCACCTGGCTGTACGAAATGTATCAACATCAGTTGTTTATTATTGTTGCTCAAGATGGTAATAGGAAGATTCTACCAAATGCATTTGCAATAACTCCTAGAGAAATGATAAACGACTAGGATTTTTTCCTGAGCCGATTGTGCCACCGCATTTGCCCCCAGCTCAACATATGTGTTATATCTGGCAGGAGAATTGAAATATTTTTCGTGAATTAAGGGGCATGGTAGCTTTTGGAATTGCACCCGTCATAGTTACTACTTACGATATATAGGATCCAACTAGCACTCAAAATGGTATTCAGGGAGTGAGCAAGATGCAGTCCTCGACATGAGTATGTAATTGGCACTACCTACACAATCATGTTGTACCTTATTTTGTTCATTGTTTGCATTCATGGGTATATTTTTCTTGATAGGTTTGTTCAACATCATTTCCATTAAATGTTGAACAAACTTGGGCCCCACCAATGGGTACAGTGCGACATACCTTGCCAACATACCCTTCAAACAGTGGACGCAATCGTATGATCAGGGTTTATGGTAGGGCATATGACATCAAACTTAGCTAAGTGTAGCAATTTTGTAATAAAAGGACGCATTATTTTTTGATAATCTCGATTGTGAAGGAAACATACTTTCCCCTAGCTACGTTGTTTCCAAAGAGGGCCACGGCGTACACTAGATAGATAGCGGGTGACCATACTTCGTGTGAGGATGTAATGAAATAAACCAGATGAAATACAATAAGAGCGAACACTATGTATGTAGTGTGCCACTCGCGTCGAAACCTGGAATTTTAAGTTATAGAGCATGCTAGGCCGGATCAAGACATGTTAGGGGCATCATATCGTGTCGACTTAACCCAAGAGACTTGCGACTGTGGGAGGTTCCAAGCACTTTGGTTCTCATGCACACATGTAATTACCGTATCTGAGGACCTAAGAATTGGTACACGTCTTACATCAACAATGTGTATAGTTTAGAACGTATACATGGAGTATGGAGTCCTAAGTTCCCACCCGTCCCCAATAAGAGTACATGGCCGCCAGTGTCTAGCGCGCCATACAAGTTGGCACTGAAAATGAACTTACATCACGTCCCAAGAGGTCATCTGAATACCACCTAGATACCGAACAATATGGATATTTGAGAGAGGAGCGATAAACAGAGATTATGTTGGTACTATAGAAACCCGGGGCATATAAGGGCAACATGTTCTATGTTGAGGGGAACTTTGGGGCCTCAACGTCAATAGCATTACTTTCTTTTAGTGAATATATTCATTACAATGCTTCTATTATCTTGGTGTTCAAAATTTGTTATTTCTTATTAACTTATGCATAACTCATTATAAAATGTAACGAAGACAAATATATTGTTGGAATAAAAATTTATGGTTTCTTTATTTATGTCATATATATTTATTTCGCAATAATAATAAAAAAATACATCAATCGTGCCGTGGGGGAGAATGTGTGCCGTAAGTTAGTAGACAACACTCGCGATGAGGATTTCTGTGCACAACCGGAGATGCGGGCCTATAAACTTCCTCACTGCATCGTCCTCATTATCATCGCCTTCACCCCCACCTTCTTGCTCATCTCTGTCTCTACTGTCGTCATCGTTATCGTGTTCGTCTTCGTATTTATCTTCATCTTCACCTTCATCTCCATCTCCTTCTTCCGCACTCAAGTAAGGTGTTGTCTTAGCATCCAATCGTATATCCTCCACTCCATCGATAAACAGTTGTGTTGATAACCCACCCGGATAAAATAATGATGCTGGTGGTGCTTATGTCACTATCGACGTGTAACCATAAGGTGCCATAAAACCCGGATACATCAGGGTGTGCGAGAGACATCGGTGGTGCCCAAAATATGTACCTATGAGAAGAGAAAAATTGAGAATATGCAGCAGTGGTGCGTAGTGCGATGCTTGTGAAAACAAACATGGGGTTAGTGAAATGAACAAGAATAAGTGGAGTGAACTGACCGAGATATTGCGTAGACATAGGCACTGCTACTGGGGTGGTCATCGTTGCCTCTTCTAATGAAGTTACCTACTCCTCGCCTCCATTGATAGCAGATATAACTTATTGGTAACTCTGAAGCACGGCAAGTACTCCAAACAAGCCGTCGTGTCTACTAAGAAAAATGGTTCGCAGATGGGTAAGAATTCAATCCTATGATTCCAAGCCTCGATATAGTCCTTGTGAATCTCTCTTCAATCCTCATCGTTTTTCCCCCGCATCTTCACGTTGTACAGCTCCTTCAAGTCTCGCGGTGTTGGCAGAATTTGTTGTTGATACCCAAATTGCAGCAGGAGCAGGCAACCACTGATTGACATCTTACCCAATTTTGTGGCCCAATACAACTCCTAGTATAACGTGGCCAACACGGCTAATCCTAACTCAATTTTTTGCATTCTTTAAAGTCTACTAGGTGTAGTAGCCACCTTATGTGTACCAAATTTTAAGATTTATTGGGTATCAAACTTGTTCGGGACCTTCCTTAATAATGCTGTACAAATATCCTTTTTTACAGAAAATATTTGTTGTTCCCGTGACGATCTGTCCATCAACCGGTAGACCGAGTTGTAACGCCATGTCCTCTAGTGTGATTGTACGCTAGCCACATGGAAGATAGAAAAGTGTGCGTCTGAGGCCTCCATCTTTCCACCAATGCGCTGATGAGTCTAGGGTCAAGTTTGCAGCCCTCGAACATATGAGATGTATGCAAGAATCCCGCCTCTTGCAAGTAACCATGAATTTCAGTGATTGGAGGCGTTGACAAATTATGTATGAACGCCTCCAAAACATGGTCATCTACTTATTTATAACGACTGAAAATTATTTTAATTTATAAAAAATTTAAATTTAACTTAATCAAAAATAATAAAAATTAAATTTTTGTCTTACCATTACTGCTTGAGCGACATAAATGTGATTGTGGTCGAAATGAATTAGAGAGGTTGTTATTAATGAAAATTTAATTCGAACAAATAAAATACAGAATAATTAAAAAAATAATATTTTTGAACAAGAATATCGAAAAATTTAGAACAAGAACTTGAGAAAATTGAGAGAATATGATGTGAATGAAAAATAAATAAATTTGGGGTATTTATAGGTAAACAAAAATGACTGTTGTCCTTTTTTATCGTTGCACGACCAACGTTCAAATGACCGTTGAGGAAAAACTCGTCCATCTGGGCACGCTTTTCATTTCTCTTTTCAAAAATGACTTATTTCTCTAAATTTTTTAAAAAATGACTTATAACCTTAATTAAGAAAACAACATAATTACCTAATTTAGCCTACTATTAACTCAACACTCATATATATCACATATTCTGAAAAATAACTTTTCGAAGGAACCTAAGAAATAATTAAACTTTTTTACAATATTCAAGAAAAAAAACTTAGAAATTGTAAAATAAATCAAAATCAAAATTACATTAAACTAAAAACTAAAAACTTAAAAATATACTAAATTGTTCTTTAAGTGTGAACTTTTTTAGTATTATTTACTAAGATTTTATATTTTATATTTTACATGACATGTCACTTTTAATATACTTTACTACATGTCAATTTTTCATTATAATCAAATCAATTACTAATAATTTTTGTTAATAAAAGAATATCTTTTTAGCTCAATTGGATGCAATTTTTTTAAATGCTAAATTTATTGTTTTTTATTGGGAGGTTGTTTGACCCTCAAAGGTTTATTTTTCTAATTTATACTTCATTAAATTAATTTTTGAAAGGGATAAAATATTTTTATATTTAATATAAATATTAAAGAGAGATTCAAAATATTTGGTGTCACGGCCCATCCACTCCTATTAGCGTCGGCCCTAGGTAATTTCCTCTCATTTTAGGACCAAACCGGACCCAAATCAAAATCCCAACCGGACCCAGATTTCTCTCTTCTAATTTGTCCTAAAACCTTTCTTTTCTTTTTCTCTCAGCTCCACCGTCCAAGAAAGAGAGAGAGACAGAAAGACGAAGGGAGAGCTTCGTTTCATTTCAAAATCTCGATTTTTGTTTTCTTTTTTGCCCAAAATACCCTTATCTTACTTCTCAATGCCATATCCAGGTTAAACGCCGCCACCACAAAGAAATCCAGACTCCAAACAATGATCGTCCGAACCTACGGTCGCCGTAACCGTGGTTTAACCAGGACATTCTCCGACTCCCTAAACGACGACGTCTCCGACTCCCCTCCATTGTCCCAAGAAACGTTGCCGTCTCAGGACATCTACGATTTCCCTTTCACTACCACCCAGGAATCCTCTTCCTTATGGCCGTCCTCTCAAGAATTCATCGACGACGACTACAAGAACAAAATAAAAGCGTCCGTTAAACCAACCCAAAGAAGTTTCGAATTCGAAGATCCAAGAAACGGTGTTGTTAGAAGATCCAAGAAACAGAAGCAAAACCAGAGCAAGAACGAGGTAGGGTATTCTTCTATGCCGTGGATTTCGCCGACTTCGAGTCTGATGGAGGCTCAAGAATTCGGGGAAATGATGGAGCACGTTGACGAGGTTAATTTCGCGCTTGATGGGTTAAAGAAAGGCCAGCCAGTGAGGATCAGAAGAGCGAGTCTCTTGTCTCTGCTTTCGATTTGCGCCACTGCCCAACAGAGGAGACTGTTGAGAACTCATGGGTATGTTGAAATTCTTGATGGGTTTTTGGTTTTTAGGTTCTTTTGTTGAAATCTGTTGATATTGGCATCTGGGTAGTGTTAATTTAGGGTGGAGTTTTGAAATTTGAATTTAAATTTGGTTATGAAATAACTTTGTTGATTCAAACAGATTAAGGTGCACTTTGCTTCTTTTTGACCTTTTGTTTTAGACTTGGGGGATAATATGGATTAGTAATTTTAGGGACGTTACGCATATTTGAAATTTTGAATTCCCTTCTGGGAGTCTATAGACTATTCAACTATATTTGGCTTTCCGATAGAGTTAAAGGAAGATAAATGTATCAAAGATTTGGGTCTTGGATGAAAACGTAGTTTATTAGAAATTGTAAAGGGTTGGCGGTCTTGCATTCCCTTTCTGGGGTTGTGTAAGTTATTGATGTTTTTGATAGTTTATGCATAGAATTTGATTTTGTATTAATTTAAAGAACTCCTTTGGTGGTTAGATTGTGTTTCCAGTAGTATTAAGGACTGTTACATTCTGTTATATTTTATTTCCTTACTAGAATGTGGTTCAATTACTTAGTCAGTTTTTTCTTTGTCTGTTTTGAAAAATAAAAAGCTAAATAGGTAGATTTTCTAGGAGTGGATAGTTTTTTTAAAATAGGTAAAAATAAATTAAAGACCATAACATCCTTAATTTTATTTTATTCTTGAGTAACTGTTAGCTGAGTTGGAGTAACTTGACTCATGACAACAACTCGGTTAGACATTATGTATGGTATAAAAAGTATAGGTGCCATTTCCTGCAGCCGTGTAATTTGTTAATCGTCTATTGTCTCTTTTTAGGGGTTGTCAATTGATTTTTTTCAGCTTATTCAATCTTCATTTACTGGTTCAGTGCTTGTTTCACTCTAAAAGAATGTGAAGATAAAGATGGAGTGGTTTTCCTTTTAGACCAAACATATGCATGAATATCCTATTGTCTTCTGGAAGGAAGAATTACTGTGATGCTCTTTGTTGTCCTTACACTGGCTTCGCGAACATGTTCTTTTCAGGATGGCAAAAACAATAATTGATGCTATTTTGGGGCTCAACTTTGATGACATCCCAAGCAACCTTGCTGCTGTGGCCCTTTTTTACGTGTTTACTAATGATGTACGTTTTTCGGCACTTGAAGTTGCACTTATTGTCTATTTATAAATCTATACATAATTTCTGCTCAATAGTTGAGGATTTTATGCACACATGGGGGTCTTGTGAGAAGGTGTTGATCCAGGACTAAAGTCAAAGTTGACAATGACAAAACCAATACTTTTTTAGTTCTATTAGTTCTTCACAAAGAATCTTTGTAAATGACTAAATGTGTGTCTCCTATTGCAGTCTTGCATGTGCTGCTATACTATAACTAGTTACAATTAGAGGTGAATGTTAATCTGTTCTGCCCATGTTTGGTTTCACCTTTTATCTTCAGTTGATTTTTATTGTTTATTTTAGAAATTCAGATGTCAAGAGATCCATGCTTATATGCCTAGCTTTTATGCTTTTTGGTCCCCTAGACCAATATTTGCATATAGTTGAATCAAATGTTTTGAACATGTTGATTGCAATATTCATCAAGGTTCTTATGAATTTATTGTGTCAGGGTCAAGATGACCAGCTCCTGGAGTCACCTTGTTGCATTCGATTTCTAATGAAAATTTTAAAGCCAATTATCCCCCCTGCTAAAGAAAACAAAACAGAGAAAGTGGGCTTTAAGCTTTTGGCATTACGCAAGGATGCCAATGTCTCACGGGATACAATTAAGGTGTTGGATTCAAGCTCTGCTGCTATTATCTCTAAAGTTGAGGAGATCCTTGTTAGTTGCAAGGAAATGAAGTCAAGATGCGGGGATGATAGTGATGTAAGAAGGCCAGAGTTAAGCCCAAAATGGATAGCTTTGTTGACGTTGGAGAAAGCTTGTTTGTCTAGAATTTCTATTGAAGGTATGTAATGGATGTCTAAGACTTATGAGTATTTATTTATAGATTGTGTTGTTTGAAATGTAATAGGAGCTCAATATAGACCTAAACAGAGCTACATATGTATATAAAGAATACATACTCACATGGTCTGGTAATTTTTTACACTTTGCTTATTTCTTTTATGTTTTTTGCACTGGTATTGTTTATTCAGATGCAACCGGTACTGTAAGAAAAACTGGGGGCGATTTCAAGGAGAAACTACGAGAGCTTGGAGGACTTGATGCGGTCTTTGAAGTGGCCATGGAGTGCCATTCTGTTATGGAGGTGTGAGCCTGTATGTTAGATCTGGTTTCTGTTCTTTTGCATTTTAAGTGAAGGATATTAAGATATACTGCTTTAAATTTTGGGAAAACCTCTTGCATTTACATAAAGCCATTCATTGGTGACATATAATGCATTAACTTCTCTGCAGGGTTGGGTGGAACAGAGTTTACCTTCTCCTCTTACCGAAGATAGAAAGGATGTGCAGAGCCTGGTGCTGCTTTCAAAATGTTTGAAAATCATGGAAAATGCTGCATTCCTCAGTAGTGAAAATCAGGTACTGAAGTTGTGATTTACAGTTATTTTCTTCTATTCTTCTTATGCCTAGCTTGTGTAACTAAACTGCCACTTCTATTAAGCTGTTAAGAGTCTAAATGTTTTTTTTTACTTTTATTGTAGAGTCATCTAATAGAAATGAAAGGGAAATTTAACTCACATGGACATCGACTATCTTTTACAAAGCTTGTTATAAGTGTAATCAAGATTCTCTCAGGTACTGATGTTGAAATTACTACCCCAAGTTATTATTACTACTACTACTACTAATAATAATCCTAATTATAATAATAATAATAATTATTATTATTATTATCATTATCTTCTTTTGAAAGATTTATTGCATTTTGATTTTCCAATGTCATTGTTTCCAGGGCTTTATTGTAAGAGTTCTTGTGGATCATCCAGTATAGGAAAGGCTTGTGGTAATTCTAAAGCTGTGGGTGGTGTTGATGAATTTGCTCTAACCACAGATTGTAAAGGTATTGGACAGTCTGATGTTTTTGAATAAAATATATCATTCTAATAGCTGCCGTTGGACTTGATTGATTCTTTTTAATTTTGCAGTGGATAGACACGGTATTATCTGCATCAGTTCATCTGAAAAATCCTCAAGCATGGAGTGGTCCTCTGAAAAAAGTTCCAATGCATCTCAGATTGAGCCAGGGCCCTCCACTCAGTGGTTAGGTCATCTCGTACCTAGTTTTCAAAGTGAGAAAACATCCACGAATGATAGTCGTTTACTAAAGAGGAGAACCCGTTCTTCCTTCGCCAGCTCGTGCAGCGGGAAATTAGGAAATTCATATGATGAAATACCTGTAGCAAGTAATTGGTCAGGGATTCTTTCTGAGAGGCCTGTCGGTTCAAAAGATGACAAATGGCAAGTTTTAGAGGATTGTCAGGATCCTTTTGCTTTTGATGAAGAGGAATTCGTGCCTTCAAAGTGGGACTTACTCTCTGGGAGTAAAAAAACATCCCAAACTAAAAAGCATCGGAAACTTGGGCCAAGAAATAGAGAAATCCAAATTGAGCATCAATGTCATACAATAAGCCAAAAGGAATTAACTAGTGAGGAAATTTGTCTGAGAAAATCTACCAATGAAGAATATAATCATTCTAATGCAGCTTCTAGTTCTAAATATGGTGAAGAAGAATATGCCAGCCTTCTTTCTGACTGCCTTCTTGCTGCTGTCAAGGTATTCCTAAATATGGAGTTCACATATCATCCAACCTTTGCAGTGCCTTTTTTGGTTTCAACACATTATTATAGTTTATTAGAATAACGTAGAAATTACCTGTCCTGCTCAGTCTGCTTTGTGAGTCCTTCAATGGTATCTATTGGATTGATGGATCTATGCAATTTAATGGATAGCAAAAAACCAGTTTTTGCTTTGTACGACTTCTTGATATCCTTTTTCTCTAAGAATGGTGGTTTATTTGATCTAACAGTGGGGATCTTTTCTTGGCAGGTTTTGATGAATTTAACAAATGACAACCCACTCGGCTGTAAGCAAATTGCTGCCTCGGGGGCCCTAGAGACCTTGTCTACATTAATTGCTTGCCATTTCCCTTCATTCTGCTCATATTTGCCTCGCATCAGTGAAATGGAAGAGAATTCTCTTCGTGTTGAACTTCACAACCAGAATGACAGACCTCTTACTGATCCAGAGTTGGATTTCCTTGTGGCAATACTGGGTCTGCTTGTAAACCTAGTAGAGAAGGATGAACATAACAGGTTGATGTACCTTCTTTGCATTCAGTGCAGTGGCTTAGAAAGTAGAATAGAGGTAATTTTTCTTCCATTTTTATACTCTTAGTCACAGGCACATAACAAGTACTGTCATGCTTCTATGTAGATCACGGCTTGCAGCAGCTTCTGTTTCTTTACCGGATTCAGAAGGGTTAAATGAGGGAAGTCACATGGCTGTAATTCCGCTGCTATGTGCCATCTTCCTTGCGAACCAAGGAGAAGACGATGGTACTGGGGTTCTTTCTTGGGTGAGGACCCCTCCCAAAAGTGTCTTTCTTCTCATTTTTCATGATTTGGAGCATTATTTTCTTATGCTAGTGTGCTTGAAGAATTTGTCATCGTTGACATGGCTTAAATCTTTGTTGTATTTGATCATACAGAACGATGAGGCTGCTATGCTACAGGAAGAGAAAGAAGCAGAGAAGATGATTTTAGAAGCCTACGCAGCCCTACTACTTGCTTTTCTTTCCACTGAAAGGTTGGTATCATTGATATCCTTCCCAATGCCCACTTTCCCTGTTTTCTTAATAAACTGTTTTTCCGCTGTCACTGACAGTAAGAGCACACGAAATGCGATTGCCGAATGCCTCCCAAATCACGGCCTGTCGATTCTGGTACCTGTGTTGGAGAGATTCGTGGTATGTGTTCATTTAATAATTGAAAATTAGCAGCTATATAAGCAGTAGATTGAGAGTTTATCGCAAATTCATGGACTGCAAAGCAATTAACTGCATTTAGGCCTTTAGAGTTATGAAGCCATGGGTTAGCTTCGGACATAATCTTTAAACCATTTTTTTCAAATTATCTTGCAGGCATTTCATTTTACATTAAACATGATATCTTCAGAGACTCATAAAGCCGTGAGTGAAGTGATTGAATCATGTAGGATACCATGAGGACTAATGAAATATTTTGTACAGCCTTGTCTTTTAGATTAGGGTTTTGTTATAACTGAATGTCCGTGCCGACGAGGATCAGAGTTGGCAACACACTGAATCGAACTGACCCACAGACCTCGTTATCAACCATTTGTTTGTTTGTTTCTACCCACAATTTTTTTCCCTTTTCATTTTATTTACAGTATCATTCTTTGTAGTACTATTGCATCGCCTTGATGCAGGGCGAGGGTTCAGTGTACATGGAAGGGAAAAATATAATTAAGAGAAGTTTTCCATGGCCTTCTGTTTGTAAAAATGAATGTCAATATGAAACCTTTTCCACAGAGTTATGTATAATTAAATAAAAACGACTGTTGCACTCAAAGAAACAATTCTGTATAACAAAAATATCTTTTACACTTTGACTCAGCCCGAGTTCATATTAAATAAACAAAAGAAATATTTTTTTTAATTTAACTTTAAATGTAAAGTATATGAAATATCAATTAAAACTTAAAATTTTTTTATTTTTTT
This sequence comes from Gossypium hirsutum, assembly GCF_007990345.1. NCBI lineage: Eukaryota > Viridiplantae > Streptophyta > Magnoliopsida > Malvales > Malvaceae > Gossypium > Gossypium hirsutum. The sequence continues at coordinate 44,709,088 of NC_053442.1, read as the reverse complement.
AATAATGAAATGAACTTTTTGGGTGGGCCAAATTGACTTGAGAAGGGATTGGACTTGAAATTTTTTTTGGAATTAGGATTCGGCTTCACCGATGAACACTTTTAATTGGGTGTTATAATTCAGGAATTTTTGGTGCTATTAACTTGAAAAAATCTTATTAATTTTTAGATGAAGAATTCACAAAAGGTTTAACATTACTTAAATTTAGGATTTAAGATTAATCACCTTCAATTTATTGGACCACAAAAAAAGTGTGAACAATAAGAATCGATATAAGAATTCAGTGGCTTTTAGGGCTTTTAAGTGATAATTGAGACAATAGGAGATGGATGAGAACTACTTGAAAGGTACAAACTCTTAAGTTTCTAAGTGATGGTTAGGGCAAGAGTTTGACATATGAACCAATTGAAAGAATATAAACTTTTGGAAGCTTCTAAGCTAGTATAGATACCTCGGAAAGAGTTAAAGATTGCAATAGAAAAACTAGAGGAAGAAAATGACAGTTCAAAACCATAGTTATGTAGAAGGCTGGAGAACTTATTTATCACAGTGAACAATAATGATCACATGATACTTGTAACACCTTTTGTCCGACTCGATCGTCGTGTCTAAGCTATAAAATGTTATATTACTTAAAGATGATCAAATAAATATCCAATTCATGTCATTATACATTTAAATTCAAGTAAGACATACATATGATATGATATGATATGATATGGTATGATATACAATCAATTCTGGGACTTACACGAGCTTATGAATACTCTTATACTAGTCCGTACTCGAACTAGGACCAAATTGTAAAGTTTTAAAAATTCCTAGAATGACGTCGCGACTTTGTCATTTCCTCGTCGTGGCGTGCTCATTTAGTCTGTCACGTGGCAGCGACATGCATATGCTCATCACGACATCACTCTTTGAGATGATGACGTTGTGACGCAAAAAGTCTGAGGTTGCGGTGTGGCCCCTAGTTTTGGCTACTTAGCTCATTTTGGTACCTAAATTACATATTTTCAAACAAAAAATATTGTTACCAACGTTCATATAACATTAAGGCAATCCAATACTTATCCCATATCAAATATCAGCATATACCATCACATATCCAATTTGCATTTAAATTTTCATTTCCGTTTATTTCAACATTGCCCAACGAAACTATAACAAAACGAACTTAGATACACAGGAATAAGTTGCTCACACAAGCTGACATAATATTGAGGTTACTCGTCTGAGTTAATCGTAGGATATGTATAACCCGAGAATCTGCAACAAATATAGATCTCGCAATAACATGTAAAATCCCTGATCAAACCACATATAACCTTAATGGCATGTCATACGTATCCTAACCTTTTACTAAGTTCACACAACATCATTTTTGTATACATATGTCATTATCAATATCTAAGCATAATTACGTATTCCATTTATCAGTCTAGTAATCAACCAACATTTACGTTTGCACTATGTACTACCTCATAATAACCAGTGTTCGCGTTACTTTTCATTCAGTCCAATTTAAATCATATGTGTTAAATTCACTAAGTTTTACTTAAATTTAGCATATAAATGAATTCAAACATAAAATAAAATAGGGTGGTAAGTCCCAAATGAATTTACCTATTCAAAATATGTAAATTGGATACTTTAGGGGCTAATCCGCAATATTAGCTTTTCCCCGATCAACCCCACTTCGACCCGATTCTTGATCTAAAAAAATCATTTTATATCATCAATCAATACCAAATGTCTCCTTACTATGCTATTATGTGCATGAGTCTATATGAACTCGATTTCTCGATATCCCAAAAAATTACATTTTATTCAATTTAGTCCTTGAACTCAAGATAGTTATAACTTCCAATTCCTAGCTTTGAATTAAAATCTTATTTCATATATTCTTATTAGGGACCTTATAATTTCTATTTCTAACATAATTTGATAACAAGTTTTACATTTATTCAAGTTGGTTCATAATGTAACAAAGTTAACAAACAAGCTAAATTAAATATACAATCAATTTCATATACTAAGCTTAAAATCTATCAATTTCAAGTCTAATTCTTCAAGAAATCAACAATGACAACTTTCAAAAAATTTAACAGTTTTACAAATTGGTAAATGGGTTAAGCTAAATCAAGCTTCCATGATCTCAAATTATAAGAAAAAGGCTTGAATTTATTTACGAAATTATGGTCAAATGGTATACAGCTTTCCTTAGGTTTTTTTTAAGGGATGGCAAGAAATGAAGATGAAAGATGGGAATAACATCTTTCTCCACTAACTTGGTATATATAGTTAGATTAAGGTTTAATTAAACTAAATTAATTAGCATAACATGACTTAATTAGCTTAAATCATCCACTAACCGTTCTCAATGGATTTCATCATCATCATCCACAATCTCTTATATAAAAATGGTTTAATTCCCTAAGCACTTGACCAATTAAAAACCTATAGCAATTGAAATTTTACAATTTAGTTCCTAATCATTAATTAACTATTAATCCAACGAAAATTCTTAACCAAAATTTGATGAAACAATATATTAGACGCGTAAATATTAATATTTAATATTTTCAGACTCGATTTATAGAAATAAATTTCCAAAATCGTATTTTCCGATATCATTGAAAATTAGGTCTTTACAATACTCAAGGTATTCATTATATTTGATTGCACGGTTTGACATTCATGACTTGCATGACATTCAATACATATTAATAATTCATTCATACAAGAAATTTCTTAACAATGAATTAAGCTTTGTACTTGCTTAGGGGATATCTTCTGAGGTATATTGATATAATGTTTTTAGTAAACTTCAATTGTTTGAGGAATTTTTTAATGAAACTTTTCATGTAAAATTTTCAAGATAGTGAGTAATTTTTATTCTCATGAAAATGCTTTTATCAAATTTTTCTAGAGAAAAATTTTGGAATAATGAAATTTTTAGTTGAGCAAATTTTGTACTTTTAATTTCTCATAAAGATATTATGAGATCTCCCTTGAAATGTTTTTAAAACCCTCTCTCAAGGGTGCTCTCAAATCATCCTTGAGATGTTCTCAAAACCTCTCTTAAGGAGACTTTCATATCTCCCTTGAAATATTTTCAAAATCTCTCTCAAAGATGCTTTCAAATATGCCTTGAGATATTTTTAAATTTTTTTAATAGATATTTTCAGATCTTACAAGATATATTCAAACATATATTGAGGATATTTTTAAATCTCATACAAGATATTTTCAAACATCTATGATATTTTTAGATAGAATTCTTTTAAATCTATCATATAAGAATTTTTTCAAGTCCAAGCAAATTTAATCACTCAATAACATGTTTATACTTCTATTGAAGTTTATTTTCTTGTTTTAATTTCAAAGAGTTTTGAGCTTCTACCAAAGCGAATTTCTACTCATTTGAAATTGTTGAATTATTAATACTCTTGTATTGCTTCAAAAATTTGAATCCCTTTTATAAAAATGGCCTGAGCATCAGGATCACCGTCAAGGTCTCTTCAATTCTTCTTTTTTAAATTCAAATTTGCTTTTAGAAATGGGTGAAGCCTTGGGATTTTTGTCTGTGCATTTTTCTAATTTTCAATATGATATGGAATAATTAGTAACAAAGGCTAGCTATTTTTGTAATTCTATTAATTTCAGTATTGTAATGCAATAGTATTTTTGTGCAAGTGTACATAGTCGTTCAAGTAGTAAGTAAATAAAACGAGTGATCGTTTTCACAGGGACTGTATATGTTAATCGATTATTTGTAAAATTCTAAGTTAACAATTTGGTGGTAAAAACACGATACTTTGAATGGTGGGTGATTAAATTAAATTATCTAGATGTTAGATGATCCTTATGCAATTAAATATAAATGCAAATGATCTAAATGTATGAATGGATTTTAGCAACAAAAACACAATTTCAACAATTAATAACATGAGTAGGCTAGGATAATCATATTAATCAATTTAATTCATTTTCATCATGCTTAACAGTGTTCAAAAAAATGTCCATGGCAAGTCAATCTTTCATGAGTTTGGAAACCAAATTAAGTCCTCTTGGATATTTTACTTAATGAAACATGCATTTTACTGATCATATTAAACTAAGGGTTTCTTAGTATTTATGCTAGTAACAAGGACAATTAAGTTTGAAATAGTTAAATCACATAAACCTAAAAACTATGCAAGATAATAGAGCTAACTAAAGATATTATGAACCTCTAATTTAATTGGGTTTAATGATCTAAATTGAGCATTGTACTTTTCAATTATGCGTTTACTAGTTGTTGTTTGGTTAGGATTGCTCAGCTAATTTGAATGCATCCAATCATGTATGAATGAAATACATCTTGGTTTTAATTGAAAACATGATCGACTGAGGCACAAACACATTAAACATGAATCAAACGAATATTATTGACTTAACAAAATCATCCTAGCTAAACAAAATTAAGCTATCATTGTTGATTGCAAGATCAATAAACACTTAGCAAACAAGTTTAAATTAAACAATAAGGAGGAAATAGTAAACTCTAATTCAATTCAACAACCTTTTGGATCTTTCTGACTGAGGTGCTTCTCCAATCCGCCCGTTGCTCCTTTACTAAAGGTTTCTCAAGGTGGCTGGCCAAGAGGTGGTCTTGACAAGGCTTTTGTTGGATAAAGAATGGAAAGGAAAATGGAGTGGCTAGGAATGGAAATGAAGAAGGGAAATGAGAGAATGAAGGAATGAGAGATGCTTGATGAATGAATGGATTAAGGGATGATTTGAAAGCTGAAAGGTGCGTGGTATTTATAGGTGAAGTTGGTGGCTGATGTTGTTAAAAATAGCATCACATCTCTCTTGATTCTCTCCCTCCTATAGCCAGCCATGATGTCTAGAAATGTGGGTGACTTAGTTGCTTGATTTGAGCACAAGATCATGCTCTATTTAGCTAGGGTTGGACAGTTTCTCAAGCAAAACTTGTGTGCCAATTTCAAACATTCTTCCAAGTGTAAGGACCTCTAAATAATTGTCCCAAAGTTTATTTTTGGCTACCCAAGTGTGGTTGTTTAATTGGGCTTCTCTCCTCTTGAATTGGACGGCTCCATGACCCAGTAAACTTGTAGACTAATCCAACATATATCACCCTTTTTTATTGGGTTAAGAGGATAATTAAATGACCCAATTTTGCATGGTTGTTGTCGTCCAATACATGAGAAAATAGTTCATGTCTATACACATTATAATATAATCAATTTATTGAATCAACTCCATGGCCCTATTGCATGAAAAAAATCAACACATTAATAAATGACATTAAATAATGTAATTTATGCACAAAAATCATGTAATAAAGTACAATTTTGCATATTTTATAATTTCATGTCCATTATTAACATTTAAGCAAAATCGCTTAATTTATTAGCAATTACTCAAGATTAATATAATTATTAAGTCAAAAGGTGGTAAAAATATATAGAAAAATCCTAAATAATTTGGAGTGTACATGTAGCAAAACGCTGCGATTTGGAACTTTAGAATTTTAATGAAAACACTGTGTGTAAGGGGGAATTAGATCAGTATTTAAAACAGTGAGTTTAAGGTAGTAGTCGTACAAGTTAAGCAGTGCATTTTGAGCTTATTTCTATTACTACCAGATTGTTAATTTATGTCCGTTGCTCACCCTTTTTATGGACCAATTAGAAATAGGTGAGGCAGTCATGAAAAATCACATTTTCTCTCTGAAATCTTGTCTTCCCTTCTCTTTATTTATTCTTTCTTTCTTTATTTTTCTGCTTCGAATATTCTTTCCTCATCAAAGGTATTAGATCCAACACGATTCTCATGGCCAACGATGGAATCACTACGCGCCTATAAAAGGAAATAGGTCTGCTGCAACATGAATTTTCTCATATTGACAGCAAACTGGACGCCAAATTGGATGCCAAGCTGGATGCCCGGTTCAAGGAATTTCGCGACAAGTTCAAAGGTGAAATCAAAGGAGAAATCATGTCTGAGTTGCATTCATTCCTTGAGCAGTACTTTGGGCAATCATTTACCAGTGCTCATAGAATGGGTCAAGATCGAGGCAAGGGACTTCTGGGCACAACTCCACTAAGGTTTCCACCTAAGGACAGTTTAACTATGTCACCAGTAGTAGATGTGGGGCACTTGGGCACTTATTCTCAAGTCAGCATAGTAGATTTTGTGGGAAAAATGTTTCAGTTGCAATGTCCTCACTTTAATGGAAAGAATTTTCAAAGTTGGTGGTCCAAACTAGAACAACTTTTTGAGGTTGAGAATGTAGGAGATTAGGCTAAAGTTCGAATGGTAATGCTGGATCTGGAAGGCAGAGCCCTCGATTGGCATTATTTCTTTGCATAATGGCATGGAGGTCTTCATCATTTTACTTGGGAGTTGAACGCTCGGGAACTACAAAAAAGTTTCAGTTCCACTAGGGTTTTGGATCCCGTGACTGAGCTGGTAGCTTTGAAACAATCAAGCACTATTATGATAAATTTGTAAGTCTCTTGAACCAATTGCATTTACCAGAAAGTTATGCATTAAGCATTTTTGTTCACAATCTTAAATCTGAGATTAGACAATATTTGAGGTTATTTAAACCTACAACCTTAGTTGAAGGGTTAACGATTGCTCAGCAAATGTGGATATTGTAAGCAATGGTCTTAAGAAAAATACTCCTATAGTGGGGAACTCTAGTTACTCCAAGCCCTTGTTTCCTCCTGTGAAAGCATACAACAACCCTGGGCACTACTTTACCTCAAGAGGTCATCACTCCACGGTTATTAGTTCCAAAACACCTATTAAGGCCATCTCCTAATTTGAAATGGATGAAAAAAGAAAAAAAGGGTTATGTTCTTTATGTGCATCTAAATATACACCAGGGCATAAATCTATTGAAGCACATCTTTATCAACTGGTGATTGAGGCTTCCATTGAGCAAAATGATGAGCTCAACAGTCCTTCTTCTAAAGAGTTTCAAGGTCATAATACGATAAGGTTGTCAGCTTGGATTGGTCACCTGAAGGCTATTATTCTTGTTGATTCTGGTAGTACTCACAACTTTCTAGATTCTAGGTTGGTGAGAAAGCTACAATTACAAGTAGATCTTACATGCAAGCTCAAAGTGATAGTTGCTAATGGTGTGCAACTAGCAACTCAAAGGGTTTATCGATCAGTGGCCTGAGAAGCACAATGGTATAAATTATTCACTTAATTTATGGTTTTACCTTGTGATTTATTTCTTAGTATTCAATGGTTTCTATTCTTAGGGTCCATTGTTTGGAAATTTTCTTCTCTAACCATGTAGTTTGAGCATTTGGGGCAGACTTGTACCCTTCAAGGAATTCTTCCTGCTAGTCTTCAAATTTTGTCTGATACTCAATTATCCAAGTGTTTTAGCCTGTTAGGACAAGGTCCTAGTCTTATGTTACTAGCCACCACAACTCAAGCAGCCTTATCCTTGGCATGTCAGCCCTTGCACCAGGATATTGAGTTGCTCTTAGTTGAGTTTGCTGATGTGTTTTAACTTCTTATAGGATTACCACCTATTTGAATGCAAGATCACATAATACCTCTTCAAGATGAATCTTAAGTGATCAAGATCAAATCGAATCAATATCCTATTGTTCAAAAGAATGAAATAGAAAGGCTTCTCAGGGATATGCTACAACCTGGGATAGTGAGGGACAATAACAGTCCCTTTGCATCACGAATTGTTATGGTGAAGAAAAAGAATGGTAGTTGGAGGTTATGTGTGGATTATATACAGCTTAACCAACTGATTATAAAAGACAAATTTCTAATACTAGTGATTGAGGAACTCCTTATCAATTGGGACAAGCTGTTTATTTTTCAAAGCTAGACCTGAGATCTGGTTATCATTAGATCAGAATGTGGGAGGGTGACATCTATAAAACAACATTTAGGACTCATGAAGGTCACTATGAGTTTTTGGTTATGCCATTTGGCTTGACCAATGCACCTTCCAGCTTTCAGTCCCTAATGAATAGCATTTAAAAACATTTGTTGAGGAAATCTGTGTTAGTTTTTTTTATGACATTTTGGTGTATTATGCTAACTGGTCAGAACATTTGAGACATTTGAGGGAGGCTCTGAGCATTTTGAGGCATCACCAATTGTATGCTAAGAAGGGAAAGTGTACATTTGGTAATGCTCATGTGGAGTCTTTGGGGCACATAATATCTAGAGGGTCAGTTTCTATATATCCAACAAAGGTTGAAGGGGTTCTTAATTGGCTCACACTTACTTCAGTAAAGGACTTGAGGGGATTCTTGGGCCTATCTGGATACTCCAAAAGATTTATAAGACATTATGGGGTATTAGCCAAGCCCTTAACAGCTTTGTTAAAGAAAGAAGTTCCCTAGCAGTGGTCTGGCAGTGCACAAGAAGCCTTTGAACATCTCAAAACAATAGTAACTCAAGCATCAGTACTGATTCTGCCAGATTTCAAAGAGGAGTTTTATGTTGAGACTGATGCCTGCGCTTAGGGGTTGGGAGCAGAACTACAACAGAAGGGGAGACCTATTGCTTGTTTCAGTAAGGGCCTAGGGATTAGACACCAAACTTTGTCCATCTATGATAAGGAGATGTAAGTAGTCTTGTTAGCTGTTAAAAAATGAAACCCCTAATTGGTGGGCAGGCATTTTCACATCAAAACTGACCACCAAAGTCTGCAATTCCTCTCTGACAGGCATGTAACAGCCCGATTTTAGCTAAATCAAAACTGTGGTTTCAGAACCACAAATTCGAGGTCGTAAAATTATTTTAATATTATTTTAATATTTACAACATGGTATTAGAGTAGTGTGAAATTTTCGTAAAGAAATTTTATCATTTAAGTGTTTAATTCGGTAAAAAGAACTAAATCATATAAAGCATAAAAATTGTGTTCTATAAGATAAAGGTATTTAATAGCTATAGAACATTAGAGTATGAGTCCTTAAGTTGTAAATAGACCATTAATTTATAATGGACAAGTTTGGACATCATTAATGTGACTAAGTAAGGTTATATAAGTAATTTAATAATTAAATAATTAAAATAGGTAAAACAAAACAAAATTCATTTGTTCATCTTCTTTTAGCCGAAATTCTAAGGAAGAAACTTCGCCATTTTTAAGCTTCAACATTCGGCCAACTCTTGGTATTGCATATCAAGAAAGAAAGAAATCGAAGTTAGATCGAGGAAAGTTGAAAGTTTTAGAGTAATCGATCCGATTTGCCAACTCCGAATACGAGGTAAGTTCGTAAGTAATAAAATGTTTTTGAAATTAAATATAATGTTTTTACCTTGCTGAAAATTTAATTGTACATGGTTATAAATTGTCGATCTTGAATTGTTTATGAATATAGGATGCCGAATTGGATTTGGATATGAGTATACAATATCGAACTTGATTCGTGTATGGTTATATATTGCCGAATTGTTTGGTATATGGATATAAGTTGACGCATTGATTCGTATATAGTTTTACCTTGCTGAAATTTAATTGTACATGGTTATATATATTGTCGATATTGCATTGTTTATGTATATAGGATGACGAATTTGATTTGTGTATAATTATACATTGCCGAACTTGATTCGTGAATGGTTATATATTGCAGAATTGTTGGGTATATCGATATTCATTGCTGAAATTAATTTATTTATAGTTACTCATTATTGAATTTGATTTGTATAAGGATATAAGCTGTCGAATTCATTCGTATATGATTATTCATTGTTGAAATTAATTTGTATATGATTATACATTATTGAAATTGATTTGTATAAGGATATAAGCTGTCGAATTGATTCGTATATGATTATTCATTGCTGAAATTAATTTGTATATGATTATACATTATTGAAATTGATTTGTATATTAATATATATTATAGAGTTGATTTGAGCATTGGATTACTAGTTTCTTGCGTGAAGTGATTTAATTACGAAGTTGATAGCTCTGAAAGAACTTTAAAAAATGTATTTGATAATTATGACATGATATTAGGACTTCAAAGGTGTGAAAATGTGTAAAACCATGTCTGAGACATTGGCATCGTATATGATTCGTATAAGACCCTGTTTGGCACAGTGGCATCGATATGCGTTAACTTGTAAGACCATATCCAGGATATGGCATTGTACGAGTTTTATAAGATTTCTGTGTGTTCTTAGTAAATCTGAATATGAATTTGAACTGAATGGTTTAAGTATGTGTGAAGTTATATGTTTATGACATATAAAGGTAAGTTTAGGAATCAATGTAATAATATGAATTCATATGAGTTAGTTAAATGTATATGTTGTCGAAACCATTTTTTTGTAAAACGACTTTTGTTTGAACACATAAATTAAAACGGGAGTCGCCACCAATCCTTTTTTATGAGGTGTGGTCGGGTCACCTCGTAATTTAATTATTTTAATAAATTTTTTTGATTTATCAAAACAATTACTTTTGGTCTACGAAATATTGAGAAATCGAGTTCGGGAGTCGGTTACACACGAGGAAGGGTTAGCACCCTCGATGTGCCCAAATTGGTACTGAGTTGATTACTTAATGTCTTAATGTCGAAAGTTGTGAATTTGCAGGGAAATTTATAATGCGATCCTCCTTTATTAAAAAATGCTTGAATAAATCGAAAAGAGAATCAAAGAGCGACTCGTCTCGAGGTAACGAAATGTCATGTCCCGTAAGTTAGGACACGATATTTGGAACCTTAGAGAACAATCTTGTCTTTAAATTTTATTGGAAATTTCGTACATTTTAAAATTTAGAAGGATATGTCACTATTTAGGTTTAACGAGAGAATTGAAACCTTGTAAGTTAGGGTACAATTTTCTCGAATTTCTAAATCGCGAAACATTGCTTTATTTTGAGATTTCTTTCCTTTTTACAAATTTGGGTAAAAGGGTAGTGAAATTTTTAAAAGATATATATGTACTTCATTATGTTTTTAAAGAAATTGTGTAATACGTACGAAAGGGTTATACGTGGCTAGTAACAATAGTACGATATACATTCTAAGTAATAAGAACATAATATTGCATAATATAAAAAAACATAAGGCATCGATAGCAATGAATCACAATGTTAACAAGCATAGACAAAGACAATAATAATACAAATAATAATATAGGGGACAATAATAATAATAATGACAATATAAACAACCATAATAATGAGAATTATTGAAATATATATGTGTTGAGAGTAATGAAAGTGATATAAAAATAAGGGCAATAAACGAAAATGACAAATAATAAATAAAAAAACAAAAATGTGGGAACAAAATAGTGGAAGTGTTAAATAAATAAATTAAATTAATAAGGCATTTGATTAAATTTTTAAAAAAGGGTTAAACACAAAAAAAGTAAATAATTTTTAAAAAAAATAAAAATAATAAAACGAAAAGAAAAAATATAAAAAAATGAAATTTAGTGGGCCTAGTACCGAATTGAAACTAAAATAAAATCAAAGGGGAAAACTTGAAAAGAAAAAGAACAATCAGGACCCGAACGAAACGCGCGCAAATATGTAGGGGCCAAATAGAAAATTATTCCCTAGCCCTTGAAGTGCGTCGTTTCGCAATGGGTTAAAATGAAATGGAAATAAAATTATTTAGACAAATTAAAAAAAACTAAAAGGAGAGAATTGAAATTTAAATAAAAGGCGGAGGGGTCAACCGCGAAAATAACCCCTTTTATTTGGCCCAGCACGACGCCGTTTATGGCGCCAATGTCTGCGCATGGTCTAAGGACCAAATTAAAAATTAAAAAAAAATTAAGGCCGAAATAAAAAATATAAAAAAAACCACATTGAACACGCACTAAAAGGCGGAAGGACTTATTGCGCAAATAGCCCATTCAGCGAAAATGCGCGGATCCCCCGGTGGGTTGGATCAACACGCGGATCTGAGGGGTAAAATGATGTCATTTTAGGGCTACTGTGTCTAGCTCTAAACGACGCTGTTTAGTCGGCCTTTATAAGTCAGATTTTTTTTAAAAAAATTTCATTCCTATCCCTTTCTTAAAAAAAACAGAAATGCTCTCAAACTACCCCTCTCTCCGATCCTGGCTTCGGCCGATGGCCATCTTGCCGATCACCGGTCACCGACGACAGAGCCACCATGTGCGACGGCCGAAAAATTAAAAAAATTCCTTTTTTGCTCTTCTTTTCGAGCAATCCCCCGATTTGGGGTTAAAACAGTCCAAAAGGTCCTCTAAATTTAAAAAAAAAATAAAGAAAAAAAAAGAAAAAGTTAGAGAACCTTTTGGTTTTCCGCTGCCGTCAGTGGGGTTCTCGGCGAGCCCACTGGCTCAACCACCCTCAAGACTGAAGAAACCTCCGATTGCGGCCTCAAAGGTAACAAAATTCGTCCTTTTTTTATTTTACTCAATAATATTTGCTTATTTATTTTGAAATTAAAAAAAAAGAAAAGCACCTTGTTTGTTTTTTGAATCTGTTCAAACTTTTGTTTGTATTTAGAATCAGTGCCCGAGAGGAAAAATTACAAAGATACATTGGGGCTTTTATAGCCGAAATTACAAAATCTGTTTTGTTTCTTTGTTCTTGTCTGCTACTACTTCTTTGTCTCTTCTTTGTTGTTTTCTTTTATTTTGCGTGTCTTTTTCTCTTTGCAGGTGGTGGCAGAGGTTGACGGTGGCGGTGGCAGAGGCGTGCATAGACGCATGCTTGCTGATGTGGAAGAGCTGAGGCGGCTGATCATGTGGCTAGGGTTTCTAGTCTGCTGAAAGTAGGTTTAGGTTTTGGGCCATTTGGGCTTTACGTTTTTTTTTTGTAATTTGGACATTTGGATTGTTTTATATGGGCTTTTAATTGGTTTTGGGCCCGGGAAAATTTGGCCTACTACAGCTGCCCCTCTTTGCTCATTATCGTGTAACGAGAATGGAGCAAAAACTTTTAAGAATGACCAATTTTTTCCGGTCTTGCCGAGTCTTAATTTTTGGTGTTTCTTATCTTGAAGGAGTCCTATTCCATCCCACTACATCTTCAGGGGTATCGGAATTTGTCGCTTCAATCTACTCCACTGCAACTTTAGGGAGATAAGATTAGTATCTTCAATCTGCTCCACTGCATCTTCAGGGAGATAAGATTAGTGTCTTCAATTTGCTCTGCTGCCACTTCAGGGAGGTAAGATTTGTAGCCCCATTCTGCTCCACTGCAACTTCAAGGAGATAAAGTTTGATATGATCTGCTCTACTACAACTTCAGAGAGATAAGATCTGATATTTATAGCTTTAATCTGTTCCACTACAACTTCAAGGAGATAAGACTTGTATCTTAAACTTGCTCCACTGCAACTTCAGGAAGACAAGGTTTGCTATCTTCAGTCTGCTCCACTGCAACTTCAGGGAAATAAGACTTGCTATGGTAGATTTAATCCGACCTACTACAACCTCAGAGGTATAGGATTTATCGTTTTAATCCACTCCACTGCAACTTCAAGGAGATATGATTAGTAGCTTCAACTTGCTCCACTACAACTTCAAGGAGATAAGGTTTGTAGCTATGATCTGCTCTATTGCAACTTCAGAGAGATCAGATTTGTAATTTATAGCTTCAATCTATTCCACAGTAACTTCAGGGAAATAAGATCCGCTATCTTCAGTCTGCTCCACTGTAACTTCAGGGAGATAAGGTTTACTATGATCTTCAATCCATCCCACTACAACTTCAGGGGTATGGCTCTGTAATTCCATTAATCCGTTACACTATTCTCTGGGTAAAATGACCTTTAAAATTTATTTCATGGGCCTAGACTAGGATGTTATGATAAGAATGAATCAAATGCTCCTAACTAGATATGCATGCATGATATTTGCATTAATGCAGAATGTCATTTTTTGAGAATGGTCCCCTTTTAATGCTTGGGTTGACATTGCTCGTTGTTCATCGAGGTTCTATCACTAATGTGTTACCATGCCTTCTTGTTTAGCTGATATCTTTGACAGAAAACCTGAAGAAATAGTCACAATTTAGACTATTCTTTCAAAAATGTTTCCAACCCTTAGGTTTGGTTAGTTCTAAATAATAGTCCTGTTTTAGGTCCTCGTACTATTTAGAAGCTTTTGGAGTAATATGTAGAACTCATTTTGCTTGAATATTATCAGTCCATTAATCGTTATTTCAATGAAAAATGCTTGAAAAATATTATCACAATGGACACAATGGGATTTTGTTGAGAGCAAAGCTCAAAATAAATAAATAAATCAAGATAGAAAATTTTACTAAAATACAAAATGAGAATCAAGATAGTGTATTTCACCAAAATACAAGATGAATGAAATAGAAATAAGTGCCCCAGATATCGTAGCATGAGCTTCTCTGTACAAAACTTCTTGAGGGCTACTTTCAGCTTGATATGTGTCTAGGAGATCCGGAGTATTTTATTGATGTATCGAGATGCATCATCCCTCCTTCTTGTTTGTTTAGGCATAGTAAGACTAACGCATGCCCCACCTTCAATCAAAATTTAAATTTCCCTTTTTTCTTCGGGTTTTTAATTCAAAACCCCCTTTGGTCTCAAGGCGCCCTTTTACGGGTTTTCACCTTGGCCTCTCCTTTTTTTTAGGTGAAGTACTTCTTGACTGAATCTGAATTCATAGGATTAGGCAAGCTCTTGCCATCCATCTCGATCAAAATTAACGCTCCTCCAGAAAAGACCTTCTTTACCACATAAGGCCCTTCCCATTTTGGCATCCATTTTCCTCTAAAGTCCTTTTGTATGGGAATGATCTTCTTTAGTACCAAGTCCCCCTCATGGAATTCTCTGGGATGAACCTTTTTTTTTTGTAAGCTCGCATCATTTGCTTTTGGTTCATTTGACCATGACAAATAGCTCTTAGCCTCTTTTTTTCGATCAAGTTCAGTTGATCATATCGGGATTGGATCCATTCTGCTTCATCTAACTTTACATCTGACCAAACTTGGAGAGAGGGAATTTCAACCTCAATAGGAAACACCGCGTCCATTCCATAAATCAAAGAGAAAGGCGTTGCCCCGGTGGAGGTCCTGATAGACATTCGATAAGCATAAAGGGCAAACGGTAACTTCTCATGTCAATCTCTATAAGTCTCAGTCATTTTCCCCACGATCTTCTTAAATATTCTTATTGGATGCCTCCACTGCGCCATTCATTTTTGAACGATATCGCGATGAGTTGTGATGCTTAATCTTGAATTTGCTACAGACTTTCGTTATCCTGCTGTTGTTATAATTCAATATATTGCCAGATATAATCCTTTCTGGCATCCCATACCGACATATGATCTCCTTTTTTAGGAATTTGCTGATTGTCGATCTTGTGACGTTGGCGTAAGAAGTAACATCTACCCACTTAGTAAAGTATTCAATAACTACGAAGATGAACCGATGCCCATTTAAAGCTTTTGGTGGTATTGGCCCAATGGCGTCCATGCCTCACATGGAAAAAGGCCATGGAGAAGTTATGACATAAAAAGGTGAAGGAGGCACATGAATTTTGTCCCCATAAATCTGGCACTTATGGTATTTCTTGGCATACTTGATGCAATCTCCTTCCATGGTGGACCAATAATATCCAAATATCATGATTTCCGTGGCCATTGTAAAGCCATTAGCGTGCGTTCCACAGACACCATCATGGATCTCTTCCAAGATTTACTTAGCCTCAACAGCGTCTAAACATCTTAGCAGTACCTGATCCTTTCCTCTTTTATATAGGATCTCTCCATCTAAGACATAGTCATTAGCCAACCTTCTCAATGTCCTCTTGTCGTTCTCAGTTGCTTGGTCTGGGTATTCACGACATTTCACGTATCGTAATATATCAGGATTCCAAATGTGATCATCTTTTTCCTCTTCTTCGTCGATGTTGCAAAAGTGAGCTGGTGCCTCATAAATGCTCATTCGGATAGGCTTCACATCCTCTTGTTTATTTACTTTGATCATAGAAGCTAAAGTAGCCAAGGCATCTAATTTTTCTCTCACGGAAGGTAGGAGAAGGTGATCTCATCAAACTCATCAATTAACTCTATAACTAGTTTTTGGTAATTGATCAATTTGGGATCTCTTGTCTCCCATTCACCCTTGAGCTGATAGATTACTAGTGCAGAATCCTCATATTCCTCTAGCACTTTGATTTTGCACTCAATGGCTGCACGAATACCCATGATGCATGCTTCATACTCCATCATGTTATTTGTGCAATCGAAATCCAATTTACTAGTAAAAGGATAATGATTGCCGCTTAAAGATACCAGGACTGCCCCGATTCTGTTACCCACAACATTTGAGGCTATGTCAAAATTTAGTTTCCAGGGATGACCTTCTTGAGAGTCATCTTCAGTAGTTGCCACATACATTAGGTCCTCATGTGGGAAATCAAAGTTCAGTGGTTCATAATTTTCTAGAGCTCTACTAGCCAGAAAATCTGCTATTGCACTCCCTTTCACCAATTTCTGGTTCACATAGACTATATCAAATTCAGAAAGCAGAATTTACCATCGAACTATTCTTCCATTCAAAGCGGTAGACTCCATCATATACTGCAGACGGTCTAGTTTTGAGATTAACCAAGTTGTATGATACAACATATACTGTCTCAATCTCCGAGTAATCCAGATCAAGGCACAACATAACTTCTCAATTGGTGAATATCTTATCTCACATTCAGTGAATTTCTTGCTGAGATAGTAAATTGCTCTTTCTTTTCTTCCCGACTCATCATGTTGGCCAAGCATGCATCCCGTCGAATTTTTGAATACTGCCAAATACAGTATCAGTGGCTTGTCTGGGCAAGGTGGCATCAGTACTGGGGCATTGGAAAGATAATGTCTGACTTTTTCAACAGTTTTTTGGCACTCCTCATCCCATATGCTTGGATTGTGTTTCTTAAGGAGACGAAATATGAGGTCACATTTCTCAGTCAACTGTGAAATGAAGTGAGCTATGTAATTCAGTCTTCCTAGAAAACCTCGAACTTCTTTTTGAGTACGTGGTGGAGGTAATTCTTGTATGGCCTTTACTTTGTCTGGATCGATCTCAATCCCCTTCTCACTGACCTCAAATCTCAGCAGTTTTCTTGATCTAGCCCCGAAGGTGCATTTTGTCGGATTGAGCTTTAACTGGAACTTTCTTAACCTCAGGAACAATTTTCTCAGGACTCACATGCTCTTCCTCTGTTCTGGACTTTGCAATCATGTCGTCGACATAAACTTTAATTTTTTTGTGCATCATATCGTGGAACAAGGTTACCATAGCTCTCTAATACGTTGCTCCCGTATTTTTTAGTCCAAATGGCATCACCTAATAACAAAATGTCCCCCACACCGTTTCGAAGGTGGTTTTCTCCATGTCCTCAGGGTGCACCTTAATTTGGTTATATCCGGAGAAACCATCCATGAAGGAGAACAGTGAGTAATCGGCCGTGTTGTCCACTAAGGTGTCAATATGGGGTAATGGGAAATTGTCATTTAGACTGGATTTGTTCAAATCTCTGTAGTCCACGCACATTCGCACATTCCCATCTTTCTTAGGAATGGGCCTATATTGGCTACCCATTCTGAGTATTTGACCACATGTAAGAATCCAGCATCAAACTATTTCTTAACCTCTTCTTTTATTTTTAGCAAGACATCAGACCTCATCCTTCAGAGCTTTTGTTGGACTGGTTTACATTTTTCCTTTATGGGCAGTTGGTGTACCACGATATCATTACTAAACCTGAGCATGTCTTGATAGGACCACGCGAAGACATCCTTGAACTCTAGTAGCAACTCAATGAGATCTCGTTTCGTCTTTGCGTTAATGCAAGCTCCGATTTTCACCTCTTTTCCCTCTTTTAAGCTCACGACTTCCACTGACTCTTTATAAGGAAGGATTTGTTTTTCCTATTGTTCTACCATTCTTAACAAATCATGAGATAAGTACAACTTTGATCATCTTTAAAATCCTGAGAATCCTCTATACTCATGTCTTACTCAAAAGGAGACTCCAAGTTAGTAGCAGTGCTGCTCACATCATTAATATCTGGAGACCTATTATAGAGGTGAAGGAAAATCCAAAGATAAGAATCTAAGAATAATTATATGCAAAGTATGATTATGAATGGAAATAATAAAAGAATATTTGCTCAAAATGAGACTGAACGATGTATTTTCATTGAAAAAAATTTTGGACATATGTCTTTTACAAAAGATTCTCATTGCTCCCAGGCTTAGGGCAACAAGTGTGTTCTGTGTATCACTCTGAATTGGATCTAAAAGTTACAGGGATCTCTTCTGTAGTTGAGTGATTCAGAATACTTCCCGGCTCATAAGGGCGAATGCCTGATAAGTTTCATTCTCCAAATTCTTCCTCAGGTATGGCGTTGATGCTCAGATTCCCCAACATCTCTTCTGCAGTTTCCTTTTTTGATGTCTTCCATTCAAGGAGAATAGTTCCCCCTAACAAAAATGTTCTGGATATGTAGGGGAATGTCATGGGTTCCTATTTGGTCTCCTCCCTGCTCAAACGTGCTCTTCTCTTTTCCCGCTTCTTCTCTAACTCTTTTATCTTTTGCTTCGCATCTGGCTTATATCCCAAGCCAAAACGGTCTCGTTTGTCCATTAACCTCAGTACCTCCACCCTCCATTGGAGGTATTTCCCAAGTCCCTTTCCAGGTAAAGCTCTTTTCCAGCCGTCATCTGTAGGCCCATCCTCGTAGTTTTAGATATTCTAGGTGTCGTGATCTCATTCCCTTCAACAATGAAGGTTGCGTTTACAAACTCCAAAGATCGAAAGGAACATTCGATTGTTCCCTCATCTGTCCCTAAATATGGTGTGTCACTGGTTACAGATGAAATGATGTCCTCTTCTGTGTTGATTGTCACTAGCCGACCCTCTGTTACCAACTTCAGCTTTTGGTGTAATGATGAAGGCACCGCCCCTGTTGAATGAATCCAAGGCCTCCCTAACAAACAATTGTAAGAAGGCTTGATGTCCATTACCAGAAAGTCTACCTCGTATGTGTTTGGGCCAATCAAGAGGGGTATTTCAATCCTTCCCATCACCCTTCTTTCGGTACCGTCAAACGCCCTCACTATATTCTGGCATGTTTTCATGTGCGAGCTATCCACGGGTAGTCTATTCATGGTGGATAAGGGTAAGACATTTAAGGCTGATCCATTATCAATTAGTACTCCTGGCAGCGTATACCCCTTGTAGTGGGTTCTGACATGCAGAGCCTTGGTCGATTCCATGCCTCTCGACAGTATTTCATCATCTTTAAAAAAAGATAAAATTATCAACGCTTATGTTGCCAACCAGACGGTCTAGCTTGTTGACAGAGATATCATTAGTGACATAAGTTTCATTTAATACTTTGATCAATGTGCTACGATGTACCTCCGAGCTTAAGAGTAAAGCTAGCACTGAGATACGAGTCGGTTGCTTATGTAGCTATTCTGCAACACTGTACTCGCTATGCTTTAAGAATTTCAGGAACTCCCTAGCTTCATTCTCGGCCACTGGATTGTTGACAGGTGATTTGAGTCTGACCGCCTTTTCTTTCTTTTGCTCGACCGCCAAGGTTTTTCCTTTCACAGGTTTCGCTCTTGAACTTGCTAGATCATAGCGTTTCTCGCTACGTGTGTAGAAACCTACATCATTGCTATCTTTTAAAGCGTTTATAGGGTTCTCCTCCCCCGGGATTGTCACATTACAGTCATAGTTCCAAGTAACTCTTTTACTATCTTTGTAGGAAAAAGATACAGGTTTTTGGATTATGACTCTCAGTGCCATTTGTATTCCCACATCATTGTTTCTCAGTCGTGAAATAATTACCACCGGGTGATTGACCTTTTAGACCCTTTCTGTCGATCCCTCCTCTAAGGCATAAACCTCTCCCTCTTCTGATTTTTTGACCTCCTCATAAAATTCTATCTCCTTATTGTCCATCAGATTTTGCATTGTGGTCCTAAACCCAGTGCATTCTTGGATATTATGACCCTTCTCGGCATGGAACTAGCAACCATTCATTCTCAAACCCATTTCATTGGGGTTTTTACCTCCGCCATGTCAGCTTTGAATCTCTTGCCCCCGCTTTCGACTAATGCGTTTACCCCTTTATCAGCATGATTGGGTAACGGATTCCCTGCTACATTAGGTCCTGATGGGTCATCAAACTTTACGATACCTATCTTGATGAATGTTTCAACCAACTTCTTAAACGCAGTGCAGTTCTCAATCGAGTGCCCCATTATCCATGCATGGTACTCGCATTGGGCTTTCACATCATACCATTTTGGTAGAATGGAGCTACCAAATGTGCATCAAATAGATTCTGATACAACTCTCTATATGTCATCGGGATGGGTGTGAACTGGAGTCTTTCTATGTTTGACTTTAAGTTAGATTCCTGACTTGATAGCTAGTGACCCTCAACTAGCCTACGGTAACTGATTTGGAATACCCTTTGCTCACATTATTCACTTCATGTTCATTTTTCTTCTAGGTTGATCTTTTGGCGCCTTTTCCCGCGTCTATCTTTCCACTCCTTACCGTATTTTCAATTATCCCACTGGACATTACTATATCTGAGAAGCTCATGGTAGCACTTCCCAACATATGGTTAATGAATGGGGCTTTCAAAGTGTTGATGAAAGCATCGTGGTTTCTTTATCCAAAAGAGGTGGCTGGACTTGTGCTGCTACCTCTCTCCACCTTTGGGCATATTTCCTGAAGCTCTCACTTTACTTCTTTTCCACATTTTGTAGCATGATTCTATTAGGCGCCATGTCTGACACGTGGCTATATTGCTTCATGAAAGCCTGTGCCAAGTCCTTTCATGAGTGAATTTTAGCACGGCTCAATTGGTTGTACCATTTGGCTACAGACCCGATCAGACTGTCCTAGAAGCAGTGGATTAATAGTTGATCATTATTGACGTATCCTGTCATCCTTCCACAGAACATAGTGATATGAGCTTCAGGGCAGCTAGTCCCGTTATACTTTTCAAACTCTGTCATCTTGAACTTAGGTGGCAGCACTAAGTCAGGGATCAAACTCAGATCTTTAGCATCGATCCCACAACGGTAATATGCATTCTCCATTGCTCTAAAATTTTCCTCTAGCCACCTACACCGATCCTCAAGTTTTTCGGTAGATCCACTCTTGCCTTTTCCACTTCTTCTACGTTGTCGAGATCAGGGACGACAGGGTTGGTTGGATTATCTCCCGGGTTAGAACTCGAGCCTGTTGGAAAGTTCATCAGTACTAAGGCACTGGCCTGATATTGAGGTCTGATGGTGATAGGTACTCTTTGCGAACACATATCTGGTTGTGTCTGGGTGATCGTCGGGGTGAAGCCTCGAGGATAAACAGGGTCCTTATGATCAACCCCAGAATTCACTACATGGCTCTTTCCTTTATCATTCCCTCCAGCCAATAACTGCGCTTATTGGCTTACCAAACTTATTTGGGATTCTTACATGTCTTGTTGGATTTTAGCCAGTTGTTCCTACACCTGATCTTGTATCTCTTCTGGAAATTGTTCCAATCTTTCTAATCTCTGATCCATTGCTTTCGTCTTGTGGCGGGTACCGTAGTGATATTTGGTTGGTAGATTTCCATTGGTTTCTAGGGTAACTATCATAATTTTAGTTTATTAGGGTCCTTTTATGAAACTTAATGCATATGATGAAATGTAATGCAGATGCATGAGATGAATGCAAAAGAGGTATTGATTTTGATTCAATTCCATTAGAAAATTTTACTGGAAAACAAATCTTTTTACATAAAACGGATTACATATACGATTTTGCCCTAATACTCAAAGCCTTAACCTTCCTAAGGAGCCAAGCTAATTCTCGACCTCGGTCCGATTCTGACTCATTTTAAACATAATATATCGGCCTGAACTACTAGGGTTTGTAGATGATCAGCTACTTCTTGTACTTGAGCCACAGCTTCGCCCATAATGTAGTCTCTTTCTCTAATCTGGCCTTGAGAACGATGGAGCTGCTCTTGCCACTGTTCATTACCCCTCTCAAAGAGCTCTACTCGGAGTTCACAATTTTGTAATGCATCCTCGAGCTCTCCTATCCTTCCCCTCAATTCCTCAATTTTACTTAACCTTGTTTTTAGCTCGATCGGGGAGTTACGACTACGGTACTGGTAAAGTGACTTTTCTAACTCGGCTACCTGAGCTCTTAACCCCACCTTCTCATTTTGGCATTCTAACCGACTCCTTTCCAAAGCAACTTCTCGTGGAATTTCTTTTCCCATTGATCAGATTTAATCTTCTCTTCTTTGATTTCTTGTCGCCATTGCTCTAATGTTTTGCCTGAACCAGCAATTCTCATCGATAGACGCAGCTTCTTGTAATCCATTTTTGAACTGTCTAAATCCTCTTCAGCCTTGTTCTTCCCTCTTCTTAATTTCTTGGGCTCTAGCTTGTGGATATCAACGTCTAATCCCGAACACATCTTCTCATCCTCTAGCTGCTCAATCTTCTTTCCTAATTCTGAACTTTTTTTTTCAAAGTCTTGCTTGATAATCCCTGACTCAGACGGGATTACTTGTAGATGTTCCTCTAACGGCCAAACGTCCTCTTGGCTTAACTCGGGAATGTTATCGTTAATCCTTTTACCCCACCACCAACTATATTCAGGGGTCGTCATTGGATTCACGGTAAGTATTTTCATTCTACGGGTTTGGTTCCAAGCATTCGATATTTCACGAACCTTCTTCTTGTAATTATCTCCCTTGTATGAAAATCGCACAGAGCCAACCCTTGCGTTGCTGGTACGAACTGCCTTGATCTGTACTGTCTCAACACTAGAAACGAAACATATCCAACGGCTCCCAAAATTCTGAGCAAAGGAACCCAGTCAAAGTCTCCACACTGATACAAAATTTCATTAAGGATCATCCAATGGGCCCTCAATTCGATGTCCTCCTCTTAGAGATTCTAAAGGACCGACATCCACTTTTCTTTTAAAATATTGTCTCGCCTCGATGTAGCCACTAATTCCTTTAATGGGGAGTAGTTTTCGGATAAAACTCGATAGGAGATCTTTTTCATTTTCCAAAAGTGACTATGCAACCAAGCTAACAAAAGCTGCGCACACCCGATGAATCTTCCTTCGCCCCGCTCTTCGACATGCATTTAAGGATCTAAAAGTTTTGACTAAGATTACCAGGATGGGTGTGAACCTTTTATCAAGCCTATCGAACAAGTCTGAAACTGCTTCATCTATATGGCCTAATGTTTTAGGGAAAACGACTAAACCGTAAATGCTCAAGGTGAAAACATAAACTATTTTCTTCATATCCGGATGCGCCAAAATCAAATCTCGCTAATTCTTCCAAGGTATACATTTTCTGTCCTATTTTTTCTTAATTCGGGTCCCGACCTATTGCTCACTCCTTCCCGTGATATTCATAAGTTTCTTTAAGAAAGTCAGGACATTGGCAGCTCTCGAATAGACCTTGTCAACTTGAATCTTTGGGCACCGAAGCAAGGTCGTATATTCTTCTATAGTGGGTACCAAATCAACCTTCCCAAAAGTGAAACAACTGTAGGCGAGATTCCAGTACTGAGCGAGAGCTCGAAATAAGTACTTGTCCACTTTTATGTCAAGTAGGTAGGGCAGATCACCATAGTTACTGTAAAAGAGCTGTCTGATCTCATCGTCCCACCGATCCCATATCTCTTTCAATTCTTGTAGGTTATTCTGGGTCACGCTGATGCGAGTGAAGTCCTACAACTCTGACACGTACCCTTTCGCAAGGCTATCACCTTTTTCTTATTACATTTTCTGAGACCAAATTCAAACGGCCGCATTATCTCCCACTTTATCAAGAAACCCTTTTTCCATGTTAAGCTCTTTATTTAGATACCGAACGTGAACCAACACCTCTTTTATGATGAAAATGTCATGCAATCAAATTCAAGGCAAAACACAGCAAGTCATTATTGCGCACAAAGCTAGAATTCAAAGCATACGAAAAATATTAAGTAAAATGCCTATTTGGGTAACAACTAGGGTTCGAGGTGGCCGTACCTAGGGTAAGCTCTTAGGGCTCGTTATATGCTGTTTGGTTCTAAAGTGAAGGGACCTGAACTGATAGATTCCTCGATCCTCACCCATTATAGGCTCATATGAACCAAGTTCAATTCAGGGGAATACATTTCCCTATGGCTATACGGAGATGAAAATCTCACGAAGACATAGGTACAGATGTATCCCGAAAGTGATCAACTATCCTATACGGAGGTGAAAACCTCACGAAGGAATAGTTTCTCACTCCAACTTAAAAGGGCAAGATCGATTGATCATGCGATGCAATACGCAAAAATATATCAAAACTTAAAATAACACAGCAATTGTAAACCACAATAATAAAGATCGAAATAAAGACAAATGAAATGTAACGAAATGATCGTATAGTTAAACCAAATTTCCATTTTCAGTGAAAAGACAAAAATTAATCAATTTACGGCTTGACTCTCTTATTAGTCCACAGTAGAGTCACCAAGCTTTTGAAACCATTTTTTTTGTAAAACGGTCAAATTTTGTTTGGAAACAGAAATTAAAACGGGAGTCGCCACCAATCCTTTTTTATGAGGTGTGATCGGGTCACCTTGTAATTTAATTGTTTTAATAAAATGTTTCGATTTATCAAAATAATGATTTTTGGTCTACGAAATCTTGAGAAATCGGGTTCGGGAGTCGGTTACACACGAGGAAGGGTTAGCACCCTCGATGTGCCCAAAATTGGTACCGAGTTGATTACTTAATGTCTTAATGTCGAAAGTTGAGAAATTGAAGGGATATTTAAAATACGATCCTCTTTTATTAAAAAATGCTTGAATAAATCGGAAAGAGAATCAAAGACCCACTCGTCTTGAGGTAACGAAATGTCATGTCCCGTAAGTTAGGACACGATATTTGGAACCTTAGAGAACAAGCTTGTCTTTAATTTTTATTGGAAATTTCGTACATTTTAAAATTTATAAGGATATGTCACTATTTAGGTTTAATGAGAGTATTGAAACCCCGTAAGTTAGGGTACGATTTTCTCAAATTTCTAAATCGCGAAACATTGCCTTATTTTGAGATTTCTTTCTTTTTTACAAATTTGGGTAAAAGGGTAGAGAAATTTTTATAAGATATATATTTACTTCATTATGTTTTTAAATAAATTATTTAATACGTACAAAAGGGTTATACGTGGCTAATAACGATAGTACGACATACATTCTAAGTAATAAGAACATAATATTGCATAATATAAAAAAACATAAGGCATCGATAGCAATGAATCACAATGTTAACAAGCATAGACAAAGACAATAATAATAATACAAATAATAATATAGGGGACAATAATAATAATGACAATATAAACAACCATAATAATGAGGATTGTAATAGCCCAAATTTGCCCGGCCCACATACAATTCAGAAATTAAAAAACCAAATCAAAGATCCTATAAAAAAAAGTCCATAAAGTTTGGTTACAATAAAGTCTAATCCAATGCAACAGGTCTATTTTCTAAATACCAAGCCCAAATGCTAAACCCAATTACACCTAGCCCAAATCAGCCCAAAACACAAACAATACACAGCAACCCTAGGGAAAACCCCAGCGCCGCAGCAGCTCCTCTCGTCCGCGCGTGCCAGGCCTCTGCACTCACGCGAGCCTCCATACGCGTGCGCCCGCGCCTCTGTACGACCATGTACCTGCAAAGGACAAACAAACGAGCAATAAAATAGATAGCAACAGCAAAGAAAGGGCAACAATAACAGATTGAGAGAAAATACTAGCAGAAATAAGAAGAAAATGTAAAAAAAATAGGGGATTTGATTTTCATTTTAGTTTTTTCTCTTTCTTTTTCTCTGTTCGGCTATAAAGAAGGCCGATTGAAATCTGTAAAAGGGAGGGCACGCATACTGTATCAAAAAAAAAGGAAATCAATACAAAAGAAAAGGTTTTCTTTTTTCGATTGAGTTTTTTTCTTTCTCGATTGCTCTTCTTTCCTCTTTCTGTTTTGCTATTTACCACATATATAAGCATGTATATATAGAGCAAATAAAAAAGAGGGAGTTAGAACTCATACCTGGTAATGCCTCCGGATCCGAGC
The DNA here is from genome assembly GCF_007990345.1 of Gossypium hirsutum. Classification (NCBI taxonomy): domain Eukaryota; kingdom Viridiplantae; phylum Streptophyta; class Magnoliopsida; order Malvales; family Malvaceae; genus Gossypium; species Gossypium hirsutum. The sequence goes on along the minus strand of NC_053442.1, from coordinate 44,682,926 downwards.
GACAATGAGCTAAAAAGCCCCTAGGGGTGCAGCTCCGATCATCGTTGACGGTGTAATCGCGACGAGAGCGACGGAGCCCCCGAGCGGTGCAGCCAGGAATGAGAGGGCCAAGGGTACCTTTGTCTTTAACTTTTGTTTTAAAATGAGAAGGGGCTGCTGATCAGGTTAACAGGGCATTTATGCTGAGCATAAAACGGTGCCGTTTGGGCCTTGCCTCAGTGGCTCCAAAACGGTGCCGTATTGGCACTGACTTTATGACCCGACCCGTGCATTGCCAAATCCGCGCACTTTGGTCTCGGAGGGAATATTTGCGCCATTAATCCTCCTGATTTTTTTCGTTGTTTTAATCCAGTTTTCCTCTATTTTCTAAATTTGCCCCGCCTTTTTGACGTTGTCTCGTTTCGGCCCATACTACTGCTATGTGTTTTGAAGGATTGGGAATATTTCCCATTTAATCCCTCATGTAATGCGCAAGCTTCATTTTGCCTGTTAATTTTGTTTTCTTTTTCTTTTTATTCATTTTCTTTTCCGATTAGGCATTAAATCCATTTTAATTTCTAGTTTAATTTGTTCATTTTAATTAATTTAAATATTTTGGTTCTGTTCTCTTTAATATATTTTAGTTTTAGACCTAATGTTATTTTAAAAATTAAACTTATTAGTATAAATTCATTATTGATACTATTTAAATCTATTGAACCATTATCTAAAAGTTTTTCTTTCGTGTATTATTCTAAGTTTTCATATATATTATTAAAATTTAATACTTATTATTTTAATTTTACGTTAACTAAATATAATTAATTTGTACACTTTTTATAGTTTTGTAATATTTATTTTTAAATTCTCTTCTATATCTATATATTAAAAAAATCTATATGACAATACTTTTACACCATACCATTATATATGTATATAATTTTTATTAAATTATTTTTATTTTATGAATATATTATGGATTTCATATTATTATAACTATTGACCCTTAGTTTTCTTTCGAATATGTTTATATGTTTTTAAATCAATCAATCTAATTTATTTTCAAACCCTATTTTACATATTTGGTTTATTTCAACCCTTTTGCTAACATTATTATATATATCTCTATTATCATTTATATTATTATTATGTTTTTTTTAATACGTAATACTTGCTTAAGTTAATATGTATCTTGTTTTGTATATTACATCTTTGATTTTATATTGGCTCAATTTCATGTGCGTTAATTTACCTGATGTCTCAATCAACCTTTTTAAAATATTAGTAATTTGTATATGATGTGAAATCATTGCTCTTACTTGTATTGTATTGCTTGCTCGTATCTATTGGTTCTTTGTCATTCATTAGTGTACATTTTAATTTACGAATCACCATTTCGTGTGTACATTATTATTTTATTGTTTTTAAAGGCTACGTTTCATATTATTTAAATATCAAAATCATTTTATACAAAAGACTTTCAAAATGCCGCGACACTTGGAATTTGGAATCCTCGAAAGGATTTTGTCCTAACTTACTGGATTCCAATCTTTCTCGGTGAATCTAAGAAACCGAGTATCCTTTTTAATCAAAACATAAATAAAAAGCTCATTCTTGAGAATTCAATACGTTGTGTCCTAACGCATTGGATATGACATGTTGTTTTCTCGAGACGAGGATTTTTCTAACAAACGAAAATAAAGGCAATATTCGATATTTAGGAATTTTGGGAAATCGAACCCTAACTTACTTGGTTTTGATTTTATCATTTGACCCAAATAATAAAATATCATTCTCAAAATGTATAGGTTTTAAAAGTCAAACTTAATTTTGAGGATTTGAAATGTTGCACTCTAACTTACTGAGTGTGACAATTTATTTCCTTGAAGTAAGTGAGCCTTATTATCCAATTCAATTTATTCTAGATAAAAGGATCATATTTTAAAGTTTCGACACTAAGACATTAAACAATCGATTCAGTACCAATTTTGGGCGTTACGAGGGTGCTAACCCTTCCTCGTACGTAACCGACTCCCGGACCTTTTTTCTCAAATCTCGCAGACCTAAAATTTATTTTTAATGGTGAACCGATCACACCTTAATAAAAGATCGATGGCGACTCCCATTTTTGTTTTTAACAATCCATTTCTATCTCTCAAATAAAAAAAATGGTTTCAACATCTTGGCGACTCCACTGGAGACATTTAGAGAATCAACCCGCAAAATTGATTGTTTTTGTCTTATTTTCAAAAATTAAAAATTTGATTTGAAAAATTACGATCTTCTTTTTACATTTGTTTACATGATTGAGCTCTATATTTTGACATCATATTGCATAAAGGCTATTTTGGTCTTACCCCTCTAAGTGGGAGTGAGAAGCTACTCCTTCGTGAGGTTTTCACCTCCGTGCAGGATAGTGGATCACTTTCGGGATACATCCGTACCTATGTCTTTGTGAGATCTTCATCTCCGTCCAGCCATAGGGAAATGTATTCCCCTGAACTGAACTCGGTCTGTATGAGTCTATAATGGCTGAAGATCGAGGAATCTGCTGGTTCGGGTACCTCGACTTTAAAGCCAAACCGCATGTAGAAGACCTTAGGAACCCATCCTAGGTAGAGCCACTCCAAATCCTTAGTGGTTACCTGACTAGGTACTTTGGTTTTCCTTGCTTGCTTATGTTTTCTACTAACCCCTCTTGTTTTGTTTTGATTATGATTGTATTGCATTTGCATCTTAGGAAAGAGATATTGATTCAAATCCAATTACTAAATTAGAAAGCTTGTCATGGGATACGGATTCCTTGATAAAGTGGAAAACAATACGGCTGCCTGAATATATTCTGAGAAACACAAGAAGAGCGATGGAAAAGTTCGTGACCTTGCTTCGTGGCTTGAGGATTCAAGGCGATTGTCTAAGAGCCTTCGACGTTCCAACTCCCTTGAAGAAGCTGACGAGCTCTATGAAGATGGGCAGATGATGGATCGCGACCAAGATCAAGAAAAGGAGCTACCAGTGGCATCTATTGGAAATTGGAGAGATTATCTCAAACACGCGGACGAAGAAAAAGATCGATATTATCTTTTGGAATATAAGGGCGAAGCCGCACATGCCTCTGCTTTATGTAAAGGAATTTGCTTTCTAGAAAAGTGTCCTAAATGTAATTGAATCAGAATCAACGTCTCTTTAGGCATGCATTTCATACATCTGCATCATATGCATTAAAATCCATTGAAAGAGTCTAATTGAGTAAATTTATTTCAGCTAATCTGGAAAACCAACCAACCAAACATCCTTACGGTACTCGTCGTAAAACTAAGGAAATGGATCAAAGATTAGAGAAATTTTAGCAAATGCAAAAGGATATGCAAGAACGGCTACAAGTACAAATGCAAGAGCGGCTAGATAAATTCCAAGAAGACATGATGGAAAAATTGATCAATGCTAAAAAAGATGCAATGCCTGAATTGACCTATCTACTGACTAAAGGAGTAAATAAGGGGAAAGGTCCTATGGTAAATGATGAAGAAGAAGACAATGATAGACCAATCTATCCTCCAGGCTTTACGCCTCTACATGCGCAGGTTCAGACTGAGGTACCTCCCCGCAGATCCTCTGTTTCAATTGAGCCCCAGCGGTTTCAAACTGATGTTTCAATACCGATGAAATTTCTGGCCAGATCAGGTCCTAACCCTGGTGATAATCTGGCTAATCTTGTCGTCCCGAATTTTGATGAAACAGCTGAAGAAGGAAAGGCGAACGCGGAATTTCCAAAACAGTGGGAAGATAGGTATAAATGGTTGGAGGAAAATTTTAAAGCCTTGGAAAGCACTGATAGTAAACAGAGAATTGACGATAAAGATCTAAGCTTAGTCCCAGACTTAGTACTTCATCCCAAATTCAAAATGCCTGAATTTGAAAATTACAACGGAACTAGCTGTCCCAAAGCCCATATCACAATGTTCCGTAGAAGGATGACTGGCTACATTAACAATGATCAGCTGCTAATACACTGTTTCCAAGACAGTTTGGTAGGGGCAGCATCCAAATGGTACAATCAATTGAGCCGCACCAAGATTGGTTCATAGAGGGACCTAGCTCAAGCATTCATGAGGCAATAAAGTCATGTGACAGATATGGTGCCTGATAAAATCACTTTGCAAAACATGGAAAAGAAGCCAAGTGAAATTTTTAGGCAGTACGCACAAAGATGGAGGGAAGTTGCTATCCAAGTCCAGTCGCCGCTCCTAAAAAGAGAAACTACGATGCTCTTTATCAACACATTGAAGTCCCCGTTCATCACTCACATGTTCGGAAGCGCTTCGAAGAGATTTTTAGATATAATCATGAATGGCGAAATGATTGAAAATGCCTTAAAAAATGGAATAATAGATGGTGGAGAGAGTAACAAAAAATCAGTCTCAAGGAGAAAATAAGATGATATGAATAATATAGGTTACTCAAGGTCAGTAAGTCATCTAGGTAAAGGGGTCGCCAGTCAACAAGGTTCATTGAGACAAGAATCTGGAGTGAAACCAAGTACTGAGAAGCTCCAATTCACACCAATTTCGATGTCGTATAAGGTGCTGTATCAACGCTTATTCGATGCACACATTGTTACCCCTTTCTACTCAAAACCCCTGCAACCTCCGTACCCCAAATGGTATGATGCGAATGCACAGTGTGATTATCATGCGAGAATTGGGGGACATTCGATAGAAAATTGCACCGTCTTTAAAAATCTTGTTGAAAGGCTCATTAACATGGGTGTTGTCAAGTTTTGATGACTCCAGTGCAGAATCCGTTACCAATTCATAATTGATAATGGAGTGAATGCAATGCGTGAAGAAAAGTAGGAAATGTTCACATCGACGAAAAGCAACTGAAGAAGGGATCTTGTTAGATATCAACCCTTATAAATTTGGGAGTGTTCTAAGCAATTGGGCTGCGGAAGAAAGTCTTGTAGTTTTTAGAACTTATTTCGAATAATCTTCAGAACATTTTTGTTGTTTTTAGCCTAAAAATGATAGAAATTTCATTTGTGAAATAGGCTCATGTCTGAATGTTATTATTTTAATGAAATACATCTTTGCAAACTCAAAATCCGAAAAGGACGACTCAAATTTTAAGCAAAATGGGGCATGGTCATCATCATCATCGAAGGTTTCTAGTCGGCATTGCTTCATCTTTGAGATCATTAGTTACTTTGTCAAACGGGTAGAGGCTGCTTCATGCGTCAATGTCATCATATGTAGGTATAGAATTACAGAGAAGACAATATCATGAATGTTAGTATGATAGCTGAGGTGTGATCAATTCAAAATCAGATACCATAGTTCATAACTGTATTGAATTGTAAAAAAATGACTGAGACTTGCAATGACCGGCATGAGAAAATACCATTTGCCCTCCTTGTTTGTCGAACATCTTTATTGGGGCAACACCTCTCTCTTTGGTTTACAGGATTGAGTAGTTTTACCTATTGAAATCCCCTCTCTTCGGGATTAATTAAGCTAGAATTGGATGAAGCAGAATGGATCCAATCGCGATGTGATCAGTTGGACCTAGGAAAAGGGTTAAAAACTATTCATTAGGGTCGGACATACCAGATGATACGAGCCCATAATAAACAAGGTCGTCTCAGAGAATTCCACGAGAGGGCTGGATGTTGAAAAAGATCCTTCCTCAGTAAAAGGATTCTAGAAGGAAATGAATGCTAAGCCGAGGATGTCCCTGTGTTGTAAAGAAGACCATTTTCAGAGGAGCACTGATCCTAAGTGAGATTGTTAATCTTATAAACTCGGATCCAGTCAAGAAACACTTCGTTTAAAGAAGAAGAAAGGACCAAGGTGAAAACCCACAAAGGGCACTTTGAGTCAGAAAAAAATGAAAAAATGAAAATGAAAAATGAAAAATGAAAATGAAAAATGGAAAAATGAAAAAGTAAAAATGGAGAGGCTAAGGGGAAAACCCGCAAAGGGCACCTTAGGCCAAAGGGGATTTGAGTTGAAAACCCGAAAATGGCTGCTTAAATATTGATCAGAATGGGGCATGAAGCGATCAGAGCAACTCGAATCTTCGGGCATGTGGTAATCTTGTTATACCTGAATCAACAGAAAAGGGTAGGCGACATCTTGGGGCATCGACAAAGCACTGTAGATCTCCTAAACACATGTCAAACTCAAAATGGTCTTCAGAAAGTTTGTACAGAGAAGTTCAAGCTGCGATGTCTGGGGCACCCAATTTTCATACTATTTATATTGAATTTGTTCTTACTTCATTCTTTTCCAGGATACATATTCCCAATTAATTTTTTTATTATCCTTCTTTACTATTTTTAATAATTTATCCTTCCGAGCTATGCTCAGAGCCAACTTTATTCTTATCCATTGTCATGACCCTTTTTTGCAAGCATGTTGCATTGGAATAATGATCAATGGACTAATAAAAATTTCACAAAGGAAGTTTTGCATATTACTCTGAAAAGTTTCTAAATAATATAGGAACCTGAAACAGGACTATTGTTTAGAGCACACCAAATTTAAAGGTTGGAAATTTGAGAAGGAAGAGTCTAAATTTGGACTTTCTCTTTGGATTTTGTTGTCAAATGCATTGATTGAACAAAATGATAAGATGACGGGTTAATGACAAAGCTTAAATAAATAAGCAAACAATAATCATCAGGCAAGAGGAAGAGGTTACCTCGGAGAAGAGAGCCTTCATCTGTGCATAAGTCTTTGGTACGACACCTTAGGAATGGTGTAAGGAACTAGAACGATTTAGATCATGTATCCTTGAATTGTGATAGAAGGATTGAGAAAGTCATATTTCTACCATTGGATTATGGTGGGAGAATGATAGTACAAATTTTGTGCCCTAGTGGATATAACTTTGAGGTTTACAGTGGGGGGCAACCTGGCTAAATGTTTCTTCAGAAAACGCCAGTCGATAAGGAAGGTGTTATAGCACTTCAGTGACAAAGCCTTAATAAACTTCGAGTAATGACAACCTAAACGGGATCATTCTTGGAAAAATAAAATTCTGCATTCATGCAAACACCATTCACGCGTGTCTAGTTAGGAGCATTTGATTCATTTTGATCATGCCATCCTAATCATTAGGCATAATTAGGTTCATTATATAGGTCCTGTTCCCCAGAGAACAGATCAATGAATATTACAGATCTTGTCTCCCTAAGTAGTAGCGGGGCAGATCGAAGACGGCGAATCTTATCTTCAAGAGTAAGGAAACGGATTTAAGCCACAACGTCTTATCCCCCTGAAGTTGCAGTGGGGCAAATTGGAGATGGAAAATCTTATCTCCCTGAGGTTGCAGTGGAGCAGATTGAAGCTGATAATCCTATCTCCCTGAAGTTGTAACGGAGCAGATTAAAGTAATAGATCTTATCTATCTGAAGTTGCAGTAGAGTGGATCGCATTAAAACTTATTTCCCTGGCGGTGCACTGGAACAGATTAAAGCCACATCGGTGAACCTTGCTTCCCTGGCATTGCAGTTAAAAAGATTAAAGCTACAACAGCGAATCTTACTCCCCAGGCGACGCAGTGGAACAGATTAAAGCCACATCAGTGAATCTTGCTTCCCCGACATTGAAGTTAAAAAGATTAAAGCTACAACAGCGAATCTTATTTCCCTGGCGGTGCAGTGGAACAAATTAAAGCCACAACGGTGAATCTTGCTTCCTCGACATTGCAGTTAAAAAGATTAAAGCCACAACGGCGAATCTTACTTCCCTGGCGGTGCAGTGCAACAGATTAAAGCCACATCGGTGAATCTTGCTTACCCGACATTGCAGTTAAAAAGATTAAAGCTACAACAGCGAATCTTACTTCCCTGGCGGTGCAGTGGAATAGATTAAAGCCACATTGGTGAATCTCGCTTCCCCGACATTGCAGTTAAAAAGATTAAAGCCACAATGACGAATCTCACCTCCCTAGCGGTGTAGTGGAACAGATTGAAGCTACAACAGCGAATCATACTTCCCCGACATTGTAGTTAAATAGATTAAAGTTACGAGTTATAAATCCTATCTCCCCGACGTTGTGGTGGAGTGGATCGAAGCACCAATTCCTATACCTCTGAAGATGCAGTAGGATGGAATGAGGCTACATAAAGAAGAACACCAAGATCCCGCACGACCGGGCAAATTGGTTATTTTTTTAGTCTTTGCTTCGTTCCCGTCACACGACAACGAGCAAAGAGGGGCAGCTGTAATAGCCCAAATTTGCCCAGCCCACATACAATTCAGAAATTAATAAACCAAATTAAAGAACCAATAAAAAAAAGTCCATAAAGTCTGGTTACAACAAAGTATAATCCAATGCAATAGGCCTAATTTCTAAATACCAAGCCCAAACACTAAACCTAATTACACCTAGCCCAAACCAGCCCAAAACACAAAAAATACACAGCAACCCTAGGGCAAACCCCAGCGCCGCAGCAGCTACTCTCGTTCGCGCGTGCCAGGCCTCTGCACTCATGCGAGCCTCCGTACGCGTGCGCCCGTGCCTCTGTACGACCATGTACCTACAAAGGACAAACAAACGGGAAACAAAACAGATAGCAACAGCAAAGAAAGGGGCAACAATAACAGTTGAGAGAAAATACTAGCAGAAATAGGAAGAAAATGTAAAAAAATAGGGGGATATGATTTTCATTTTATTTTTTTCTCTTTCTTTTTCTCTGTTCGGCTATAAAGAAGGCTGATTGAAATCTGTAAAAGGGGGGCACGCATACTATATCAAAAAAAAGGAAATCAATACAGAAGAAAAGACTTTCTTTTTTCGATTGAGTTTTTTCTTTTCCGATTGCTCTTCTTTCCTCTTTCTGTTTTGCTATTTACCACATATATAAGCACGTCTATATAGAGCAAATAAAAAAGAGGGAGTTAGAACTCATACCTGGTAATGCCTACGGATCCGCGTGAGAAGGAGCTAAAAAGCCCCTGGGGGTGCAGCTCCGATCACCGTTGACGGTGTAATCGCGGCGAGAGCGACGGAGCCCTCGAGCGACGCAGCCAGGCATGAGAGGGCCCAGGGTTCCTTTTTATTTAACTTTTGTTTTAAAATGAGAAAGGGCTGCTGATAAGGTTAATAGGGCATTTATGCTGAGCATAAAACGGTGCCGTTTGGGCCTTGCCTCAGTGGCTCCAAAATGGTGCCGTATTGGCACTGACCTAATGACCCGACCTGTGCGTTGTCAGATCCGCGCGCTTTGGTCTCGGAGGGAATATTTGCGCCATTAGTCCTCCTGATTTGTTTCATTGTTTTAATCTAGTTTTCCTTTATTTTCTAAATTTTCCCCGCCTTTTTGACGTTGTCTCGTTTTGGCCCATACTGCTGCTATGCGTTTTAAAGGATAGGGAATATTTCCCATTTAATCCCTCATGTAATGCGCAAGCTTCATTTTGCCTGTTAATTTTGTTTCCTTTTTCTTTTTTTATTTATTTTCTTTTCCGATTAGGTATTAAATCCATTTTAATTTCTAGTTTAATTTGTTCATTTTAATTAATTTAAATATTTTGGTTCTGTTCTCTTTAATATATTTTAGTTTTAGACCTAATGTTATTTTAAAAATTAAACTTATTAGTATAAATTCATTATTGATACTATTTAAATCTATTGAACCATTATCTAAAAGTTTTTCTTTCGTGTATTATTCTAAGTTTTCATATATATTATTAAAATTTAATACTTATTATTTTAATTTTACGTTAACTAAATATAATTAATTTGTACACTTTTTATAGTTTTGTAATATTTATTTTTAAATTCTCTTCTATATCTATATATTAAAAAAATCTATATGACAATACTTTTACACCATACCATTATATATGTATATAATTTTTATTAAATTATTTTTATTTTATGAATATATTATGGATTTCATATTATTATAACTATTGACCCTTAGTTTTCTTTCGAATATGTTTATATGTTTTTAAATCAATCTATCTAATTTATTTTCAAACCCTATTTTACATATTTGGTTTATTTCAACCCTTTTGCTAACATTATTATATATATCTCTATTATCATTTATATTATTATTATGTTTTTTTTAATACGTAATACTTGCTTAAGTTAATATGTATCTTGTTTTGTATATTACATCTTTGATTTTATATTGGCTCAATTTCATGTGCGCTAATTTACCTGATGTCTCAATCAACCTTTTTAAAATATTAGTAATTTGTATATGATGTGAAATCATTGCTCTTACTTGTATTGTATTGCTTGCTCGTATCTATTGGTTCTTTGTCATTCATTAGTGTACATTTTAATTTACGAATCACCATTTCGTGTGTACATTATTATTTCATTGTTTTTAAAGGCTACGTTTCATATTATTTAAATATCAAAATCATTTTATACAAAAGACTTTCAAAATGCCGCGACACTTGGAATTTGGGATCCTCGAAAGGATTTTGTCCTAACTTACTGGATTCCAATCTTTCTCGGTGAATCTAAGAAACCGAGTATCCTTTTTAATCAAAACATAAATAAAAAGCTCATTCTTGAGAATTCAATACGTTGTGTCCTAACGCATTGGATATGACATGTTATTTTCTCGAGACGAGAATTTTTCTAACAGACGAAAATAAAGGCAATATTCGATATTTAGGAATTTTGTGAAATCGAACCCTAACATACTGGGTTTTGATTTTCTCATTTGACCCAAATAATCAAATATCCTTATCAAAATGCATAGGTTTTAAAAGTCAAACTTAATTTTGAGGATTTGAAATGTTGCACTCTAACTTACTGAGTGTGACAATTTATTTCCTTGAAGTAAGTGAGTCTTATTATCCAATTCATTTTATTCTAGATAAAAGGATCATATTTTAAAGTTTCGACACTAAGACATTAAACAATCGATTCGGTACCAATTTTGGGCGTTACGAGGGTGGTAACCCTTCCTCGTGCGTAACCGACTCCCGGACCTTTTTTCTAAAATCTCGTAGACCTAAAATTTATTTTTAATGGTGAATCGATCACACCTTAATAAAAGATCGGTGGCGACTTCCATTTTTGTTTTTAACAGTCGATTTCTGTTTCTCAAATAAAAAAATGGTTTCGACAAGGATTATTGAAATATATATGTGTTGAGACTAATGTAATTGATATAAAAATGAGGGCAATTGATACAAAATAATGGAAGTGTTAAATAAATAAATTAAATTAATAAGGTATTTGATTAAATTTTTAAAAAAAGGGTTAAACACAAAAAAAGTAAACAATTTTTTTAAAAAATAAAAATAATAAAAGGAAAAGAAAAAATATAAAAAAGCGGAATTTAGTGGGTCTAGGACTGAAGTGGAATTAAAATAAAATCAAAGGGGAAATTTTGAAAAGAAAAAGAACAATAAGGACCCAAATGAAACGCGTGCAAATATGTAGGGGCCAAATGGGAAATTAGTCCCCAGCCCTTGAAGTGTGTCGTTTCGCAATGGGTTAAAATGAAATGGAAATAAAATTATATAGAAAAATTTTAAAAAAAACTAAAAGGACAGAATTGAAATTTGAATAAAAGGCGGAGGGGTCAACCGCGAAAATAACCCCTTTTATTTGGCCCAGCACGACGCCGTTTATGGCGCCAATGTCTGCGCATGGTCTTGGCACCAAATTAAAACTTAAGAAAATTTTAAGGCCGAAATAGAAAATATAAAAAAAACCACATTGAACACGCCTTAAAAGACGAAGAGACTTACTGTGCAAATAGCCCATTCAGCGAAAATGCGCGGATCCTCCGGTAGGTCGGGTCAACACACGGATCTGAGGGGTAAAACGACATCGTTTTAGGGCTATTGTGTCCAGCCCTAAACGACACAGTTTAGTCGGCCTTTATAAGTCAGATTTTTTTTTTAATTTTCTTTTCTCTCCCTTTCTTAAAAAAAATGAGAAATGCTCTCAAACTCTCCCTCTCTCCGGTCCTGGCTCCAGCCGATGGCCATCGTGCTGATCACCGACCACTGGTGATGGGGCCGCCGTGCGCGGTGGCTGAAAAATTAAAAAAATGCCTTTTTTGCTCTTCTTTCCAAGCAAAGCCCCAATTTGGGGTTAAAATAGTCTAAAAGGTCCTCTAAATTAAAAAAATAAAGAAAAGAAGAAGAAAAAGTTAGGGAACCTTTCGGTTTCCCACTGCCACCGGTTAGGTTCTTGGCGAGCCCACTGGCTCAACCTCCCTCAAGATCGGAAAAACCTCCGACTGCGGCCTCAAAGGTAACAAAATTCGTCCTTTTTATTTTACTCAATAATATTTGCTTATTTATTTCCAAGTAAAATAAAAAAAAATAAGAAAAGCACCTTGTTTTTCTTTTTTGAATCTGTTCAAACTTTTGTGTATATTTAGAATCAGTTTCCGAGAGGAAAAATTACAAAGATACATTCAGGCTTTTATAGCTGAAATTACAAAATCTGTTTTGTTTCTTTGTTCTTGTCTGCTACTGCTTCTTTGTCTCTTCTTTGTTGTTTTCTTTTATTTTGCGTGTCTTTTTCTCTTTATAGATGGTGGCAAAGGCTGACGGTGGCGGTGGTAGAGGCGTGCACAGACGCATGCTTGCTGACGTGGAAGAGCTTGGTCGGCTGATCATGTGGGTAGGGTTTCTAGTATACTAAAAGTAGGTTTAGGTTTTGGGCCATTTGGGCCATTTGGGCTTTACATTTTTTTTTTGTAATTTGGACATTTGGATTGTTTTATATGGACTTTTAATTGGTTTTAAGCCCAGGCAAATTGGGCCTACTACATATGTATTTGTGATATGTTTGAATTCAACTTAGTTGAATTGAATTATAATTTTCATTGAAATGATTTATTTGCTTATAGTTTACTAAGCTCCCAAAGCTTACTTTTTGCATTCTTCCACTGTTTTATAGATTATCGAAGTTAGCTTGGACTCGAGGATCGCCAGAAAATGTCATGACACTATTGATCATTTTGTTGGTACTTTTGAAGCTTTGTATATATGGTATATGGCATGTATAGGCTAGTGAACTATTAGTATATTTTTGAATTGAAATTCTAGCCATATGATTTGGCTTGGAAATGGTGTATATGATGGAATTGTGTTTAGCATGCTTAGTATGATAGGTGATGTTTTGATGATTAAATGATGGCAAAGCATGAATATGTTTTATGAATGATTGGTTGGTTATTTAGGCACGGTTCTAATTGGTAAAAAAAATGAAATGACTGTTCTGAACCGTGTTTTGATGGGTAATGCCTCGTAACCCTAATCCAGTGACGGATTTAGGTTAGGGGGTGTTACAAGGTAGGTCATTACACCTTATCAGCAAAAATGAGTGGTCAGAATGCTTGGATATTATTACACAATCACCTACAGAAAAGGGGGATAGAATACAGTAGCTAATGCACTATCCAAAAGGGACCATTCACCTGAAGGCCAACTGCTACAATGTATTGGAAGCATTTCTTGGTCTGAGGAATGGGGACATATTATTAATTCTTACTTTACTTACCTTATATTGCAACAGATCTATCTTAACTTGCAGCACAAGCCTCAACTTCACCCAAAGTACTCATGGGATAGAAAAATCTTAAGAAGAAAGGGGAAAGCAGTAGTGGGGTAGAATCTCGAATTAAGGAAGAAGCTTTTTTATTTATTCCATGGTGAAGCTATAGGGGGACACTCAAGAGTACATGCAGTAAGGCATAGAATTTCAGGGCTTTTGTATTGGAAAGGCCTTTCATAAGATGTGAAACAATGGGTGAAAGAATGTATTGTTTTTCAAAGAAGCAAATATGACACCTCAGCATCTCTAAGGTTGTTACAATCTCTTCCCATCCCTGATCGTGCATGGGCAGCTATGAGCTTAGAATTTATTGAAGGCTTACCTGTGTCAAAAGGGAAGGACACCATTCTTGTTGTGGTTGACAGACTCACTAAATATGGACATTTTTTGGCACTGTCACACCCTTTTGCTGCTCTTACTGTGGCTCAATAATACCTTGACCAAATCTACAAACTTCATAGAGTACCTGAATGCATTATTTCTGATAGAGATAAGATCTTTATTAGTTCATTTTGGTAGGCATTATTCAAACAGTTAGGGGTTAAACTTCATTTGTCCACTACTTATAACCCCCAAATTGATGGCCAAAATGAGGTCTTAAATAGATGCTTAGAAGGGTATTTGAAGTGCAAGTCAGGGGAAAGGCCTTCTAGCTGGGTGTTATAGTTGCCCCTAGCAGAATGGTGGTATAATACTACTTATCATATTGCCATATAGATCACTCCATATGAGGCCTTGTATGGTCAAGAACCTTTTTACCATATACCCTATTTGGCAGGATCCTCTCCAGTTGCAACTGTAGACCGTGGTTTACATCAAAGGGAAGCAGCTAGAACATGATGTGATTCCATTTGAAGAGGGCACAAGAGAGAATGAAATAGATGGTTGAAAAGAGGTGCTTTGGAAGGGAATTTCAAGTAGGTGACTTGGTCTATTAGAAACTTCAACCCTACAGACAACACTCCATCAGGAAATGAGGTAACCAGAAGTTATCTCCTCACTATTTTGGACCCTATCCAGTTGAAGCCAATAGTGGCAAGGTCATATACAAACGGACTTTACCAGCTGATGTTTGTATTCACTCTACTTTTCATGTGTCTTAACTCAAGAAACACATTAGCTCAGTTCCTAGTTCTACTACATTACCTCCTGCAGATTATGAAGACAACCTCGTCAAGCTACTAGTTCGCATACTCGATAGAAGAATGTGAAAACATGGAATTAAACAGCTACTGAGGTGTTAGTGGAATGGATTAACACTTTTCTTGAAGATTCAACTTGGGAATGTTTGAGCGAGTTTCAGCAGAAATTTCGACTGTTTGATCCTTGAGGACAAGGATCATGTTCAGGAGGGGATTACTTGATATGGAATAATTAGTAACAACGACTAGCTATTTTTGTAATTTTGTTAATTTTAGTATTGTATCAAAACACCGCGTTTTGGGACTTTAGCATTTTAATGAAAATGGTGAGTGTAAGGGGGGAATTAGATTAGTACTTAAAATGTTGAGTTTAAGGTAAGTATTCGTACAAGTTAAGCGGTGCGTTTTGAGGTTATTTCTGTAATTTCCAGGTTGTTAATTTTTTTTCGTTACTCACCCTATTTATCGACCAATCAGAAATGGGTGAGGTAGTTATGAAAATACACATGGTTTTCTTCTTCATTTCTTCTCTCTGAAATCTCGTCATCTCTTCTCTTTGCTTCTTTTTTCTTTCTTCATTTTTCTACTTTGAATGTTCTTTCCATATCACAATAACATACAAAGAGAGGCAACTATCATAACTGTATTTTGTTTGGATAAGCTTGAATTGACTTTGAATTTTATGATTTATTGTTAATATTTTTATTATTTATTTATTATGGATTTTATTTTCTATTTATTATTTAAATAATAAAGGGGAAAAATGAAAGAACAATTAGCAGTAATAAATATCGATTTTGTAACAGATCATCATCATCATCATCATGTGGGCCATTCTACAAAACTTGTTGCAAAAAGGAGAACATGAAGCAAAAATTCTTTATTTCACAATTGACTATTCTAAAAATAACATAAAAGTTTACACAATTGAATTATAGTTATTCATCCTCAATGGTCTACCTCCACTACTTTAGTATATCTCAACTAAGGAGTTTCTCAATTCACTATTATAAATTGTTACACTTTAAGAAGAAAAAAAAGTATAATATTTACAATCTTTATCTTTTTATAAAGACTTAGATGAAACATTTCCTCGTATTAAGGCTAAACTAGAACCTTCTTAATTTTTCAAAGCTCAACTAGAAACCTCTCTAATTTTTTTTATTTAACTAGAAACCATCCCAATTTACAATTGGTAATGATAAAGTATACAAATAAACCTCTAAGAAGGTAGGTGTTCATAAAATTTTCTCATTAAAAACTCACGAAGATAAGACAATGGAGCATTAAAGGCTATGCACAAGTAAATGAAAAGAGATAACAAATTACAGAGCATTCTCTTTATTTTGATGCATGGATATATCTTTTGTATCTTGTAGCGTTTTTGAAGTATATTTATATCAATGAACTGAGTGAACCATTTGAGGTTGTTAGAGATGAATTATGGCCAATGCAATCTGATATTTTATGTAAACAAAGCGCCCTGCAACACAAGTGTTGATACCTATAAAGTGGGTGCCGTCACCTTAACTAAAATTAACTGTTAGAGTTAGTTAAAATGGCGTCGGTAGGTAAGAATCAATACTTCAAGATCAAGTATTGATGCCTTGCGTTCTTGTTTTGTTCTTTGGCTACTATCTTTCTATGTTTTGATACTTAAAAATCTAGATATCCATACTTAGACCCTCAATTGCTTTGAAACCATTAAAATAACTTATGGTTAACTCAAAAACATTTGATATGGTAGGAAATAGTATAAAACATATTATTCAGTATTTTGTAAATCTCGAAAATGTTTAATGTTTCCACTAAAATGAATTAACAAATAAATATATAAAATTTATCTTCAATGTTATATGAAAGGATGAAATAAAAACTAACAGCCTTTCTAATTCTAGGCAAACAACTCGAAAAATGCCATCACAGTCTCCACCACCACTGCTTTTTTAACAACATCAACCCACTATCCATCTTCACAGTCTCCTCCCCATCATTCTCGGTTACCAAAACCCACGGTCAAACCCATGATGTCATACCCGAATCTGCAAAGCCTTAAAAATGTAGTGACAATCTCATAAAACAACCAAAAGAGAAACCAAGGCGATGGGACTGTCACTTTAGGAGATCCGACCAAGAAAAGTTCAAGCCTAATTCCAAGTTTTCATAGTTTCTTGAGTTCTTTAAAGAAGATTCATATCAAAGGGAAGAATAATCAAGAGAGCTATTTTTTGGTGGGTTTGAATCGAGGCTCTAAAACCAACGACAGTTGAAACGATGATGATCTCAGTTCATAAAAGGTAGAACACCTAGTTTTTTTGTTCTTTTATGAACGAGAGGAATGAGGTTTTCAAAAAAAAAAAAACTTCTGATTGAAAGTTTAAGGATAAATTGCTCAAATAGTCATAAAAGGTTTGGGACATTTTTGTTTCCGTCATTCTCGTTATCAAATGTAATTTGTATTATTAAAATACCTTTGGTCACCAAATAGAATGCTAGAATAATATCAAATTTAACTCTTAATATTTTCATATTTTCTTAATTTAGTCATGATTTTAAAAAAGTTAACAAATTTAACTTTATAAAAATTTGTCAATTACTAGTCATTTTTTTGAAAAAACTATAATTTTGTAATAGAATATATAAACAATATTTTTATTTTTTAAAATTTAATATATTTTGAAATTTTTTATACTTTTTACATATTTCAAATTCTTTTATAGTTTTTCTGAATTTTTATAATCATGATCAAATTGACCGAATGTATAAATTTATTAAGTTTAAATTTGTTAATTTTTTAAAATAATAACCGAATTAACAAAATATATAAATATTAATGGCTAAATTTGTTATTATATTAACTTTCGATTGGTGACCAAAAATATTTTAAGGATAGAGCAATTAACCGTTGTAGTTTATCTAACTAAAATAACTAATCAGAATAATTAAGTAACCAAAACAAAGATAGCTTACTATATTATAGCTAATCTTTTTTAACATGCTATAACTAAAGTTTAGTAACATTTAAAAGAACATTGAAGGAGGGGAATCTACAAGCACGTTAAAATTAGGGATGAGTGTTTGATCGAATCAAATAATAAAATTTCAAGTTAATCGAGTTTTCGAATTATATTTTATCATCTTAACTCGATTTGAAATTTTCTCGATTGAATCGAGTTGAATATATTTATTCAAGTTAAATTAAAAAATGAGACGGTTGAGTCAGCCGAGTTGAAACAACGTGTTGCTGGAAACATTGCATATCTCTATCAATCAAACAAACAAATAAAACATTGCATGTCTTATTGTTCTGTTCTGTTCGGTTCCTAGGAAGAAAGTCAAAAGAGAACTTTCCATCGAAGTGCTGTTCTGTTTTTCCAGTTCCATTCAATTCAAACGCCAACTACGTAAATCATTTCCCTCTTTCAATATAACAATAGAATCGAAGTGCTATGTTTTCTTTTAAAATTTCTTTTTATTAATTTTGTTTTAAATAGTAAATTCAAAAAAACCCTCATAACCCAAAATGTACAGCAACAGTAATATTTTTTCGATTAATATGGTCCCACATTCATATATGCAACAGCAATAGTTATCTTTTTATATTCGAAAAAAATTAATTCATAATCCAAAATATGCAGCAACAGTAATATTTTTTTTCGATTAATTTGATCCGACAGTCATATATGCAGCATGCTGCAACAATTATCTTTATATATATATTGCTCAGTGTTTCGGGACAAACTTGGGAGATGCAGAAAAGTCGAGGATATGACTGAACAGAACGAAGCGGGCGCCGGCCAGAAGGAACACCAATTTTGGAGCGACTGGAGACCCGAGATGGTGAGGGATTTGCCTAACTTAGGAAAGCTCGATGAACTGATGAAGAAGAAGAATGGAGGTAGGGATTTTGATTGGTGAGGTTGAATGAACTAATGAACAAAAAGAAGAATGGAGGGTTTAATTTAGGAATTTTTGAAGAAGAAGAATGGATTTGAGGGTTTGAATGGATGGAGGGTTTGATTTGAGGAAATTGAGAAAATGGCGAGGCTGGTCGGTTGGGGGTAGACGAGCTTTGGGGACAAAATGGGGTAAAAGGGTTTGGGCTGGTATAACATAAATTTAAAATTTAAAATTTAAAATAATATAGATTAATAATATAAATTTAAAATTTAAAATAATACAGATTAGTATTCGATTTATTCGAATTATTTGAATTTGAGAATTTAACTCGATTCGAACTCAAAATTTAATAAAAAATTTGAGTTGATTCTATTAACTCAATTCAAAAAATTCTAAATTAAAATTTTTTTTTTCGATTTTTTCGAGTCGAATCAAATTTTACTCATCCCTAATTAATATTCTTGTCCAGTTTGCGTACTGAGCTATTTCATCCAAGCCATGGTAAAATTGTGTCTTTGATCTTTGTTGTTTTAACTTCACTTTCTTTTAAGTCCCTATTTAATTATCTTCTTAATTTAATATTTATTGTTATTCATGTTCATGTTATGCCCCTCTTTTAGCATGTGTATTATTACTTCTGACATGATTCTTATCTTAATATGTATATCAATGTATATATTATTAATATAAATGCTACATCTATATGTCTTCATATTTCTTATAACACATGCATGTTTGCCAAAGGTTTTCAATTGTTTCAAAGTAAGGCAACATTTTTTATTAGAAAATTTAATGAGATGTTCCCCGAAATTATTGAAATGTGATCTCATTAATTATTCTTAACATATCATTTTCTAATACATAATAAATATTTTTTTCTTACAATAAAAATAAATTTTCAAATGTGAAAATTTTTGGAGTTTTTGAATTTTAATTTATTCAATTATAAATGTTAGTTCTCTTTCCGACGGTAATCCTAGTAATTCTTCTAGAAATACATTTTCAAATTCTCTCACAATCGAAATTTGTTCAAATTTCGATCTTGTCATCCTTGTGTCTAATACATAAGCTAAATATGTTTCACATCCTTTTCTGACCAGCTTTTGAGTTGTCAAAGCTATTATAATATTGGTAACACAACCCGCCCAATCAATTTCAACATGGACTAATTCGTTGTTTTGACATTTTGCCACAATCTACTTATGTTTACAGTTAACAATGGCATCATGTACATTCAACCAAACCATTCCGAGGATGACATCAAACACAGCAAACGAAAATAACACTAAGTCCACAAGAAACTCATAACCTCGCCATTTCAGTGACACTTCCTACATATCTTGTTAACTACGACACATTGTCTTAAAGGGTTCGATACTCTAATATCAAACTCAGTCAATTCTACTATCATATTTTTCTCAGTTACTAATACAGTGCATATATACGAATGTGTTGATCCAAGATCGATTAAAGCATAAACAGTAACATAAAAAAGAGAAAAAAAGTACTAGCAATCACATTAGGATAAGCGACTTCTTCTCTGGCCTGGATCGCATATGCTTTGGCCGGTGCTCAACCCTCAGACTTCACAGTCACCTCGCGTGCAGTGCTGCAGCTAATTCCTGCATTATCTTCGGATCCTTGATTTCTACCTCTCTGCAAGGTGGTTGATGATTTAGTGATATGCTCGGAGCTAATTTTAATTTTATGCGGACAATCCTTCAGAAAATGCTCTGCCAATCCACATAAAAAAAACTCCACTCTTCGATCGGCATTCACCAAAATGGTTTTTACCCGTGATCAATCTCAAAATTATACATGACCTTTGATTTATTGTGCAATTGTATACATGAACTTTAATTCGGTGCAATTATACACATGAAACTCTAATTGAGGTTCAAATGTATACTTGAAACTTTAAATTTTACTTAATCATACACATTTAAAGAAATAAATACATCAATTTATTGTTACATTGGATAAATATAATTATTTAAGTATGAAATATATAAACAAAAAATGATTTCATATCAATAATTGCATTAATAATTTACAAGAATTGGATCAAATCAAATTTTCATGTATAAAATTGCATAAAATCAATGTTCATGTATACAATTGCACTTTAAACCATAGTTCATGTATAGTTTTGAGATTTATCCCTTTTTACCGCAATGTTCACATATTGGTTTATTCAAATTGTGGACACTACCCGCACTGGCGATTGATGTGGCCTGGGGTCTCAGATTTTCATATTGTGATTGACCTCTCCTCAAATAACTAGAAGGAGGTGTGAACCTATTTGAAACATCTTTGCACCTTTTAGGTGCAAGAGTGGAAAAAGATCTAGACGTAATCCGCTTGCCTAAATCCCGATATTTCATTTCAATTTTCTTCCTTCCATTACATATATCATCCTTTTTCTGTGCTCTATTCGCCAAAGTAACAAACTCCTTAATTTTAAGAGCTTCAACCAACATTTGAATATCTTCATTCAAACCCCATTCAAAACGAGTGCACATTTCAGTTTCTGTGGGAATTATCTCTCGAGCATATTTACTTAGTCTAACAAACTCTCACTCATACTCTGCCACTAATATATTTCTTTATTTTAACTAAAGAAACTTTCTTTTCTTCTTCTCCAAATATCGCGAGCTGATATATTTCTTCCTATATTCCGTTTGTAAGAATTCCCAATCTACTCTTTTTTTTTGGAATCATTGCGACCAACATAGTCCACCATAGATACTCTTCCACTTTCAGTAAGGACACAACACACTTCAAACAGTCCTCTGCCAAATACATCAATTCATCAAGAACCCACTAGTTATTTTCTAGTCAATATTTTGCTTTAGTTTGATCATCATCTCTTTTCTCTCGAAATTCCTCAACCCCACACTTTTGGATTTTATCTATTGGGGGTCTACGCACATTTACTGAGTTTAAATATTAAGGATGTGGGGGTATCGAGAGAGGCATAGTAGGGGGTTGATGTTGCGAAGTCACAGGGTGAGTTCGTAGGAACTTAGAATACCCTTCATTCATCATTTGGAAGAAGGTACCATGTGCCTCACTTCCAAACCCTTGAGTCACGGCCACACTCTGAGTAGTTCCTTGCTTAGGAGTTAGAACATTACTTTCTACTTCAATAGGTGTAGCATGATTAAACTTAGCAGACATCTTTAATCTATATAAAAAAAATCAAATTGGATTAGAAGTTATCACACTATCATTTATTACAAGTGGCATGCATTTTTAGACTTGTATGCGCTACGTTTCAGTCCTAAAATTGACTAAATCGTAGCTCTAATACCAGTAAATGTAACACCCCTTGCCCAGTTCGATTGTCGGACCTAAGCTACAGGATATTGCTACAGGATATTACTACATGAAGTTCACTTAGCTTACACAACTTAAAAAATATATATGGCGGACTTTCCACGGACTAATATGTAGAAGACTGATCCTATAGCTATCCAATTACGTGTTTAACTGTAGATGGCTAAACAACGAACTATCCCGTAGATACCATTGTTGCAGAAAATAAAGTGGATTTTAACACCTCTTAGCCCGTCAAAAAAAACATGGCATATAACATTCAGCAAGGCAAGCCACCCACCGAACTGGTGTGTTACTGACGGATTCAAACTTCTCGACTTAACTTAAATTTTTAGAAAAAAAATTATGAAGATTTCCCTTTTTGTTAAAAAAAAATATTATTTTTCTTTCATTTTGTAACACATTTTTATAGAAAATAATATGAATTATAAAAGAAAAATCTATTATCCATCCATTACCCAGCTATAGCATATACATATAAATGATGATCTCATAAACAATAAGTCACTGAATTTTGGCACATACTTTCAAAGTAAGAACAATTCTCTTTTTAAAACAAAAATAGTTCAAAAGACATAGGTAATTACATAAGTTGATTACAAAACAGATCTATACACCACCCATAAAAGTATTCATGCATGATATAAAAATAAACAAGTGGCTCACTCGTAATCTTAGTTCTGGTGTAGTCCCATTCAACTGATTCCTCTTCTACTATCAATACGCCTGAAGAGGGAAAAGTAATGGAGTAAATTCAATTGAACTCAGTGAGTTCCAAAAATACACACAAATAATTTACAGGAATACCGTTAATCAACCAGCACCATTACCCATAAGAAAATCAGACTTTTTCGTGAAACTCTATCGCACAAACACAATACGCTAAATTGTCATTCACAGTACCCAAGCAGACACATTCCACCAACTTAAACACAGTACATAGGTGATCACTATCCACCAACTTAAACATATCTCTAAGGGTGTTCAATCAGTTAACCGACCTAAACTACCATTAATCGAATTAGCCGACCCTTTTAAACCCTTAACAGTTAATCGAAGAGAATTTAAATAAAAATTAATCGACCCGAACTTTTTCGATTAATTCAGTCGGTTAACTGAATTAAACAAATTTTATATATTTTTATTTTTGGTTAAAACAAGTATAAAACATATAAAAAATTAACTAAATTAATCAACCGATTAATTTATACTTCCAAAAAATTAACCGAACCAATCGACCCGTCACCGAATACTTATATATTATAATATTATTTATTAAATTTGATTAATTCGGTTAACCAACCGATTTCGAACCGAATTAACCGTTAACTGAACTTCCAAAAAATTATTAATTGACTCCCGACCGAATTAATTCGGTTAACTGACCGATTAACCGAACTCGGTCGGTTAACCAAATTAATTCAGTTTTACCCGAAATTTGCACACCCCTACATATCTCACACAATCATGCATGTTTACAAATAACATATCCTTGTGCCAGCCTCAGACCCATATTTCAAAAATCAGAATCACATATCAGTCATATTCATATCCATATTCCACTCATAACTCCTCATATCATCCTTGTTAAGTTGAACATATGTTCTACTGCAAGGTCGAGCTATGATCTGTCAGTCCGGTTTGCAATATAACTGCCTTACCAGAGATATCACAAATAGATCTCCCTTCTATATTTTCACATATCACAGATTATCTAGTACTGGACTTGTGCAACAATGAGAGTATTTCTACATCGACATTGGTCATACTCATGCATACAACACTGGTTTGTTACACACACGTCCAGACACAACACACCAAACTCATTTATAGAAGAGACACTTACGGTACACTACCCACATATGATGGGGGTTTCAAAACTCAAAGAAAGTAATAAAGAACTCACCAGCAACTCCAAAATGAAATCTACTATATTGGTCCTTTACCTCGACCGCTCAGACCTTCACTAGCTTCTTGGGCTAAAGAAGAAACAATTATAACAACTAGTCTATTTATCTACTAAAATTTAACATGCATGCATGAATCGGTTGCATGCAACCCATAATCAGGAAGTCTTCTTCCTTATGAACTAGTTCTAAAAATCTATGCATGTACCACTGCAAAAACGTAAATCCCCTCGATAACAACCTAAAGGTTTTCCAAAAATTGCTAGTAAGTTGGTACTTAACAATGGTGCCTTGACTAGATACTGGAAACATTCCCTGTCTTCTCTAATGAGGATAGCTTAAAATTTTCTTAGAGACTTAGAGAAGAACCCAATGAAAATAAAAGGTGGAATATGCCAGCTATCGACATCTTTACATAGCACAGACAGCAGGAACAAGGCTTACTTGGAAGATTAGAAAATCCCACTATCACACTCAAAACTCGAGAATAAAATTGCCTACCAATTTGAACTCTAATAATCTATAGTACATGATTTCAATTTCAACTAGGTCTCAACTAAACTCTAACGATAATCACCAGACCATCATTTTCACACTAAAATGCAGAAAATAGGTCTATCGATCCACGAACTAACAAGTTCGCACAAAGTATCTGGGGTTGGCGGATTGTCTCATAGAAGAGTCTACCAAACCTGGAGTTTGCGAAACCCTAGAGTCCGCCAAATGGAAAATTCCAACGAGGCATTCCACACTTAGGCGTATTGTCATATCTATACAATACACCATCCATCATTTAATGGATAATTCAAAAATCTATCCCTTTTTCTACCCGTGGCTTAATCGACTATATGTCAAACAATATATCGATACGGTCTATGCTGGGCTGGCTGTTACATGAACACCTAATGTTGAAATTTTCTGCACCTAACTAGCAGATTGTTCCGCGGATTCCCCACACTTCGATAGGTCCCAGAAAACTTATAATGAAGAACATAACAGAACCTGAGTTCATTTTATTTACATACATCAAAAAGTCCAAAGTAATCACTTCCAAATTTCACATATTTGTTTACTAAATAACCAACTGTCTATATACAAGCCACTTTGACCGAACTAAACCAAACTAAGATTCTACGGCAACTTTGGTGGATAGTGTGAACTTATTGCTGATCCAATTGACATGCTCTGAAGGTTCAAAATCTACAAATAAAAGTAACTTAGACATAAGTATTAAGAATACTTAGTAAGCTCATACAAAGTCAATAATTAATCTATCTCACATAGTAATTATGAGTGTTAATCTAATATACAAGCATAGTTTACCTATCAACCAACACAATTTGTCAACAAGGTAAGTACGTATACTTTGTCACATTCAGTATATCGAGTATGCAACATGATATGTTAACTCTTTTCATATCTGATTCATTCTTATACCTTCCACTGGTGTGGACTCTTATTTTAATAGTTAAGTCTACCATTACTCTTCATTCCTTAATTCACCAATTTCACACTTTGCATGTTTTATATTACCTGATAAATATCATAAAAAAAACTTAAAACACAGATATGCTTATCAACAGAGGCTCATCCGAGCTAATCATATACAGAGGTGTCAAGTTACCCATCCAGGCTAAACTTTTATCGACACAATGAAGACCTGGTCAGGGCTATATATACATGTAAGGTTATCAGTCCAGGCTAAACCTTTAAAACAACATCAGATTACCTGTCCAGTCTAAATCTGTGTCACATGTATCTTTGATTTCACAACAAATGTTGGACCTTGGAATCATCAGGAAATAACATGTAACCGTGTGTGTGAGTTTTTTACTAAGTTCATTGTGACACTTTCATTTTTTAAACTCATTACTTTATCTTCATTCAATATCTTCCTTCTATACCCACTAAGCCAAATCTGACTTACCAAATTTTCAATTATACAATTAAAGAACAAAAGAAAAGAAGGTTAAACAATATTTATATTGTATGAACATACCTGGTGGAATGATAACTTGCCACCATAAAGTCTACTCAACAACTTTTCCTTTCTCGCAATCTTCTCTTGGCGGATTCAAATCTTGATCATGCAAAAGCACAAAGTTTGATCGACTTTCCTAGCTCAACAAAGAAGAAAACGGTGATGGGGAGGATGAAAGAAAGAAAATGAATGGCATCTTACCATCAACTATGATATGGTATATATATATCTAATCTAATTATTAATTAAAATTAACATTATTGTAAATAATACCACCGTTTAATTGGCCATTATCTATATTAAATAAGAAAATGGCTAAATTACCATTTTAATCCCTAATCAATTAACGTATCATCATTAGTAAATAGAAATCCATAATAATAAACTTCTACCTCTTTTACGATTCAAACCCTATACAATAATCAATTTTTTAATCAATGAAATTACCAAACCAGGTTTTTATATAACAATATAATAGACTAATAATTATTAAATATTAAAACTTACAGACTCAACCATCGATTGACGGAATTTCGAAAACATCGTTTCTAGTAAATAAGTTGTCTCCTTACTTTCATCTCAATGATCTTTTGTTTGTCATCTTTTCTGTTGATTGTCTGATCTTAACACACCTAACCAAAAAATTTAGTCGCACGACTCATGTTTTTTAATTAGAAAAACTAGTGTATTAAAATTTAAAATTTTTCATGATTTCTGAAATTCATCAAGCTATGTTAAAAAATAGGTTTTGTGTCTAATCATTTTGATGTCGCGAATTCATATAGTTGTCAACCTCAAAATCTCGATCTAAACGATTTCTGTAGTTTTAGCATTATCAATACTATAGCTAGGATTGAGGAGGCCAATCATGGTAGTAACGACTATGACTAAAGTTGAGAAAGGTAAAAGAAGATAAAAAAAGATCATTAAAAAGAAGAGAGAGAAAATAATAATTTTTTAATTTAAATTTAGAAGAAAATTTGTTTCGACTAATTGCTTAGTTAAAAAAATTTTGGAATATCTAATTCAAGGTCCTTTAATTATCTGAAATAAATATTTTTTTTGACAAAATATGGCAATGTAACACCTTAAAATTAAATAAAGTGTCTTGATATTTTAAAATTAGGCACCAGCTGTCATATTAATAAACGGAATCAAACTATAAATATTAAAATAAACATTTTCAAAATAGAAACACTAAAGTGATTTTTTTTATATAAAATACAAAAATTATGATTTGATAAATCAAATAGAATAAAATCAAGAAATTATACTTCTACAGAAATAACTTTTGAATGTGATATTATTTTTAAAAATGAAATGTGATAGATTTTTAATTTCATTTATGAATAAAAAAATAATTAAAATCGAAGTTTTAAAATCACATTGTAAATTATCGTATTCTTTAAGTAATTGTCTACTAAATTAATATTTAACATTAAAACCAGTGATCTTTGGTTTAAAATTTTAGATTTAATTTCCCAAATTGGAATATTTTGGAAGATTTAAGAGAATCTGGAAACTTTTACGGAAATCTTTTTAATTCTTTTATGCCACTTGTAAAATTATCTTTTTAAATAAATTTTATAGAGTAGAAGAACATTTTAAAAATGTTAAATATTTAATTAAAATTTTGGCACTGTCAGTGTCAGCTTTGGATAAGCCTAGAAATGTTAAATAATCTATTTATATAACAAAACATAATTGTATACCTTGTTTAGTCTATGGCTTTAAAGTATCTTGCTACCTGCAATTAATATCCAACACGTGATTAAGAATTTTATTTATTGTGTAATAAGAAATAAATATAAACAAGTTATGCATTGCGAATTACATCTCCTGTCGGAATTTTTTTTTTCTTTTAAAATAGAAAATATATATTGGTGACTATTTCTTTCAAATAAAACAAAGGAAATTAAGGCGTATCACGAATCTAAAACTTTTGTATCACAATTCGTGTGATCTTAAGTGATTTTTTTGTATTAAATTTGTTTAAGTCAGTCTAACCCTCGAAAAGAGAGAATTCTCTATAAAAATTATCTTAAGGTACTGAAAATAAAACGGAAGCAAATAAAAAAGAAATAGCAACGAAAGAATAGAAAATGTCAGGAAAGCAAAAGTATGTCAAGTGTTTGAGTAAAGGCTCTCAATAGTATTCAATTACTATGAAGGACTACAACTGAGTTATAATACCATATACTTGACTCGATCATCGAATCTGAACTAGAAGGTGTCACATTTGTTGTTGGAACAACTACAAACAATTCATAATCCAATTCACATAATTAAACATTCAATTGCAAGCAAATTAAATAAATATAATGTTGTATATCCACTTTCGGGTTCTATACGAGTTTACGAAACCTCTAATACTAACCTGAGATAGAATTACGACTAAATTGTAATGTTTACAAAATTTTCGAGTTGATGTCGCGATGAAAGGGGGTTCATCGTCTCGACACATGATACTAAATAGGTCTCTTTTCAACGACCCATACTCGACGTCGCATTGTGGCATGGTGACTTGATATCGTCGCGACGACATACACTTGACGTCGTGACTTGACAAACTGTTTCTGCAAAATAGTAATGAACATCAACCTACAATTTCAATAAACTATTTCATACATTCATCTCATAAATTCAAGCAACATTTGCAATCCTCAAACTTCAATTCATGAGCTACAAATTCTTTATTCAACAATGTACCAATACCATATCATCTATAAGTTAAATAGCTAGTTTAATTCATTCAAAATCTTAAACATACATACCTATTTACCAAAGTCATTCACAATTGTAGCATCTAACACAATTCAACCCATAAATTGAATTCATATACACAGGCCCGTTCTTGACATTTTTGGGGCCTTAGACGAAATAATAAACTGGGCTTTTTTAAAAAAAAATATAAAATATAATACAAAAAAAGCTGAAAAATTTTTTGGGCCCTAAAAGATAAAGTGTTTATGTTGAAAAATTGAAAGCCCTAGGCATTAAAAGCTAAAAAAAAATTTGGGCCCCTTCTAGCCCTAGGCCCTGGGCAGTTGCACTCTCAAACAACCCCCAGGGTCGAGCCTGCATATACATATTGCATTCAATTGGCCAATTCATACATCAAAGTTCTATTTCAAAGGTGTATATAGTGATAGTATTATACCAAAATTGACTCAACCTAGGTACATGTCATACTTAAAACAAAACGAGATTTATACAAACTTTGTCGAGTCAGAGGATTGCTTCTAAGATGCTGGATCAACTACTCGAACTACTGAGAATCTACTTTACCATGGAGAAAACAAACCGTACGTTGAGCAAATACCCTCAATGGTATTTCTATTATTCAAGCCAAAGTAAGCAATGAAAGCCAATGCATACATTCCATACAATTTCAATTTATAACATAATCTCATTCCATTTCATATTAGAACATTTTCATTATTGTATAAAAAAGTATATAATCAACTTGCAACAAAATCATATACATATTCATACCAAATTTTCATGAATACATAACTTGCATATAGCTATGTTACATAACAATTCACTAAATGTGTACCTAATTTACCTTATCACAATCATATCACATGGTATCGATATATTTCATATTGCCTTCTATAGGCACATGTATATTCAATTTCATAACAACAATTAACCATTTCTAAGCCTATTATCTCATTCTTGATTCCATAAAATTGTATGCGAGTACCCTAGAGATTTTTGTCCAAATTTCTTTGTTTTTTAAGGACATGAATCAAAGGTAAGAATACAAATAACAACATTAGTAAATTGGGTTTAATTTTTCTCATTGTATTATGCGATAGGGTTTTCAAGGGGTATATGGTTAGTTTGGAATGATTAGATTAATGTCACGGTAATTCTAAACCACTATCAATTTTTACGCGTTTGCATGGAGAATGTTAGTGATAATAGTTGGTTCTACATGCCATTATATGCGAGTCCTCAGAATTCAAATAGGAAGATCTTATGGAAATACCTACATTTACTTGCAAATGACATAATTTATCTTTGAATTGTTGTAGGGGATTTCAACTCAAATATGAGTGGGTTCGAAATGAAGTGTGGTTTGGAAAAATTCTTTATAAATAGTAAACTATTTTGGGGAGATTTTGTTGGAACGCAACTTACGTGACATAGGGTCTGTAAAGTTGATGTTAACTTGGAACAGAGACACTTAATTTGAACGACTTGACCTAACTAAACATAATCAACATTGGGACTCATGGATTCCAAAAATGATTGTGCACCTTATTTATAACTTGAAGTTGTACCATAGATCGCTCCTTATTTGCACGGGGAAAGACAAACAAATCCCACAAATGCCATTTTGATTTCTTTCAATGTGGCTTTCTGTTAAACTAGCTTTATTTGATGAAATTTTTTGATATAACAAATAAAAATATTTTTGAATAAAGTTTGTTTTTGAACAAAGAAATTATAAAGTTCAAAGCATAAAAATCATTTCAAGACTTCCAAACATCTTAGAAAATGTTTTGAACACTTAGAAAAATTTTGGACAAAGTCTAAAAATAGTTTAAACTTTTTTAACTCAATTGAAATATTTTTAAATCGATTGAAAAACTGCTCCCTACACAAAGTATCGATACCTTTCATAAATTATCGATACCCATACAATTTTTATCAATACCTTTTTCAAGATCGATACTAAACTTGCTTACTAACTTGAAACAAAAATTACACAAAAGCAAAAAAGTGTTGATACTTTTCAAAAAGTATCGATACCTATTGTATTTTTATCGATACCATCTTTGATATCATTGCAAACTAACTTTAACTGTCACTGAATCAAGCATTAAATGCTACTAGTATCGATACTCGTAGAAAAAGTATTGATACCTTTTGTTGCAGGTGAATTTAATGATTTGGTATTTTCATCCCCAATGGCTCTATTCAATTCCTCAACGAGCACAATGGTTGGAAATCAATTAAAGGGTATAAATACAATCCTTTAAAGTTCCTATAATAATAAGTGAGATTACATTAGATCAAGTGCTTCAAGATATATCAAAAATTCATTACCAATCACTTTGTGATTTAATTCTTTATCTTATTCTTATAAACACTTGTGAGCATTCCTTGTATTTCTATCAGCTCAAGTGTTGTCCTTATATATGTTCTTAATTGGAAAACATACTAATCTTGTAAGGATTATTTCTTCTTCTTTTCTTTTTTTTTTTTGCTTATTTGTTATTCTCTTTGAGAAGATTGAGTCTTAAGGTTTGGGTAGAAGCATTAAGGGAGTTGCAATCTTAAGATTTCGGGTAGAAATCTTAAGGGAATTGTAAGGTTAAACCTTGTCCTCAATGGTTGTTAAATTAGTAAATTTGGAAAAATCCTTACTTGTGGAAAGCTAAAGTAGTGGAGTAGGAAATTAGGGTCGAACCACTATATATCGTCGTGTTCATTGTCTCCATTTATTTTCATTGCTTCCACCAAAATTTTAAAAGACCAATTCGCCCTCATCTTGGCTATTTTCGGTGATAAATTGAACTAACAGTTGGTATCTGACCTCCTTCGGACGTACTAACGTCCAAAGTGTGAATACTGCAACTAAGATGTGAAATTGAGGCGGTGTCTGCAATTATACAGGTCAAGTTGTAATATAGTTACAATGAAGTAGGTGAATTTTTTGAGGGTCGTACCCAAGGGAGGCGAGTACTAAATTAAAGTTAACCTAAACGCAAATAGTATTAATTAGTAAAGCAAATAAATTATACTACGACAAATCATAAAGAAAAAAATTTAGGTTTCTATAAATAAGAATCAAAATTGCATAAATAAAATAGATTTCAGAAAACTAATTTCTAAACTTAAAAGATGTAAACATGGGTGATTATCTAACTTTGGTGATCATAACTAATTCCTATTTCAGGTTTTTATTCAATCAACTAGTTGTACCTTAGCAGGATCTCTCAATCTTCTACTAAACTAACGAGTCGACAAGAACTACTTATCTCTCAACCTTACAGTTCAGACCGTTTGGGGTTAAGGTGTTCATGAATAGGTCATACCAAATTTGGGTTAATTCCCACCTAAATGACTTTCTAGGGTTATCAAGTCTAAGGTTTAATTTCTTCCTCTCCCAAACAGCTAATCTACTAAGAAAACCCTACATCAAATTAGTTAATCACACCTCTATTCGCTAATCCTCCATAAGAGGATTAGTTCCTCATGGAATCTATAAACATGATAAACTTTATAATAAATATCTGCATAAAGAATAAATCAAGAATAGAATTTAGAGAATCCTGTTTGTATTCGATTGATGAAGTGCAATAATCCTCAAATTTTTTATCGCGTTTATAAAACAAGTTCTCCGAAGAACACAAATAGAAAAGAACTGAAAATAAACCTAAAGACTGAAAGAAAGGAAAATTAAAATTAAAATTACAGAAAAAAAAACTTAGAATATGAAAAGTTGTCCCTAAACAAGTGTCTAAAGAGCCTATTTATAGAATTAGGGTTGGTCATCGTTCTCAACCCTAGGTTAGCTAATGTTTTTGTGTTAATTTCCATTGTACGAACCAAAATGCCCTTCACTCGTAATTGTTCCCGTACAGGGCTGGTGTCATGACACCCTAGTGCCTGTGTCACGACACTAAAGGCAGTATGCCTGGTTCAGGTTTGGCTTCAGGGGTATGTCTCGACATCCTATGGCTATGTCGCGACATCAAAGACAGACTTGAAATTCTTGTATTCTACTCCTTATATTGCGACATTGAGCTTCCTGTGTTGCAACACAATGACCAGCCTTGAGTTCCTATGCCTTTGAATGGATCTTACACACTCACTACATAAGTTAGCTCACCCTTAGGCCTCATTCAGCCCTTAAGGTCATAAAAAGACTCAAAATACACTTTTTATTAAATTCAAAGAAAATATGGAAAACTTAACAAAAAAATAATAAAAATACTTGTATTCAAGCTCCTTAAATACGAAAACTAGTTTAATCTACTACATCGTATCATGGCTGATCAAACTCCCCCACACTTAAGTCATTACTTGTTCTCAAGCAAGACAAAATAAAAACATAAAAGATAAAAGAAGCCCCTTGAGCAAGTATAGTACAAAGATTGGTTTTGGGGTACATAACTAGCCATTTTCATACTATAGTACAAAGATTGGTTTTGGGGTACATAACTAGCCATTTTCATACTTACACATAATCTTGGCATGATATATAAATGATTCACCACTTTAAATTACAAACACCTAAGTTAAGTATTTTACAGAATATATAGTCGTTAAGAACAAGAAGCATCGAAATAGATTCAAGCATGAAAATAGTTTGGCACATATTATTGCTCCCTATTCTCCCCCTTAATAACTCGTAGCCTCTCACCGCCTTATTTCTCCTTCTCTTACCTTCCTTATTGCTCCACATAAGAAGTCACAGCATAATACAACAACTACGACTAGCTCACGACTTTTTGTGCACTAATGATTGAGTTTTTCTAATTTCGTGACTCTGTTACAATTTTCTTTTTCACATATCTCACTCACAAAGCTTTTGATTTTTACATACTTTTTCTACTCGTTTTGACTTTCTTTTTGAAGTTTTCTTTTGTCTCGTACATGTTAACTAACCTTAATTACTATATCACACTACTTCTTCCTATTTTATTATATTTTTACAAAATCCACCATGATGTATCCATTTAACCCTCAATACGTATGGCCAGACGTCTATATTTGTACAATTCAGGACCAAAAACAAAAGGTAAGTACAAATTAAAGTTTTGGCTCGGGTTTTATATGAAGGTTCATCAAGAAGTGTTTTCTGGCTCAAAATAGGTACTAAGGATTGATAAATAGGGTTAGCTTTTTGGCTCTGGGTGTATGCCAAACAATGTCTTAGGTAATTCTTAGGTATCTCAATATTCACAAATTTAATTACTCAAACAATCACACTTTCAACTATTCATCATACATACTAGCATGCTCGTTTCCCTGTATTTTCTATATCATCAAGTATATTCAATTACTCCATACCTATTTACAATGTAATATATAGAACTTAGTAGTTTAATAGTTGAGAATTTAAAATCAATTACTATCATGCCAATTTTACAATAACACAATTAACCTATGTACATGCTCCTAACTAATCACTTGTATTTCAACAATCATAAGCACACATTTGATAATAAAAAATAAAAGAAAAGCATAAAAATTAAGAACAAATTTCCTATGATACCCCCCACACTTTAGATAGCACATTGTCCCTAATGTGCAACCCTAAATAGATGATAAATGAAGTTACCCAATTGATATTGACATTGCAATGGTCTAATGGAGGGTGCTTCCTCCTTGATGAAAGCTTGTAAATATCGTGCTCCTTTTATATGATTTTTTTTCATAGAAAATTTAAAAACACACAAAATATATAATTTTAAAATTCCTATAATTTTTTCTAAATTAATTACAAGTCCTAAAATATATCAACTCTACTTTAAATAAATTATCCTAACTTGCATATTTATAAGCCTAAGATATGTTTGTATAACTTCATATATATATGTATATGTTTGTTCTTTTTTTTAGAGAAATAGGGTTAATAAGAGCTGTCTGATTCATCTCCCTCCCGTAGTCCTCATTTTCTCCTCTCGTCTATTTACCTTCTTTGGAGGTTTCATTTGCTTATCTAATGGATCCATAGGTACTCTCTCCCCTTTGCATAATGTAGTTATTAAATGTGGGGAAAAAGCTCCTTTTGATTGATCTCATAAACATTCAATCATGTTTTGATAAATCCAAGTACCAATGCATATCTTCTCTTTTTTTTTGCAAGATCACATATACCAGAATAACCTGTATTGGATTGATATTGGAGATTCCTGCTACGAGCCAAATTTTTGAACATTCAAACTTCATCCAAATTTTTTCCCTTAGAGTCATTAATGTTTTATTGAATATTGCTAGTATCTTTGTACCTGGTTGATACGTCAATTATTCTTTTCCTTCAGTTAAAAATATCAAAACTTCTTCCATGTCAATGTTTTTGAATTTTTTAAGATCTGTTCTAAACATGTAATCACTGTAATAGTATGGAGCATCATAAAATTGACAAATACTTCTTTCAATTACCAAAATGTTGACCTTTCTGACTTTGACATGTGTTTGCATCTCATAATATGGTCATGTTGCTTCTCATTCTTTTAATGCAAGATAAAATTCCTGCACAACATAGATTACTGTCGGTTCTTCGAGTGGTAGGGAAAAGGCAGTCACTCCCGCTCTGTTGCAATTTCCTACACCCCTTTACAATTCCTCATTAAAGGGTCAAATCCCTGTTCTTGGACAAACATGTTAGGGTGCAATTATTGTTGGTATTTGTCTATGTCGTCTACATGGAATTCAGCAGATGTATTCATGATTTCAAACAAAAATTTGTAATAAAACTGAACTTTTATTTTATGTAATGTCTTTTTCTGCTATTGTGAATTGCTTGAGTTGTTACAAGCTTAGTTTGAAGTTTTGTAATTTCAAAAAATTTGGAACAGGAGGAATGGATTTTAGTATCTTACTAAGTCCTAAGGGATGATGATAATGAGAGTTGAAAGTTAAGGGTGAGTTTATGGGTACTATTTATAAAGGGGTTCTACTTAATTAGTCCTAGTTCTACTAAAACTCTATTACAAACATGTCTTAGATTAATAGACTCGGAATAGAAAGTTACGTAGGGGTGTTGCGACATCGAAAGTAATGTACCTATATCAAATTTGTTTTCATGTTACGGCATGGTGAACAGTTTCTGACCTATTTTGTTTTCACAACTAAACTTTTACTTATCAATTCAATCATTTCCCATTTGGTTCCACCCTTGTCATCTATATCTTGATCTTTTGTTATCATTTTCTCTTCTTCAAGTTGAGTCCATATGACATTGCATTGCAATACCTATTTCTCGACTACTTCCTTCGTCATCCACCCAAAGTAATGTTTTTAGCCTTTGACCATTGACGAGAAAGGTTTGTCCTCTGTTTCCAATAAGTTCTATTGCACCATGAGGTGTTCCTTGGTTTATGGCATATGGGCCTATCCATCTCGATTTTAGTTTTCTAGGAAAGATTTTTAATCTTGAATTGAATAGGAGTACCTTGTGCCTTGGTAAGAACTCTCTTTTTTTTATTTGAGTGTCATGCTGGAGTTTGCTTCTTTCTTTGTATAGGTTTGTATTTTCATAAGCCATAAATCTGAAACTTTCCAATTCTTGAAGTTGGAACAATCTTTCTTTCTTTTCCAACTTAGAATCTACATTTAATTCCTTTATGGCCCAATACGCTTTATTTTCTAGCTTAATTGTAATATGAGGTAAGAGTTTTGTTTATGTATCTATGAACTTACTAAGCTACTATAGCTTACTTTATTTCATTTCCTTTTTTTGTAGTTGATGTTTTGCGGAACTAAGTAATTGAATCAACTTCAAGGCTCACACTATCGTGCTTCAGTTTTGGTAAATCTTGAAATCATTATCTTTTGGTTCGATGGCATGTATAAAGGTTATTTTGGGATTATGGTTTAAGTGTATAAGTTGAAGTGGAAAAGTGTTGCAATGGTTTTTGTGAATGGTTGAATTTAAGAATTGATTTGGTATGCATGCTTGCCATTGATGAATGGTATTTGCTATGTTTAATTGATGTGAACATAGTGTAGCACCCTTAACCCGAATTTATCGCTGAAATAGGGTTACAGAGTATTACCAAAATTTACATATCAAATGACAGAAATTTTATATCATCTAACACTCATATCAGAAACAAATCCAAATCCATCA
The DNA here is from genome assembly GCF_007990345.1 of Gossypium hirsutum. Classification (NCBI taxonomy): domain Eukaryota; kingdom Viridiplantae; phylum Streptophyta; class Magnoliopsida; order Malvales; family Malvaceae; genus Gossypium; species Gossypium hirsutum. The sequence continues at coordinate 44,646,305 of NC_053442.1, read as the reverse complement.
TATTGTCCCTCATGTAAGCCCTCAAGACCCAAAATACATGTTAGAAATAAGTCGAGACTAAACCGGGTACTCAAAGAATTTTTCAAAAAATATCAAAATTATCCTAAGGTGCAGGGGACACATGTCCGTGAGGCTAGGCCATGTGTCTCACACGGTCAAGGGACACGCCCCATGTCTCAGGCCGTGTGGACATTCGAAATAGGGATACACGGTCGTGTCCCAGCCTGTGTCCAAACTTATGAGCTCTCTGACTTGGGTCACATGGCCAAGCCACACACTCATGTGCTAGGCCATGTAAATAATCTGAGCATTCTGTTTTACAATTTATAAGATGCAGGGGACACACGGCCAAACCACATGCCCGTGTGCTAGACCATGTAAACAATTTTGAGTATACTGACTTATGCAATTTTTTTAAAATATAGGGGACATGGCCGTGTGTCACACACGGTTGAGACACTCGCCCCTGTCTCTACCCGTGTGGACCAAAATAGGCCATTTCTGAGTCACACTTCTCACCCATTTTGGCCTCAACCTAAACACATCAATTTGCACATTCACAAGCCATAACAAAGCAACCAAAACAAGCCAAAATCATGTCTTAAACATGACATATTATCACATATATCCAAGTATCCAATCTTACCAAATTAACTTAATACACATATATGCATATTTTACCAAATATACTATCTTAAACCAATCACCAATATGCCTATATGTTTTCCATCTATCAACCATTTCAAGCACACATCAAACATGTTAAGGCCATCTATATACATATCAAAATAACCAATCACAAGCCATACCAATGGCTAGTTTCAACCAAATATATACATGCCATCATTGGCCAAATTTTTCCTATACATGCCATTATAACCAACATTGATTTACTATATATACCGAAATGGGCCAATGGATAGTGTAATGTAGCTTCAACCAGCTTCCAACCTTAATGAACTTTCGAGTTACTATAAAATAGGGGAAATATAACAGTGTAATCATTTAAGCTTAGTAAGTTTGTATAACACAGAATTTAACTTACCACTTAATCACAATTAAGGTAAGCATTTAAGGCATAATCAAACCAAATTGGCCAAAAGCCCTAACAGATATCCTCATCAACCATGTTAGTCATGTATTTCATATGAATATCAAATTTCCATATATATATACTTTCCACATCATGTGTTCATATAAAATGTAGAAATCATATCCATGTATTTCAAGTATATACTCGTAATAATTTTTCTCGAATTCATATTATCTCATGTCAGAACTTTACCCGTTGAATCATTCAAAATATCGATGGATACAAGGGTAGTACGCACAAAGTGTACAAATCTATAATCTGTCAATTCATATACATGTATGCCTATACGAACATGTAATTGAGATGTTCTTCCAAACCATGTAATGGGAAGCTCATGTTAGCCATATAACAAGAAGCTCTTGTGTGTCAATTATCGAGAAGCTCATACGAGCCATAAACAAGAAGCTCAAAAGAGCCAAATATCGAGAAGCTCCGAAGAGCCATTAATCGGGAAGCTTATGAGAGCCAATTATCAGGAAGCTCGTGAGAGCCAAATAATGGGAAGCTCATGACAGCCAATTATCAAGAAGCTCGTGAGAGCCAAATAATGGGAAGCTCAAGAGAGCCATATATCAGGATGCTCATAAGAGCTGTGGTGAGTCTACAACACATGCAGGACCACAACCAATCGGGAACCCTTAATGACAATGTCGTTTGTATCCATCGAATTTCTTAGATTCAAACGAGATTTGATACTTGTCGGATATATTTGGATATGTGATCAATATTTATACATTTCACAAACATAACATTCAATTTAACATATAAACATATAATTTAGTTACAAGAACTTACCTCGACAAGTGTTCGTATACACAAAAGCTACTAATCCGATACTCTCTTTTTCTTGATCTAACTTTTATTGTGCCTATCCGGATCTAATTAAGAAAAATAAGCTAGCTTGAACTTAGGTTTCCATGGCTAGGGTTTCCATGTTTTATTTTAGGAAAGATGATGAAAAATGATGATATTTTATTATTTATTATTTATTTCTTTTACCATCATTATTTTATCATCTTTTCAATTTAACCTTTTACTTAATTAAATTTTCCAATGATGAATAATCATCCTTATCTACTAACTCCTCTATATGGTCTATTTTCCATATAAGGACCTCCAATTTTGAATTCCATAGCTATTTGGTACTTTTAGCTACTAGAATTCAACTTTTGCATTTTATGCAATTTGGTCCTTTTCATCAAATTAAATATTTAATCGTTAAAATTTTCTTAACAAAATTTTCATACGATATTCCTATCATACTGTAGACCATGAAATAATATTAAAATTAAATTTTCTTTCGAGCTCGAATTTTTGGTCCCGAAACCACTCCAATTTCACTGAAAACGGGCTGTTACACATAGTCCTGAATCATAAAAGTTTATAAAAAGGTAATGTTGGTTTTAGAATTCTAGCATGCTTCTACTTGATTTTAAAGTGAAATTGGTAAGTTAAATATGGCAAAAATGTACCATTTATTTTTGAGTTTTCAATGCTTGAATGAATCATTGGAAAGAAACACGTTAGATTCATATTGTTGGTTGTTTTGGTAATTATTTATAACTTCTATGTGATGATGCATAAATGGCATAATTCTTAGGCACTTTAGGTTGTTTGTAGCATGATTTATATTGATTACTTAATGTGTTTTAAATAAGAATTTGAAGTATTGATGTGTGTGTTTAAAATGCTTAATTGTTTAGGTTGACTGGATTGCATAAAGGTAATTTTTGATGTCACACGGTTGGCTGACACGGTCATGTATCACTGGAAATTTAGATACAGGATTATGGACACAATCACAATTTGTTTCACGGCCTGGCGACACGGCTGTGTGACCCTTGTTTTGTATTTTCCCACACTTTTCTAAAATGTTTCAAATTAGTATATGTTTTGTTTTAAATTGTTTTAAAGCTTTTGTAAGCTCGATTTAACCCTGATAATGTATGAATAACATGTTTTTGAAATTATGATTAATGATTAATGATCGTTTAGAGAAATTTTAAATTTATATAGCATGATTTTGTTCTGTTATGCGCAGTAGCATCCCGTAACCCTAATCCAGTGATAGAGACGGGTGGGGGGTATTACATTATGTGGGACTTCTGACCACCCCTTTTCGTCTTTGCAGACCACGAGCAAAATCAACACTAAAAGCAACAATCAAATAATCAAATACTAAGTGTGGTGTCAACAAGTGTGACAGGTTAATTGTAATATATTTGTACTTTTGAGATCAAAATAAACTAAGATTGGGTGAATTGGTGTATTAAAATATTTTTGGGAATGGGAAAGAATAAAACAATTCAAGTATTTATAGTGGTTCGACCTCAATTGCCTACATCCACTACCTTAGCTTCCCTCAACTAAGGATTTCCCAAATCCACTAGATGTGAACCTTTAAGGATAAGGTTTAACCTTACATATCCCTATCTTTTTAAAGGTAAGATAGAATCACTTCCCCAACTTTAAGTAACACCTCACAAATGAGATAAAAATAATGATGAATAAGATGGTACCTCTGAAAAGTAGATAATCAACAATTAAGCATTCTCACACAAAGTTACAACACTTGAAAGAATGATAGAAAACTTAACCTATAAGTACGTACAAGAAATATTTAGTAAAAGATTGAGAAAGAATGGAAAATTGAGTTCTTGGAAGTTAGGTACTTGTTTCTTTTCTTTCTTTTCTTCAATGGAGAGCCTTGACCTTGTATTTATGTCCTCTAACAACCTTGTGGACATTTGTAGCCGTTAGAAACAAAATAGAGTCATTGCAACGATAAAAAAAAAGCATTAAATGTAGTATGTAGCTTCGTTATATCGGTAGAAGGAAACTTGTACCGATAGAAGTCTTTCCAAAATATGACCGTTGGTCTCATTCTATCAGTATAAGTTCTCTTGTATCGGTAGAACTCTGAGAGTTTCATTTGGTATCGGTAGAACCCATCAGAGTATCGGCAGAAGTGTAGAGGAAGCTGTACTTTGGCTACTGACTTGACTCTTTTCGGTAGAAGTCCTCAAGGTATCGATAGCACTTTGGTTGTATGGGTAGAACGGACTAGGGTATAGGTAGAAGTCCCAGGCCAAAACTACCTTGCACACTAGAGTGCGTTCTATAGATAGAAGTCTGGCTTATATCGGTAGAACCCTAAGTTGTATCAATAGAACTCTCAATTCTATCGGTAGAATTTTGTAGCCTTTTCAAGGTCTTTCCATCTTGAGTTCTATCGATACTTGTCCACCTAAGTATCAATAGAAGTCCTTCAAACTTTAAAAACTCATTAAAAAATAAGTTAATTCAAGGTTTTTTAACAGTTTATTTTGTCCAAAACTTTGAAAATAATTTTAAGGACTTATAAACATTTTTTCTAGATTTAAGTAGGCAATTCTTAATGTACTTTTTGTTACATAAAAATACTTGAAAAGCTAGAGCAAACAATCTCCCCTTTTTGATATAACAAAAACATTTTGAAAAAAATTTACTAACTCCCCCTATCTTAAACATTATTATCAAAATAAGCTCTCTTTTTGAGAAAACCTATTTTAGACGTCATTTCATTTAAATTTCCAACTTAAAGAATTTGGCTTTTAAGATTTAGTTGAAAATTATATTATGCAAATTTTACATTTTTCTCCCCCCTTTTTTTGTAATATAAAAAAATGCATACTTGAAAAACTAGGGGAATAAGTGTACAATACATAAGCATATGGTGACATAATAATAAAATAATATAAATAAAATAAAAAAGAAGCAAATAAAAGAAAACAAAATAAAAATAAACAATTGCAGTACATTGGAAATAGAAGCATCCAAAGGAAAGAAAAATAAAAATATCCCAAAGCAACCAAATATGCAACCAATATAAATATCCCAAATATCCAAAGAAAGACAACCAAACAACCCAAAATAGTGAAATAATCCAACCAAAAAGCATAAAAAAAGCAACCAAGAAGTGTGGTCCTAATCGTTCGATGGCAGGGGAAACTGAGAGGCCAACTCATTGATGCACTCGTCTAATTGATTGTAGCAATCGTCGAAATGGGCAATCAATGCATTAAATCATACATCAACTTGCAATGACATCCCATTGATCGCCTTGATTAAATACATAGTGTGCGGGGACGATGGAGCAAGGAGAGTTGGATAAGCCTCATGCGGAGACCTTAGAGCATCTGATGATTGTGGAGCAACTGGAGGAATCGTCAATGCTTGAGTTGCCAAGGATTGCTGATCTAACTTACGGACCCAATTTCCCTTGCCATCAAGCTTGCAATTGCAACTATGCGCGATCAAGATATCGATAAAGGAGTTTATGGCACGAACGGGATCTACAATTACGTTTATTCTTTGGGTACGAAAAATATAAGAGAGGAAAGTACCATAACGTAAGGTTTTGTTGCTAGACATCAGTAACCTAACAACCTCGAGAAGGTTCAGAAAAATAATAGAGGCTAAGTTGAGAGGATGGTTGGTTCTAAAGTAATGCCCCATCCAATTATCATTGTGGCGAAAGCTGGGATGTTTACTGATTGAGGCAACGATCCATGTGAACATAAGGTGGAGGATACTGTAACAGCCCAATTTTGACCCTAATCGGACATAGTGGTTTCAAGACCATGAATCCAAGTCAAAAAAAATATTTTTATAATGTTTTTAATGTCTATTTCATGTTAAGTTATATGTGTGAAAATTCCGTTTGAAAATTTGAAGGCTCAATTTGATAAAAAGGGCTTACTCGCGAAAAATAAAAATTTAGAGGTTAAATTTTAAAAGTACTCAAATGAGGTTGTCTTTTAAAGTAGAAGGAGTTGAATAGTAATTAGTCCATAAACGAGTTAGTGGGTGGCATATTACATTACTAACCTTAGTATATATGTTTTATAAATTAATAATAATAAGGTTAATTTGGTCAATCAACAAATTAAGGTTTATAATTAAACTAAAGTCAAAATTTGTGTCATTCATCTTCTCCAAAGCCGAAACTAAGCTAGGAAAAACTCAGCCATGGCCTTTAGGGTTTCGACAATTGCTTGGTTTAATTGAGGTATATTTTGGTCCCGATTTTTGATGATTTTTATATTTTTGTAATCGTTGTTTCGTGTACTATTTAGCCCATGTTTTAATTTTAGAATTTGATGGTGATTTTGAGTTTTACCATTGATGAATACTTGAGTTTTTTTGTTAGATGTTGATGAAATATGAAAGATAGGTGAAAGATTAATATGTTTTGTATTTAATTTTTGGTGAAATCGAATATTTAGGGCTAAATTGTGAAATTTAAATTTATGGGGGACTAAAATGTAAAATAAATGAAATGTGTGGACTTGTATGAGAACCATGAATATTCGGCTCTTTTGTTGTATAGGAAAATTTTGTGTTTTATGCAATAGAAACTAAATTGAAAAAAATGTAAATATTAGGGGCAAAATGGTAATTTGCCCATTTATGTATTTTTGGACTAAATTGAATGTGTTAATAATTAAATTAGCTCATTTTGAATATATTTAGATCGAGAACCAAAGAAATCAGAGTTAGATCGGGGAAAAGCCAAAGTAGTCGAATGATCATCTGACTTCGATTTTTCTTCGTCCGAGGTAAGTTGACTAGCTATTTAATGTTAGTAAATCAATATATATATGTGTGTGTATGAATATCTATTGTATTTTTATATTAAGTTATAGTAAAAAAAATACTTTGATTGATTAAGTTTGATATATGGATGGTTTATATGTGTACACCTTTGATTGATTAAGTTTGATATATGGATGGCGTATATGTGTACACTTATATTCGGCTATATGAATATAAGTCTAATTAAGCTTTGGGATTAAATGTAGTTAAGAATGGTGCATAGGTGGATATAATTATATATATGTACATCTATATGTTTGAAACTTCATTTGGAAATATTTGATGATATGGGGGCTATAATTGCAAAAACAATTTCCGAATATGTATATGTATAATTAAGTGTAATCTTTGAGTTTGATTAAGGGTATATATATTGTATATGCTTAAATAATTTTGAATGAATGTCTCTACGTGAATTGAAGTATATATGTATATTTTTGAATAAGTCCTGAACATATTTCAAAGTTTAAATGTTAAGTATATTTATATATAAATTGAAATATCGAATAGGTAATAATATACATATATAGAATAGGTAATAATATACATATATAGTTATTTCGTATAAGTGTAAGTATATGTAAAGTTTTGTATTAAATTTAGTTAAGTAGTAGGATATATATATATGTGTGAGTGTTTATGAAATTATTAAATGTTTGAGCTAAATTAAAGATAATATTTACAAAATCTTCATTGATTGATTATGGTGTACTACGAATATGTGGTTGTTGTAAAGAATTATTTGAGAAAGTACTTTGTATATGCAAAATGAAACTTTCAGGTTTAAAATCTAGCAGGCTTAAGGCCAGTGAAGTTATTCGGACTTTATGTCTAGCAGGCTTTGTGCCGGTGAAATAATTCGGACTTTATGTCTAGTAGGCTTTGTGCCGGTGAAATAATTCAGACGATAAGTCTAGCAGGCTAATTGCTGGTGAATTTGTCTAACTATGTGAATTGAACAGATTTTAGTAATTGAGGAAGTTTATATTTCTATTCGGTATAGATTACTGATAAATTTTGTGTTTATATCTTTGGAATTACTAAATGAAATTGAAAGGTATATACAAATTGATATATGTGTGATTGTTTAAGAAATTGAAGAAATATATCTATGTGTATATTGAATCTTAAACAGGTATACATATCATCTGCAAGGAATTTTTTATCATGGAAGTATTTGATTATTTATGATTAATATACAGACAAATGTGATAGATTATGAAAGGTGGATAATCATTTATATTTACAATGAATAAATGTACCTGGTAAGTACACATATATCTTTATTAATTGTTTATGAGAAAAGTATGAGCTTATTAAACCTTTATATTTTTGTGAAGTATATTTATGTATGTAAATATGTATGCATTTCGCATATATATATGTTTATAAGTGTATTTATTAGATCTTTTTGAATTTAGTGATTTATAATTTGACAAATAAAGATGTGTTCTGCTATATAAATATACATTTGTATATTCGATTTTTAGATGTTAAAGAATATATATATACGTAATTATTTGGTTATATTTTGATGTATACGTATATTTGATTCAGTGTATCACTTAATAGCATATGTGAAGATTTCAATGTTTATTTATAGAGTAAGAAAATTATTCGATATTTATGTAATATATTTTTGAAATTTTGATGTGCTATAGACTTACTAAGCTATAGTAGCTTATTTTATTTTTTTATGTCTTTTGTTTTATAGTTATCAAAGATCAAGCTTCAAGTTCGGGAATCGTCAGCAAGATCATCACCCTATCTGTAGCCTTGGTATTTAAAATGTTTGTTTTTAAATTTTAATTATGGCATGTAAAAACTAGATTAATAAATTGTAAGTTGTATTTTGTAATAGTGGGAGTCCATATATTTTAAATATGATAATGGTTTAAGTTTTATCAAGTTTTAATTTATGACTGTTTTGAGTGGAATTATGCATGGTAATGCCTCCTAACCCTAATTTGGTGACAAATATGGGTTAGAGGTGCTACAGATACGATCATGAATGTCCATGTCGTTGCCTACATAATAATTGGGCCTAGTTAAGGAAGTATCGTATGAGTAGGTATGATGATCGTCGCCCTCATTGGTGATAGAAAGATAAATAGAGAGGGTTTCGACTGAGATAGTAATCTCTTGGCCCATGACGGAAGAAATGATAGATTGAACTAGGTGGGTGTTCGAGTCATGTTTAAGTTTAGCGTTGGAGTAAAACGCCCGAACAAGGTTGTCATAGCAAGGACCCCTAAGTTGGAGACATTCGAGCCAACCCCAACCATGGAGTTGGTCGAGGTGTTTGAATTGAAGAGTATTCACTAAAAAGTTTAGATCAATGGGACAGGAGATTTGAACCACAAGGGTTGCAAAATAGGTGTTAAATTTTTTGAGGGCATCGTTGTCTTCAAAACATTCAATTATCGAAGGGTAATCTAAGGGAGTATAAGAGGACTCACCTTTAGCGCGTTTAGGTGCGGAACCATTACGGGATGTATGGGGAGGCATTTTATCTAAAAGATGGGTAGACTAAGGGTTAAAGGATCGGTTTAAAAAGTGTACTTTAGAAGAAAATAGTAATACTAACAATTAATATTCCCAATAACAGAAGATGCAAATTTAAAAAATTGATACATGTGATGAATTATGAGTTTTTAATGAAACCCTAAAAAATAGCATACAATTGCTATACAAATATACCTAAAAGGACTAAGCCCTAACTATGTTCTTCTAAAACTAGTAGAACTAAAAACTAAAAAATTGAAAAAGGAGATTTTAAGATTTAACTTAAAAATGTGAGAAATGAGGAAAATGTGGAGACTTTTGGTAAAAATCTTGTTGAAAATAAAGTCGGAGGCACATGGGAGACAAGATTAAGTAAAAAAATGAGGAAAAATGGTGGAATGTGGGGTTGGAGAAGTGGGGACCGAAAATGGGGGGTGGGATTTATAAAGAAGATGACAGTTTAAAAAAAAGGGTTCTCTGTAAAAAAAACACTGCTAGGGTATATATATGTTTGTATCTACCGATACTTGTCCACTTCTATTGGTAGAAGTCGACAAGTTTCGGTAGAAGTAAATTTTTATCAGTATCTTATGAACACAAACCCAAAAAATACCACTTTGGCACAATTCTACCTATACATCCTTATGTACTACCAAAATAACTAATTAGAAAATAAAAAAAATTACATGGAAAAAGGTACAAAAACAAACAGAGAGCATATGTAAAATCATATAATATCATGCTTAAACAAATATCTACAATAAAATCAAGAAAACATGCCTGAATGCAATAAAAAGGTGAAAAATACATTTACTAACATTATCAAATTTTGATCTATGATTTAAAATACTATCTAACTTAATTATATCACATAGTAACAACATTTCAACATGCAAAAAAAAAAGAGAAACAAGGAATTTACAAGTTTACAAGTATAGTCGAGTAATTTACACAAAGCATGCATAAAACAAAACAATTGTCCAAGAATGACAAAAGGATTATACCAGAAGCTTATGAAGGCATGTTCATTAGTCCTAAATCTCCCCTAATTATCCAAAATCTCTTTTTATATAAAGGCGTTGTAAAAACATCGGCTAGTTGATGCAAAGTATCCACAAACTCTAGTACTATGTCACCTCTTTGCACATGATATCTAATGAAATGATGTCTTATTTCTATGTACTTTGTTCTAGAGTGTTGGATGGTATTTTTGGTTAAGCAAATAGCACTAGTGTTATCACACCTTATAGGGTTGTGATCCATATCAATTCCATAGTCCACTAATTATTGCTTCATCCTAAGAATTTGAGCACAACAATTGCTTACGGCAACATATTCTGCTTCGGTTGTGGACAAAGATACACTATTTTGTTTCTTAGAGAACCAAGAAACAAGAATGTTTCCTAAGAATTGACATGTTTCAGAAGTTCTTTTTCTATCTAACTTGTATCCTACAAAATCCATATCGGAGTAAGTATGCAAACTAATGATGACTCTTTGGGATACCAAAGTCCTAGGTTTGAAGTGTCCTTAAGGTACCTAAAGATTCCTTTAATGGCTTGTAAATATGAATCCTTAAGAGATGATTGAAAATGAGACCATAAACAAACACTAAACATTATATCTGATCTAGTTGTGGTAAAATAAAGCAATGATCCTATCATAGACCTATAAAGTTTAGTGTGAACACATTTACCTCCTTCATCTTTATCAAGCTTTGTTGAAGTGCTCCTTGGTGTTGATTGAGGCTTTAAGCCCTTTCTCTTCAACTTCTTGAGTATTTCCTTGATGTATTTGGCTTGATTGATGAAGATACCATTTTGATTTTGATTGATTTGGAGCCCCAAAAACAAGTTGAGTTCACCCATCGTGCTCATCTCAAATTCACCGTGCATAATCTTAGAAAACTCTTCTAAAGCCATTTTCAATTCAAAATTTGGAAAGCCTTTCATACCAAGCTCTAGGAGCTTGCTTCAAACCATATAAAGCTTTTGACAATTTGAAAACATGATTTGGAAAATTTGGATTTTCAAAACTGGAAGGTTGTTCAACATAAACTTCATTTTTGAAATCATTTAAAAATGCACTTTTGACATCTATTTGAAAAAGTTTGAAATTGATTGAACATGCAAAAGCTAATAACATCCTAATGGCTTCTAACCTAGCTACTGGTGCATAAGTTTCATCATAGTCTATACCATCCTCTTCTTGCATAGCCATTATCCAAAACTCATCATTTAAAGCATCATCAATGTTTTTAGGTTCTATGCTGAAATGAAAGCAACATATTTGCAAGTATTTCTAATTGAAGATCTAGTAATCTCCCCTTTAGATGGATCACCAATGACGTGTCAATCCTTAACATATCAAAGCTCTCTTGGGTGGCTAGATTCTTTTTCAACGTGAGTTGGTTCTTGGAGTTCATCAATTTTGAGTTCTTGAACCAACTCACTTACGCCTTGATCTTCATGTGATACTTGATTTTGCTTAACTTGATATATTTCTACATCATTAAAATCAATAGGTTCCTTTCTAGAAGGATAGTTAGATTCATCACAAATAACATGTATACATTTTTCTACAACAAGTGTTCTCTTGTTAAAAATTTTATAAGCTTTAGAATTTGTGGAATAACCAAGAAAAATACCTTCATCACTTTTGGAATCAAATTTTCCTAAATTTTCTTGTCCATTATTCAAAACAAAACATTTGAAACCAAAAGAATGAAAGTGGCTTATGTTAGGCTTTCTTCTTTTAAAAAGTTCATAAGGAGTTTTCTTCAAAATAGGCCTAACCATAGCTCTATTTATAATATAGAAAGAAGTGTTTATGGCTTCAGCCCAAAAATATCTTGGCAAATTATTTTCACATAACATGATTCTAGTCATTTCCTCTAAGGTCCTATTTTTCCTCTAATAACTTCATTGTGTTAAGAGGTTCTAGGTGCCGAAAATTTGTGATTAATACCATGTTCATTACAAAAATTATCAAAGCCAAGGTTTTCATATTCTTTTCCATGATCACTTCTTACACTTGAAATTGAATATCCCAATTAGTTTTGAATCATTTTATAAAAAGTAATAAATTTTTCTAAAGCTTCATCTTTTGAAAACAAAAAGAAAACCCATGTATATTTAGAACAATCACCAATAATAACAAATTCATATTGTTTACCTCCTAAACTCATAGCTCTAGTTGGTCCAAAAAGGTCAATATGAATAATTTGGACTACTTTAGATGTAGAAACTATATTTTTAGATTTGAAAGATACACTCCTATGTTTACCTTTAGCACATGCATCACATGCTTTATCAAAGTCAATAGGAAAGTTAGGCATGCCAACAATAAGTTCATTTTTAATAAGCTTTGAAATAACACTCATGCTTGGATGTCCTAATCTTCTATGCTATAGCCAACATACATTTTTTTATGAGCCATAAAACAAATATTAGAGGAAGATAAGTCATCAAGATGCACCATAAAAATATTATCTACCATATGTCCTACAAAAAGAATCCTATTATTTACAATATCTACAAATTTGCACCCATTAGACTCAAATATTACTTTGAATCCCTTGTCACAAAGTTGACTGATGCTAAGGAGGTTATGCTTAAGACTATTGACATAAAGCACATTTTTAATGAGAGTGGAAGAATTTATACCTATAGAACCAATACCTTCAATAAGCCCTTAGGAGTTATCACCAAATGTGACTTCTCCTCCATTCTTTGGCATTAGTTCCATGAAATGGCTTTTGTCATTGGTCATGTGTCTAGAGCATCCACTATCAAGGTACCATGAGTTCTTCTTAGAGTTTCTTGCCTTGAAACAATACTCATCCTCCTACAAACACAAAGTTAAACTTTGAATTTTGGTACCCAAACTTTCTTGAGTCCATTAGCATTAGTTTTAACAATTTTGTTCCCTTAGGAATCCACATCTTTAAAGCATTCTCATTTTGAGATGTGTTTAATTATTTTGGAATCCATACACTTTTAGTGAGTTTGCTCCTAGATGTGAGCTTCCTTAAAAAACATACTTGTCTATCATGCTACTTTTTCTGACAATGTGTGCATGAGAGTAAGGCATCATAAATATAGCTTGGTTTCTCAAAGAAATTCTTAAATTTGCTTTCTCTTTGTAAATTTACAAAACCTAAGCCACTATTGTCAAAGAAGGCTCTTTGAGATTCAAGCATATCATTTAGTTTTTGTTTCCCCGTATAAAATATAGAAAAAGAATTATGCAAGTTCTTATTCTTTAAAATCAAGTCATCAATTTCAGCTTGCATATTATTAAATTTCTTTTCTATTTCCTCCTTAGCTATGATTAGAGACTTATTTTCCTCTTTTAATTTTGAAATCATTTTCTTATATTTAGAGTCCATAGTCTTAAAATCTATAGCTAATTTATCAAAGGCATCTTGAAATTCTTCAAATGTATATTCATTTAATTCACTAGAATTTAGGGTTACCTTTTGTTCTTCAATAACCATAAGACATAGGTTGGCACCTTTATTTTCCTCATCACTATCGGATGAATTATTAACGCTCCAAGTTGCCACCATGGCTTTCTTCTTTTGATTTAATGCCCATTTCTTCTTCAATTATGGGCAATGAAATTTAATGTGACCCAGCTTTTTGCACTCATAGCAAATGATTGGGGTCCTTTTCCTTTTTGATTGGTTCACCCTTGATGATGTCTCTTCTTGGGAATCTTTTGGCTTTGTTTAACTTCATGAATTTTTTGAATTTCTTTGCAAACATAGCCATCTCCTCCTCATCATCATAAAGTCTTCATCCTTCTCACAATTTTTTGATTTGAAAGCAACTCCCACTTTCTTTGAAACTTCTTTGATTTCTTATGTATTGTGGTTGATCTTTATTTTATATGTCAAAAAGAAACCGATGAGCTCATCAAGAGAGAGTGAGTTTAGATCCTTTGATTCTTCTAGCCGTCACTTTAGCTTCCCAAGACGATGGGAGACTATTCAACATTTTCTTCACCATCTCCTTGTTAGGATAGATCTTTCCAAGGCCTTTAAGACCATTGATAATGTGGGTGAAGCGATCAAACGTCTCCTTGATTCCTTCTTCTGATTTTGATTTAAACAACTCATAATCAAGGGTGAGAAGTCTTATCTTGGACTCCTTAAATCTACTTGTCCCTTCATGGGTGACTTCAAGCTTGTCTCATATTTATTTTGCATTGTCACACAAGGAGACTCTATTGCACTCATTTGGACCAAAAGCACAAAAAAAGTGTGCATAGCTTTTGCATTTAATTACATCTTCTTGATATCATTCTCATCCCATTCACTTTCTTCCTTTGGGACAATAACACCATCAACCCTCTTTATTGGAATGAATGGTCCATTTGTAATTATGCTCCAATCCTTATAGTCGTTAGCTTGGATGAATAACTTCATTCTTTTTCTCCAAAATAATAGTCGGTGCCATTGAATAAAGGAGGCCTCATTGTGGAATGCCCTTCTCTAAATATGGTGGAATTTTGGTCCAATGCCATTAAGTAAATTTCTTGACTTGTGGCTTCCATCCTGGATATCTTAAAGATCTTCTTTCTTAGTGGTAAAATCGTCTCTAGAGTTTCAGCTTTGATACCAATTGTTGATATCAAAATACACCAAGAGGGGGGTGAATTGGTGTATTAAAACATTTTTGGGAACGAGTAAAAATAAAACGACTCGAGTATTTATAGTGGTTCGACCTCAATTGCCTACATCCACTACCTTAGCTTCCTTCAACTAAGGATTTCCCAAATCCACTAGATTTGAACCTTTAAGGATAAGGTTTAACCTTACAAATCCCTATCTTTTCAAAGGTAAGATAGAATCACTTCCCCTTAAGGTTTTCTACCCAAAACCTTAAGTAACACGTCACAAATGTGAGAAAAATAATGATAAATAAGATGGAACCTCTAAAAGGTAGATAATCAACAATTAAGCACTCTCACACAAAGTTACAACACTTGAAAGAATGATAGAGAACTTAACCCATGTAACAGCCCGTACCCGAGACCGTTGCCGGAGTCGGACACGAGGGGTTCACAGACTAAATTCGCTTACTATCGCAGTCCATTTTAAAATTTTCCAGGCAGTTGGCTAACTGCGACACTGTCACCTTAAAAATCATATCTTGAGTTTCACAACTCGAAAATCAGTTTCGTAATTTTTCCCTGAAACTAGACTCATATGCCCATCTACATATTTTTTTCTAGAATTTTTGGTCGGGCCAATTAGTACAGTTTATTAGTCAAAGTCTCCCATGTTACAGGGATCGACTACACTGACCTTTGCGCATTACGACTTGGATATCTCCCTGCACAGAGCTTAAATACTGATGCCGTTTGTTTCTATAGAAACTAGACTCAGAGAGGAATCTATACATATATGGCATGACTCCTAATTATCTCTGGTTAGTTTATAATGAATTTCCAAAGTCGGAACAGGGAATCCAGAAACCGTTCTGGCCCTGTCTCACGAGAACCTGAATATCTCTTAACATACTGTCCATATGATTGTTTCGTTACTTTACTATGAAAATAGATTCATCAAGGTTCGTTTAAATAATTTATTCATTATTTAATTCCAATCCTACTATTTTTAGTGATTTTCCAAATCTACATCACTGCTGCTGCCAGCATCTGCCTTTAAGGTAGACTTTACCTATTTCATAGTTTCCATGATTCAACTAGCCCTTTTAGCATGAATAGCACAAATTATGATAGTGATTAACCATTCCATACCAAATGATTATAACATTATGCTCAAACATATATAAGCCATTTTCGCATGGCTATATACATTAACCAAAATATTCTCCCACCACTAGTCTATTTTATACATGCCATAAGATAATCCAAAACATAGTAGTACCAAACAGTGGATAGTGATAGTGTGACTAGTTGCTGACGATCCCCGAGCCTGTAGCTTCGCAATGAGATCTATAAAATAGAGGAAACAGAGTAAACGGAGTAAGCATTACAATGCTTAGTAAGTTTTAAGCAGTGTCAACAGATAACAATCAAATTATAACATAGTTGTTCGTATTTTTATTTCACTCTTCCTTCGGGCATACCATCCCTTTACCGAATATGCACATCTCATCATATACAATAGGCAGATAAACTTTCACATAAAAGTGAGCTCATGTGACATAGATATATCGTATGATTTCACATAACCTCTCACTCTGATCCGATGTCACATAATCATAGGAATAGTCTCATAGATTGCTCTCGTATGCGTCACATAACTACCTTATGATTTAGTGCAAATCAAGCTCACATATAAACTTGGAGTACATACCTGTTTAACCTTTCGCATTGAATATATTTATAAGCAATTCTTATTACGAAGTCTTACCCGGACATAATCTCCACACGAAGTTATCGGGTCTTACCCGGACAAAATCCCCACACGTAGTCATCGGGTCTTTAGAGCTCGGATATAGTACGAGCACGAAGCTTACGGACATTAATCAGTGATAATATTCTCGCATAAAGCCTGCGGGGTTTTAACCCGGATATAGTACTGACACAAATGCCCTTCGGGACTTATCACATTCATCACATCGGCCATTAGGCCCTATCACATATATATACACTTTCACATTCATCACATCGGCCATTAGGCCCTATCACATATATATACACTTTCACATTCATCACATCGGCCATTAGGCCCTATCACATATATACACTTTCACATTCATCACATCGGCCATTAGGCCTTATCACATATATACACTTTCACATTCATCACATCGGCCATTAGGCCTTATCACATATATACACTTTCACATTCATCACATCGGCCATTAGCCATTATCACATATATACACTTTCACATTCATCACATCGGCCATTAGGCCTTATCACATATATACACTTTCACATTCATCACATCGGCCATTAGGCCATACTATCATTTCATATTCGAATACTCATAAACTTACAATATCACGATTTAGAATTCAAGTATGGGTTTAATCAATAGCTTGTGAGCAACTAAAACAAGTTTATCAAGGTTCACAACATAATCTCAAATTCAGCACAAGCTGTTATTCCTGAGCAATAGTCACTAAATTATTTATGACTGGAGCTACAAAACTCCAAATCACTTTCCGTTAATTTTTCCTGAATATAGACTCGTATATCTTCCATCCATAAAATTTCCAGAATTTTAGGTTTGTCCAATCAATACCAGATTTTTCTTAAAGTTTCCCCTGTTTCACTATTTGACTAATCTGACCACTCTTCACTACGAATCAAATTTCTCATTTTACAGAATTCAAAATGTGTTGTATTTGATTTCATTTGAAACTAGACTCATTAAGGAGTCTAAGCATATAAATTTTATCTTATAACCATTTTTGTACAATTTATAATGATTTTCTAAAAACAGAACAGGGGATTTTGGAGTCATTCTGACACCGTCTCACACAACTTTAAATATCTCATTATCGGAAATTCCTTTGCTTACACGGTTTCTTTTATAAGAAACTAGACTCATTAAGCTTTAATTTCATGTCTCATTCAGCCTCTAATTCAAGCCCATAAATTTATGGTGATTTTCTAAAGTCACGTTACTGCTGCTGTCCGAAGCAGACTATTTCAAATTACCCTTAAATTTCCAAGCTCAAACACTTAAGAACTTACCATTTGAGCTTAGAACATATCATGGCCACATCATATCTTACTAAATCAACTCATCATGTCCTATTATAATTGAATTTACTCAACATTTAAACACTTAAAACTTACCTCGGAAGTTGCCGAATGATTACGACGGCTCTTCGATCACTTTTTTCCTTTCCCTTATCCAACTTTGATCCTCTAGGCTCTTGAGCTAAATCAAACAAATTTACTTCTCAATCAAACACATATATATGGCAACCATATACATTTCAAAAACCAATTCGTTCGTATCATTTGTCCATATATTAGCTTTTAGCATATTTGGTCATTAGAGTGACCTATTTAACTTTCAAGCATTCATTTCTAATTTTAATTAAACAATGCCGAATGCCATTAGCTACTAATGCCACACACACACATGTGCATAAAATTCATCCATACATAACCTCTAGCTCATTCGGTCATTCATCTCTCAAACCTATCTAAGTTTCATGTCGAACTTCCCTGGCCGAATACACATATAAGCACATAATGCACATTTAGAATTTTTTTTTTATTTACTTCATGATACATTCGGCCTTGGCAACAATTTCATTAGAAATCCCTATTATCCACTTCATCAATCAATTATATCATCTACTTAATATTTCATAACTTATCATGCTAGCTGAATATTATTTATTCAAGTTCATCATCTTCATATTCGGCATTAGCATCAAATATAATAGCCCATTTCTTCCCACTTTGAATCTATGCATCCATTTAATCATAGTTTGTTCAAGCACTCATACAACAAGATTCATCCAATTTAACAAGAAACAAAAACTTTATTCCTCCATAGCTACAATGGCCGAAAGATCTAGACATCTCAATATCGAAATTTCTAACATGGGTTGCCTAAAGAATTTGGTAGGGAGTTCAAATTTATCTAGCATTTCAAGTAACTTAACACATCCATATAGCTAACATGCTAATAGTCTCAAGGCTTCAACTAAAACTTTTGAAGCCTCTTAGTCGAATACTAACTCTCTAATAATCCCAAATCCATCCATGAGATAGTTAGAATTTAGACTAATCATCCAAGGGATGTATGAACTTTCAAAGCAACACTAAACATGCCTTAATCTAGTGAGCCTTCATAGCCGATTTTTCTCCAAGCTCATTCCCTTCCTTTCTTTCTTCTATTCGGCCAAAGATGTTCAAGGATGAACACTTTTTTTTTCTTTGTTTCCTTTCTTCCATTCATGGCAAAGGGGGGCATGGATGAGACCATTTTTTTTTTTCATCACTCCACCTTTTTGCATTACTTTAATCCTAACCCCTTTTTTTTATTCTTTCTAACATAACTCACTAACACAACATGTTTGCAACATGTTTCCACCCATAGCATGGCCGGCCACTATGCTTTAATTTTGGGTAATTTGACATGCAAACCCATCATTTCACAACATGCATTATTAGGCCACTTTACATTTGCCTAGCACATTTCCAAATTTTCTCACATAAGTCCTATTTGATAAAATTCACTTACTATTAACAAAATTCAAACATGAAATTTTCACACATGCATATGTACATATAATGAGCATCAACTATGACGGTTAATTATCTTTATGACTCGGTTTAGTGGTCCCGAAACCACTTTCCGACTAGGGTCACTTTAGGGGTGTCACAACCCATAAGTATATACAAGAAATATTTAGTAAAAGATTGAGAAAGATTGGAAAATTGAGTTCTTGGAAGTTAGGTACTTGTTTCTTGTCTTTCTTTTCTTCAATGGGAAGCCTTTCCCTTATATTTAATTCCTCTAACAACCTTGTGGACATTTGTAGTCGTTAGAAACAAAATGGAGTCGTTGTAGCCATAAAAAAACAAGCATTAAATTTAGTCTGTAGCTTCGTTGTATCGGTAGAAGGAAACTTGTATCGGTAGAAGTCTTTTCAAAATATGACTGTTGGACTCGTTCTATCAATATAAATTCTCTTGTATCGGTAGAACTCTAAGGGTTTCATTTGGTATCGGTAGAACCCATCAGAGTATTGGTAGAAGTGTAGAGGATGTTGAACTTTGGCTACTAACTTGACTTTTTTTGGTAGAAGTCCTTAAGGTATCGGTAGCACTTTGGTTGTATCGATAGAACGAACTAGGGTATCGGTAGAAGTCCCATGCCAAAACTACCTTGCATACTGGATTGCGTTCTACCAATAGAAGTCCAGGTTGTATTAGTAGAACCTAGAGTTGAATCGGTAGAACTCCCAGTTCTACCAGTAGAATTCTGTAGCCTTTTCAAGGTCTTTCCATCTTTATTTCTACTGATACTTGTCGACCTAAGTATCGATAGAAGTCCTTCAGGCTTCAAAAACTCATTAAAAATATGTTAATTCAAGGCTTCTTAACAATTTATTTTGTTTAACACTTTGAAAATGATTTTAAGAACTTATAAATAATTTTTGCAGATTTAAGTAGTAAATTTTTAATACTTTTTGTTATATCAAAATACTTGAAAAACTAGAGTGAACATATACAACGGGATACATGAGTACTCTAAGGATCAAACCCAAAGGAGTCAGCAATTAAGTAAGTTATAGCTACAAACATGCAATTAAAGAGTTTAGATAATTTCTCACTATACACTATAGTACGACAACCCATAAATGAAGTTAATTAAAACTAATTAATTACCTAAAATAGAAAAGGACTAAATTATAAAGAAAACAATTTATACAACCATCAAATACAAGTAAATACAATAACAAAGAGTGGTTGGTTGACTTCAATGTGGTTGGTTGACTTGTGAATTAGGGACCTAAATTACTATCACTCCTAAGTTGGCTTCATTTTACCTCTCGGCCTCAACTTTACCAAATTAGACAAATTAGTCTGGTTTATCTCTCAACCTCATCGACTAACACGGGACTTATCAAATTGGTGCCCAATAAAATCTTATCTCGGTCTCACTTATCTCAATTTTCCCTTAGAGGCATCAATCCTAAGATTTTATTTCTATTCGATTTAGCCTAGTTTTGCAATTTAGGTCCCGAACCCTAAAATCAATTACCCAACATTTCCATCAACCAACCCCTATATATTTAACCACTCATTACCATTTTTAAACTAACCAACAACAAAAAAACAATCACGAAAGCCATTGAAACAAACTCAATAAAAAGATATGAAAGGTTGGATTTTTAATTAAAAAGAGTTGAAAGACAAGCAACTAATAGTAAAGTAAATGAACAAGAACAATAAAGATGTAATTTTTAGTGGATGAAAAAAAAAACTAAAGTAGCATTAAACTATGGATTAAAATGTGATTACAAGAAAGTTCAAGGTACTAAATATGTAAATAACCTAGGCTAACTACCTAAGAAAATGTTTAAAATACAAATAAATTGCAAAAAGAATAAGTTCTACATCTATGGAGAGACTAAACCTTAAAAAAGATGAAGAGAAAAACTAAGAGAAACTATCTTAAACTTGTGTCTAAAATGGCTCTCTCTCTCTAACCAATATTTTGGTCTTTTTTAGCAGATATCAGACCTAATTTTCTGACTAAATTACCCCTGAGTGTGTGTTTTTTATTGGGGACATGTTGGATAAGGATTACCCTTTTGGTCATTTTTTTTCTCCCTTCGACAGTGATATCACGATACCCAGAGCCTGGTATCGCGATATCCTCAGTAGCCTTGAAATGGGAGGGTCTTTGGGAGCTGGGTATCACAATACTCGTAACTAGTATTAATATACCATTTGGAAAGGCCTTGATCTTCTACAATTTAGCATTGTCGAGAGGGTATCACGACTTCAAGGCTTTGATATCGAGATACCCTTTCTCCTAGACAATGTTTTTGCTTACGTTCGGGCCTCCGATGACTCCTTACAACACTTAACCAACAATTGTCTTTGATGGTGCAATTAGTCATTCTGGGTCTCAAAAGTGATAAAAAGAGAATTAATTCACTTATTAAAGCTAATAATGGAAATGACATAAAAACATAATATAAACACCTAAATTGATAAAAAATAAACTCGTTAAGTGTAATGGGGAGCCTAATTTGACATACCAAATTACGGCAGATCAACTTCATTGAGGATTCATTAAATGAATTTGTGCATTGTATCTCTACTTTGACAATGCAACTATTGTAGAAAAGGGCTTTGGCTACAAAGTTTAAACCATCTCAAGGAGTTAGACAAGGGGATTCACTCTTACCTTATCTTTTTGTGCTGGGCATAGAAAGGCTAGGCCATATGGTTAACAATACAGTTACAAAGGATTTATGGAAGCCTATTTAGTTATAAAAAAATGGTCCATCAATTTTGCATCTTTTCATTGTCGATGATCTAATCTTATTATATAGGGTAGATATGGAATAGGTTAATATGTTAAATACAATTTTATCTAAGTTCAACTACTACTCTAGACACAGAGTGAACCCACAGTTAACGTTGGTTTACTTTTTAGGTAATATAGAAGATTATTTTTGCGAACATGATCAATAGAAAGCTTAAACAAAGAGTCGATGATCTCAAAAAATATTTCAGTGTTCTTTTATTTTATAAACATGTTACGAACGTGAATTTTCAATTTGTGATTGATAAAGTGCGGAGCCGATTAATAGGTGTGAGGTCAAATCATTATCAACAACGAGTAAAGTTACACTTGCAAAGTCAATACTGTTGTCTATTCTAAGTTATTTCCTGAAAACGACACTAATACTATTAAAGGTCTATAATGAAACTGAAAAATTAATTAGGGGTTTCATATGAGATCATCAGATGATAGTTGAAAACTAACCTTTAATGTTGGATGTCGACTGAGGGACTTGGCCTTCGAATTTGCACAACCAAAATGTATACATTTTTTACTGATGGTTAGCTTTACAATCATAGGTAATGGAAATCATTTGTGGGTTCATATCTTATGTAATATGTATAATTTTAGTGTAGGATGCCTAGAATGTAAAGGTCACTTTTGAGAATATGGCCAGAGGTTCAACAAGGAATTTACTAGAAAATTGGAAATGAATTTTGAAAGGTCACTTTTGAGGGTCTTTTTGATGCATTTTGAAAGTTCAAGTACGCAATTGAGTAAAAAAAATAAGGGCTTAATTGCTTTTTTTGAAGAAGTTTGAAGGACTTTTTGATGCATTCTGAAAGTTCAAGTGCTCAATTAAGTGCAAAAAAAGGAGCTGCTTAATTGCTTTTTTTTTAAAGTTTGAAGGATTTTTAGACCCTTAAGCCTTATTTTTATAATATTTTTTATAATTTATTAAAATTTATAAGAAATTTTATACGTTTTTATAAAATTTATAAGTTTTTTATACTTTTTAATATTTGTTTTAAATTTTTAAATAATTTTATGAATTTTTAGAAAACTAAAGAATTTAAATTAAAGACCGTCACATGTCATCATTTTATTGATTGTAATAGTCAATGTCAAAGATAAAAACTAGAAAGTCCTTAATTGATTTTTTTTAATAAATTTCACTCAATTAGTGTGACTAAATGATAAAAGGACCTCCTCACTCTTTCTCAATTTTGAAATTGAGCAAATTGGTCCCTCTAAAAAAAGCAGAGCAATTAAAACTTATCAATTTTAAAAGTGAGCAACTAAGAACAATTAAGTTTGAAGTTCATGTTTTTCATCAACTGTACATGATTTTGATTGGTATAATAACAAATATAGCCCTGAAGGTTTACACATTTTATTAATTTAATCCTAATTGAATAAATTTATCCTGCATCATTTGTGTAAATGTGTAAACATTAAGGTTGAATTTGTTAAATTTTTTAGAATTAAGACCAAAATAAACACTGAAAGCTAAATTTGTTATTATATCAATTGAAATTATATACAATTGATGAAAGATATTAACTTCATAATTCATTGTCCTTAATTACTCATTTTTAAAATTAATAATGTAATAGGCCCAATTTGCCCGGGCCCGATAAATAAACAAAACCAATATAAAATCAAATAAAAAATAGTCCCAAAATAGTCCATTTACAATGACCCAATACCAACCCAATGGCCCGAAATACAAACTAAACCCAATATAACAAGCCCAAATCAGCCCAGCCCAGACCCGATTACAATAGGATGGGAAGCCCTAGCATCAGCCCCAACCAGCGCCGCAGCAGACGTCCCCTCGCACGTAGCACCGCTCGCATGAGCCTCGTACGCGCACCTTCGCCTCCGTACATGCCACATCCGCAACCTCTGCACACAGTACCTGCAAGAAATGGGCAAAGGAGCAGCGAAAAAGCAGACCACAAAACGAAAAGAGGCAGAAATCGGCAGAGAAAAGGAAAAAATAAGGAAATAAAAGAAAAATAGAAAAAAATTGTATTGATTTTTTATTTTATTTTCGGGTTATAAAAACCCCAAGTTGTATCATTTTCAAAAGAAAAAAGGAGGGGAATAGAAAAAAAAACACAACAAAAAAGAGGTAGATATTTCTCTCTTTTTTCGATTTTGTTGCATTCTTCCTTTCGATTCTCTTAGTGATAAACTAAATAGGAAATTAAGTTTCGAGTTTACCTGCCTCGGTGACCCAGCCGTTGTTCTTGGTGGTGTCGCGGCCACTGGAAGAACCACAAATGGTTCTAACCCGAGAACGGCGCAAAAGGGGAGAGGGGAAAACTATTTTTCTATCTTTTTTGAAGAAGATCTTATTAGCTTTTAAGGTTTTTTTTACCTTTTATTTTTGTTTCTCAGGGGACGTCTAAATGGCGCCGTTTGGAGTCTGATCTGTGGCTCCAAAATGACGCCGTACTGACCTATATTGGCCTTCAACCCGATGACCCGACCCAGTGGGCGAAGGATCCGCGCGTCTTAAAGCCAAACGGGCTATTTGTGCTTTGGGTCCCTCTTCTTTTCTGGCGTGTTTCAATCCGGTTCTTCTATCTATTTTTAAATCTAATCTTTTATTTCATTTTCTTTTCGATTTAGTCTGCTGTGAAGTGCTGCGTTTTGGGGAAGCGGAATATTTCTCAATCGACCCCCATATAATTCGCACACTGCAGTAGGGCCCTCCATTTTATCTAAATCTCATTTATTTCCTGATATTTTGATTTTTTTGTGATTTAATCCTTCTTGTTATTATGTTTTTGGAAGCTTATCGTCATTTTTTGTTACATTTTCTTTATATATTTGTTTTCACATATAAATCATCTAACGTCTTTATAGAAAATTAATTTTAACTAATAAAGCTTTATGTTTTTATATACATGCGCATATAACATGATTTCCATTCTTTTAGAATAAGCATACACATATAATGATGTATTATCATTGGCGAATGACACTTTTTCTTCCGTTATTTTATTTTATATTTTTCATGTAAAAAAAAAAACCTTATTCCTATAAAAACTTGTCGTTTTAATTTATTTATTTAACTTTTATGTATCATCACTATGTACATACTATTATTTTACTAAGTTTTACTTATATAAGATTAGAATGTATGTACTGATTTCAAGTTGTTTGCTTATATTTCACTACGTATTTTATTTGATTTCTTTTATATATGTCCTTACCAAATTGTTTTAAATACTTGTATTATTGGTTGTTGTCATTTTTTGACTCGTTTATAGAATATGAATCGATGGGCTGCTTAATTTTGAATGTGGATGTTTGTATGATTATTAAAGTTGATGTTTGTATTCACCTATTGTTGGTTTAATTGTTGCTAATTTAAGTTTAAATTTTTATTTATCTTCTACGATATGTGTATCATTGTTTAATCACGTTCTTTCGTAAGAGTTGTTTTATATTAAAGATTTATAATTGCCTTATTTCATGTTTCCTTTAAAAAAGGGGGATGTGGCGTTCATAAGTCCTCGAAAGAATCGTGCCTTAACTTACTAGGCTTCGATTCTTCTCGATGAACTTAGGTAATCAAGCGTCCATTTTTTTAAAAAAAAAAGAGAAAATCATTCAATTATTAAAATAAAATTCTTAAGATTTCAAAATGTTACATCCTAACTTACTGGATATGACGTTTTGTTATCTCGATTCTAAAATAAAGGCAATGTTTGATGTTTAAGAATTTCAGAAAATTGATCCCTAACTTATTGGGTTCGGATTTCCTGATCAACTTAAATGAATCAAATATCCTTCTTCAGATACCTGATTTTCTAAAAAGGGGGTACAAATTTAATTCCAAAAATCGAATTGCTGCACCCTAACTCACTGAGCGTAGCAATTTATTTTCTCCAAAATGATTCCATCTTGTTATTCATTTTTTTGTTTATGCAAATTTAAACTTCAAAGATCATATTTTTAAAATCTTTCCAAATTCTTTACACTAAGACATTAAACAATCAATTAGGTACCAATTTTGGGCGTTGCAAGGGTGCTAATCCTTCCTCGTGCGTAACCGACTCCCGAACCTGTTTTCTTAAAATTCGTAGACCCCAAAAATTATTTTCAAGGTGATCCGATCACACCACAATAAAAGATCGATGGCGACTCCCCATTTCATTTTTAAAGTCGATCCCCACATTTCATCATAAAAATGGTTTCGACAGCTTGGCGACTCCGCTGGGGACCCCAAGAGAGTCAGGCCGTAAAATTGATTGTTTTTGTCTTATTGTCGAAATTCAAAAATTTGATTTTTGGATCTTCTCTTTGCATATGTTTGTATGATTATTGTGTTTTATAACTTGTCATCATATTGCATAAGGACTTTTTACTCTTGCCCTTTTTAAGTGGGAGTGAGAAGCTACTCCTTCGTGAGGTTTTCACCTCTATGCAGGATAGTGGATCACTTTCGGAGTACATCCGTACCTATGTCTTTGTGAGATTTTCATCTCCGTCCAGTCATAGGTAAATGTATTCCCCTGAACTGAACTTGGTCTGTATGAGCCTGTAATGGGTGAAGACTGAGGAATCTGCTGGTTCGGGTACTTTGACTTTAGAGCCAAACCGCATATAGATAGCCTAGGAATCCAGGTTAGGTAATTCCCCAAACTCTAGGGATTGCTCTTGTAAATGCTTGTTTCTTTTAAATTTGTTGCCAATTGTGTTGATATGTTATATTGACTTATGGTGTTTTATTGCTATGTTTGCATGTCATTACATATTCAAAAGAGTGTCGATTCAAGTTCGATTGTTAAATTAGGAAGTTTGTCATGGAAAACGACTTTCTTGATAAGGTGGAAGACAATGCCATGGTCCGTATATGGTCAGAGAATGTGCAACTGGAAAAGGGAGACAGTCTAGCTAAAGATTATGTGTCAGAGCTGTGGGACTATACTCGTATTAGCGTGACACAAAATAGCCTGCAGAAGCTGAGAGAAATATGGGATAAGTGGAATGATAAGACTAGGCAGTTGTTTTATTCTAGTTATGGAGATTTGCCATATTTACTTGATGTCAAGGTAGATGAGCGATTGTTTCGGGCCCTTGCTCAATGTTGGAACCCGACATATAGTTGTTTCACTTTTGGCAAAGTAGATTTGGTACCTACGGTGGAGGAATATACGGCCTTACTACACTGTCCAAGGCTTCAAGTGGATAAAGCATATTCTAGAGCCGCGTATGTCCCGGCATTTTGGAAGAAATTGATGAATATTACTGGCATGAGTGAGCAGTGGATTACGGCCATGATCAAACAGAAAGGGGAGTGTAAATGTATTCCATGGAAAATTTTGCGAGACTTGATTATAGCGCATTCGGATGGGAAAAAGAAGGTCGACGTGTTTGCTTTGAGTATCTACGGGTTAGTGATCTTTCCTAGAGCGTTGGGGCATGTTGACGAGGCGATTTCGGATCTCTTTGATCGGTTGAGTAAAGGGGTCACGCCTGTTCTGGCGATTTTAGCTGAAACGTTTAGATCTATGAATGCGTGTAGGCGAGCTGGAGAGGGTAGATTCATAGGTTGTGCACAATTGTTGTTAGCCTGGTTCCATAGTCATTTCTGGAAGGTCGAAAAAATTTCGTATCGGGTTTTCTGTAGGCATTACTCCCCGTTAAAAGAGATAGTGGCTACGCCAAGAAGGGATGACATATCAGAAGAAAACTGGACAGCAATCCTACAAAATCTTCAAGATGATGATGTGGAATGGAGAGCTCCCTGGTTGATTCCTGATGAAATCCTTTACCGTTGTGGAAGCTTTGACTGGGTCCCGTTGCTAGGGATTTGGGGGGCCATCGGGTATGCACCTTTGTTGGTCCTAAGGCAATACAATTCGAGACAGTTTGTGCCGGCAACGCAGGGTTTAGCTCAATGTGAGTTCTCGTACCGCGGAGACAATTACAAGAGAAGGGTGAAAGAAATTTCTCAGGCTTGGAATCAGGTTCATAGGATGAAAACACTAACTGTGGGTCCAATGACAACTCCAGAGTACGGAGAATGGCGAAGCAAGAGAATTAATGATAACATCCCAGAGTTAAACTTGGAGGATGCCCGATCAATGGAGGAATATTTACAAATTGTCCCATCAGAATTGGAGATTATAAAACAAGACTTCGAAAAGAGGAATTCAGAACTTGAAAGGAAAATAGAGCGTTTGGAAGAAGAGAAGATGCATTTGAGGCTGGACGTGGGAAGTCCAAAAGTTAGAGGCCGAAAAATTGAAGAAAGGGAAGAATAAAGTGAAAGAAGACTTGGATAGCTTAAAGACAGACTACAAAAAGTTAAGGGTATCAATGAGAACCGCGAGGCTAGGAAAGACTTCAGAACAATGGCGACGGGAAATCCAAGAGGAAAGAAACAAGGTTGAAGGATGGGAAAAGAAATACCAAGAGACTCAGGTACAAAACCAGGCCCTGGAGAGGAATTTGTTAGAAAGCTGGAGCATGACAGATGAATTAAAGGCACGAATAGTCGAACTTGAAAGGTCTCTTCACCGTTACCGAAATCGTAATACCGCGATAGAATTAAGAGCAAGCTTGAATAAGATTGAGGAAACAAAGAAAAGAGTGGAAGAGTTAGAGGCGATCCTACAGGATTGTGAGGCGCGGATTACATTTTCGAAGCAAATGAAGAACGTCAGAAAGAACAGCTCCATTACTATCAAAGCCAAGTTAGAGACAGAGATCACGTCATGGGAGAAGCTGTGACCCAGATTTGGGAGGTAGCCGATTACTTACAGACCCTGGCAATACAGGCTGATACTTTGAGCGTAAAGTACGAGCTAGAATCAGACCGGGGAAGAGAGCTTGCTTCGCTGCTTAAAAGGATTAAAATTCTGAGCATTAGGGCAAAATTATATATGTAATTTATCTTATGTAAAGAATGTTGTTATCCAAATGAAGCTTTCTAAATGAAATTGAATTAGAATCGACGTCTTTTTTGCATTCATGCATTGTATCACATTGTATCATATGCATTAAAATCCATTACAAGACCCTAATTGGTTAAAATTATTACAGTTAACCTGGAAACCGATAAAAGCTCACCCATTAAACATCAATACGGTACTCGACGGAAAACTAAGGAAATGGACCAAAGACTGGAAAAACTGGAACAAATGCAGCGGGATATGCAAGAACGATTACAAACACAAATGCAAGAGCGACTAGATAAAATTTAAGAGGACATGATGGAAAAGTTGATCAAAGCTCAAAAAGATTCCATGGCTGAATTGACCCATCTATTGACGAAAGGAGTAGATAAAGGAAAGGGCCCTATGGCTGATCATGGAGAGGGTAGCGAGGATCCGTTGTATCCTCCTGGTTTCACTCCACCAAATGCACGAACCCAAACTGAAATGTGCCCAAGAGGACCGTCTGTCACAATTATGCCACAACAACTACAAACTGGTGCCACAATTTTTCAAGGACGATCGAGTTTTAACCAGGGAGAAAACCCAATCAATCCCACTATTCCAGATTTTGATGAAGCAGTTGAAGAAGGTAAAGCAAGCACAGAATTGACAAAACAATGGGAGGATAGGTATAGGTGGTTGGAAGAAAAGTTCAAAGCCTTGGAAAGCGCTGATGGTAATCAGGGAATTGACGCTAAAGATCTAAGCTTGGTCCTAGATTTGGTACTACCTCCTAAATTTAAGATGTCTGAATTTGAGAAATATAACGGAACTAGTTGCCCCGAGGCCCACATCACTATGTTCTGTAGAAGGATGACTGGCTACGTCAATAACGATCAGTTATTAATCCACTATTTTCAAGACAATTTAGTAGAGGCAGCGTCTAAATGGTACAATCAATTGAGTCGTACCAGGATCAATTCTTGGAGGGACCTAGCACAGGTGTTCATGAAGCAGTACAACCATGTGAGGATATGACCCCCGATAGAATTACGCTACAAAACATGGAGAAGAAACCAGGTGAGAGTTTCAGACAGTACGCTCAAAGATGGAGGGAAGTTGCCATCCAAGTCCAACCACCGCTCTTAGAAAGAGAAACCACAATGCTCTTTATCAATACCTTAAAAGCCCCATTCATCACGCACATGCTAGGAAGTGCAACCAAAAGTTTCTCAGATATAGTAATGAATGGTGAAATGATTGAGAATGCCATCAGAAATGGGAAAATAGAAGCAGGAGAGAGCAACAAAAGGCCAGCCTCGAGAAGGAAAGAAAGTGAAGTAAATAATGTAGATGCATACAACAAGTCAATCACGGTGAATCAGCCGAGGAAGGTGAATGTTGGTCAACAGGGTTCAACGAGACAAGAATCTGGTAGGAGACAAGGTACGGAGAAGCCCCAGTTCACACCAATTCCGATGTCATACAGAGAGCTATGTCAGAATTTGTTTAACGCACACGTAGTTTCGCCCCATTACTTGACCCCTTTGTAGCCCCCATATCCCAAGTGGTACGATGCGAGCGCCCAATGTGACTACCATGCCGGAATTACAGGGCACTCAATAGAAAATTGCACTGCTTTTAAGAAGCTGGTCGAAAAGTTTATTAGTATGGGTGTTGTCAAGTTTGATGACTCATCGAACACAGAAAATCCGCTTCCCAATCATACTGATAAGGGAGTGAACATGATGAGCGAAAGTGGAGGAGAAGAGGTCAAGAATGACATCGCTGAAGTAAAAACTCCGTTGAAGTGGGTTTGGAGACAAATGGTGATGAGAGGGTTGGTTATTTCAAATTCTGAAGGAAGATGTGAAGCTAAAAACTTTTGTGAATTCCACCATGAGGTAGGACATGAAATTCAAGAGTGTGAGGGATTCAGGGATTTGGTCCAGAGCATGATGGACAACAAGGAGATGAGGTTTTATGAAAAAGCAGAGGGTAAAGGAAATATTTGCGCATCAGACTTGGAAGAAAAGACTACGGGAACGAATCATCCTGTGGTCATCATTTCACACCCTCGGAACAATGGGTTTAGTGTCCATACAACACCAAAAATCGTAATCCAGAAACCATCAAATTTTTCATACAAGAATGACAAAATGGTACCGTAGAATTATGGATGTAACATGACAATCTTGGGAAAAGAAGCAGAAAGAAATCAAGAAGTAGGTTCTTATACACGCAATGGGAAACGATATGATGCTCAGGCAGAACCGTCAAGAGAAGAGAATTGGAAGAAAGAGCAGAAGAAAGGAAAGGTCGTGGAAGTTAAGTCATTGGTTAATGAGCCGGTGAAAGAAGAGGAGACGAAGGAATTTTTGAAGTTTTTAAAACACAGCGAATATAGCGTTGTGGAACAGTTACGCAAACAGCCAGCCCGCATTTCTATATTAGCCTTGCTCCTAAGTTCAGAAGCGCACCGAAACGCACTATTAAAAGTACTAAATGAAACATATGTGGTGGAGGATATTTCAGTAAACAAGCTGGACCGGCTGGCCAACAATATAAATGCTGACAATTTTATATTCTTCAGCGATGACGAAATACCATCGGGAGGAAGAGGTTCCACTAAAGCTCTGCACATCACTGCCCGATGCAAGGGGTGCATACTCTCGGGGATCCTGATTGATAACGGATATGCACTGAACGTATTACCTTTATCTACTCTTAGTCGGCTACCGGTAAACAGTTCCCACATGAAAATGAGCCAGAGCATAGTAAGGGCATTTGATGGAACGGAAAAGAAGGTTATGGGGAGAATTGAGGTACCGTTAAAGATTGGCCCAATTACTTATGATGTGGACTTCTTGGTGATGGATATTAAGCCTTCCTACAATTGTTTATTGGGAAGGCCATGGATACACTCAGCTGGGGCAGTACCTTCATCGCTACACCAGAAGGTGAAGATAGTGTCAGAGGATCGGGTGATCACCATAAATGCCAAGGAAGAAATCATAGCGATGGTAACTGGCGATGCACCTTACGTGGAGATTGATGATGAGGCAGTGGAATGCTCCTTTCGGTCTTTAGAATTCGTGACCGCAATGTTCATTGCTGAAGGAAGCAGAGTTCCAGTACCGAAAATATCCAAGACCACTGAAATGGTGTTGCAATTGATGATTGGAAGAGGGGCTGCACCCGGAAAAGGATTGGGTAAGTATCTTCAAGGAAAGATTGAAGCACCGATGCTAAGGGAAAAGTTTGACAGTTATGGCTTAGGATACAAGCCAGACGTAAAGCAGAAGAAGAAAGAGGTGGAAAAAAGACAAGAGAGAAGAAGGGTACGTTTAAGCGGAAAAGAGGTCAAGTGGGAGCCTATGTCATTTCCCCACATATTCACATCTTTTGTATCGGGTGGATTTATTCATCCTGAACGTGGGGTGCCCCGAAGTAAAGATATTGGAGAAATGTTGAAAGTTGTACATATCAATGCTACTGAAACATCTGAGAAAAGGGCCTTGCTAGAGATCTGCCCTTGCGAACCTGGAAGCGAGCTAAACAACTGGATTGTGGAAGAAATCCCTGTAATCTTTAGGGCTTATTCAGAGTAATGCTCAAAACATTCTAGTTGTTTTAGCCTGGAAATGACAGGAAATCTTTTGTGAAAATGGCTTGAGCCTAAACATCGTTATTCTAATGAAATACATCTTTACATTCATATTCGAGCAAATATTCTTTTTTTTAAGCACTTTCTAATTGATTGTCCTGCAAATAATTCTTTCGTTTATAACCTTATTGAACAAATAATCATTCATAAATTCATATATTCTTGGTATATTCTTTGATATGCCCTCATAGGTCCTCAGATATCAACGACATGAATGATGTTGTTTCAAACACGGAGCTTTTTTTTGAGCAAGACATGTGTTTAGAGGGATCTTTCGACTTTGAAGATAATAAAGACCGTGGTATATCTCCAGACTTGTTGAGAATGGTAGAACAAGAGGATGAGCAGATCCTACCTTATAGGGAATCATTAGAAATCGTGAGCCTAGAAGAGGGAAAGGAGGTGAAAATTGGAACTGAAATCGCCGCAAAGACAAAGCAAGACCTCATTGAATTGCTGCGAGAATTCAAAGTTGTTTTCGCATGGTCATACTAAGATATGCCCGGGCTAAGCACTAGCATTGTGGTACATCGTCTGCCCATAAAAGAAGATTGTAAACCAGTTCAGCAGAAGCTCAGGAGGATGAGACCTGATGTTGTGCTAAAAATAAAAGAATAGGTCAAAAGGCAGTTCGATGTTGGGTTCTTACAGGAGATCAAATATTCGGATTGGGTAGCCAACATCGTCCTCGTTCCCAAGAAAGATGGAAAGGTACGGATGTGCGTGATTATAGGGATTTAAATAAGGCTAGTCCGAAGGACAATTTTTCGTTGCCTCACATTGATACCTTGGTAGACAACACGGCGGGATACTCACTATTCTCTTTCATGGATGGCTTTTCTGGATATAATCAAATAAAAATGCACCTTGAAGATATGGGAAAGACAACATTCATTACATTATGGGGAACATTTTGCTACAAAGTGATGCCTTTCGGATTGAAGAATGCGGGAGCAACATATCAAAGGGCTATGGTGACCTTGTTCCATGACATGATGCATAAGAGGTCGAAGTCTATGTTGATGATATGATTGCCAAATCTAGAACTGAAGAAGAACATGTCCAAGTCTTGAAGAGATTATTCTTGAGATTAAGGAAATTTCAGCTCAGGCTTAACCCTGCAAAATGCACTTTTGGAGCCAGATCAGGGAAGTTATTAGGCTTCATAGTTAGTAAGAAGGGGATTGAGGTAGACTTTGACAAAGTAAAAGCAATACGAGACCTACCTCCTCCGCGCACTCAGAAGAAAGTTCGAAGTTTCGTAGGAAGATTGAATTACATTGCTCGATTCTTTGCACAATTGACGGAGAAATGTGATCCAGTATTCCGTCTTTTAAAGAAGCATAATTCGGGTGATTGGGATGAGGAATGTCAGTAGGCTTTTGATAAGATAAAGCAATATTTGGCTAGTACTCCCGTATTATCGCCACCAAGTCCGGATAGGCCATTGATATTGTATCTAACGGTATTTGAGAATTTCATGGGATGTGTATTGGGTCAACACGATGAAACAGGAAAGAAGGAAAGGGCGATATATTATCTCAGCAAGAAATTCACTGGCTATAAAATGAAATATTCGTCAATCGAGAAATTGTGTTGTGCTTTAATCTGGGCAACACGAAGACTGAGGCAATATATGTTGTATCATACGACATGGCTGATCTCGAAGTTGGACCCTTTAAAATATATGATGGAATCAACTACTTTAAATGGGAGAATGGCTAAATGGCAGATCCTGCTCTCTGAGTTTGACATAGTATATGTAAGTCAAAAGGCCATAAAAGGGAGTGCAATAGCTGATTTCCTGGCTAGTAGAGCTTTGGAAGATTATGAGCCCTTAAACTTCGATTTTTCAAATGAGGACTTGATGTGTGTAGCAAACACTGAAGCAAACTCTCAATTGGACCACATCTGGAAGTTAAATTTTGATGGAGCTTCAAATGCTATAGGTAATGGAATTGGGGCAGTCTTAGTATCCCCAAGTGGAGACCATTATCCCGTCGCTGGAAAATTAGACTTTGATTGCACAAATAACATGGCGGAATATGAAGCATGTATTATGGGCATTCGTGCGGCCATTGAACGAAAAATCAAAGTGCTTAAAGTATATGGAGATTCCGCGTTGGTGATATACCAACTCAAAGGAGAATGGGAAACCAGAGACCCTAAGTTGATCAATTATAAAGAACTAGTTCTTGAATTGATTAACGAGTTTGATGATATCACTTTCAATTATCTCCTACGAGAGAAAAACCAAATGGCTGATGCCTTGGCTACTCTAGCCTCGATGATTCAGGTAAACAGGCTTGAAGTAATGAAGCCTATTCAGATGAGTATCTATGAAACCCCAGCTCATTGCTACAATATTGAGGAGGAAGGAAAGGACGATCACCCTTGGTATCAGAGTATCCTGCAGTATGTGAAGAATCGAGAGTACCCTAGTCAAGCAACAGAGAACGACAAGAGAACTCTGAGAAGAATAGCCGTCGAATATGTCTT
Source organism: Gossypium hirsutum (assembly GCF_007990345.1). Taxonomy (NCBI): domain Eukaryota; kingdom Viridiplantae; phylum Streptophyta; class Magnoliopsida; order Malvales; family Malvaceae; genus Gossypium; species Gossypium hirsutum. The sequence continues at coordinate 44,611,026 of NC_053442.1, read as the reverse complement.
AGACGGGGAGGTGCTATATAAAAGAAGGAAAGATCAGGTACTGTTGAGATGTGTGGATGCCATGGAAGCTAAGGAAATTTTGGAGGAAGTCCATGAAGGTATCTGTGGGACGCACGCCAATGGCTTCACCATGGCCAGACAGATCATGAGATTTGGGTACTATTGGTCCACTATGGAAAAGGATTGCATTATTTACGCCAAGAGATGTCATAAATGTCAGATTTATGGGGACAAGATGCATGCACCCCCTTCACCACTTCATGTTATGACCTCTCCATAGCCGTTTTCCATGTGGGGTATGGATGTCATTGGGCCGATATCGCCGAAGGCTTCTAACGGGCATCGCTTCATCTTCGTAGTCATTGATTACTTCACCAAGTGGGTAGAAGCTGCTTCATATGCGAATGTCACAAAGTCAGCAGTCAGCAAATTCTTAAAAAAAGAGATCATTTGTCGGTATGGAATGCCTGAGAGAATCATATCTGACAATGCGTTAAATTTAAACAATAGCACAATAGCTGAGGTTTGCAGCCAATTTAAGATCAAACATCATAACTCCTCGCCGTATCGTCCAAAAATGAATGGTGCAGTAGAAGCAACCAATAAGAACATTAAAAGAATCATGGGGAAAATGACTGAGACTTACAAAGATTGGCATGAGAAGTTATCCTTTGCTCTCCTTGCCTATCGAACATCTGTCAAAACTTCTACCGGGGCAACACCTTTTTCTCTAGTTTACAAAATGGAGGCAGTACTACCCATTGAAGTTGAGATCCCCTCTCTACGGGTATTATCCGAACTCCAGTTGGACGAAGCCGAGTGGGTCCAATCTCGTTATGATCAGTTGAACCTAATAGAGGAGAAGAGGTTGAGAGCCATTCACCATGGCAAATGTACCAAAAACGAATGATGCGAGCTTATGTTAAAAAAGTTCGCCCCAGAGAATTTCGCGAATGAGACTTGGTGCTAAAAAAGATCCTTCCTATGCAAAAGGACTTTAGAGGAAAATGAATGCCAAATTGGGAGGGTCCTTACGTTGTAAAGAAGGTTTTTTCTGGTGGAGCTTTAATCCTAAGTGAGATCGATGGTAAAAGTTTGCCAAACCCTGTAAACGCAGACTCCGTCAAAAGATACTTCGCTTGAAGGAAGGGGACCAAAGTGAAAACCCGCAAAGGGTGCTTTGCTCCCTAAAAAAAATTCGGAGAGGCCAAGGTGAAAACCCGCAAAGGGCGCCTTGAGATCAAGGGGGATTCGAGTCGAAAACCTGAAAAGGGCAGCTCAAATATTAGTCAGAGAAGGGCATAAGAAGATCGGAACCGTTCAAATTCTGATCAGGCCACACGATGATTTTGCTATACCTGAACCAGCAAGAAAGGGCATACGACACCTGGGAGCATCGACAGAGTACTGCAGATCTCCTAAACACATGCTAAATTCAGAATAGTTTTCAGAAGTTTGTACAGAGAAATTCAAGCTGCGATAACTGAGGCACCTAATTCTTACTGTATTGAATGTGTTAATACCTTTTTCAATTAACTTCTTTGTTATTCTTCTTTCGCTATGGTTGATATTTCATCTCTTTTGAGCTACGCTCAGACCCAACATTTATCCACAGTCATAATCTTTCAGCAAACATGTTGCATTAGAATAATGATTAATGGGCTGCTAAACTTTCACAAAGTAAGTTTTGCACATTACTCTGAGAAAAGTCTCTAAATAATACGGTAATCTGAAACAGGACTATTGTTTAGAATGAACTAGGTTTAAAGGTCGGAAATCTAAGAAAAGGACTGATTTTAGGTAATTCCTTCGGATTTTGTTGACGGAAGTGTCAGTCAGATAAAATGTCAACAATAATCATGAGTTAGAAAAGAGAGATCTCCTTGAAGGAAATTTCTTCGTGCATAAGCATTTAATATGGAAACTTGAGAGTGGTATACCAAAAGGTTTACACCTTCGGTATCCTCCAATTGTGGTAGAATATGAAGAAAGGACCAGAGTTCCCCATTTTTTTTAGTTGCATATTGAACACAACTCAATGAAGTGAACTCTGAGGTTTACAATAGAGGAAATTTGACTAAGGGATTCTCCATAAAGGCCAGTCGAGCAAGAAGGTGTTGTACCAACGTTAGCCTTAATAAACTCCGAGTAATGACCACCTAAGCGGGATCATTTTCAAAAATAAAATTTTGCATTCATGCAAACACCATTCACACATGTCTAGTTAGGAGCATTTGCTTCATTTTGATCATGCCGTACTAGTCATTAGGCATAATTAGGTTCATCATACAAGTCATGTTCCCCAGAGAATAGATCAGTGAAGATGGCAGATCCTATCTCCCTAAGCAATAGTGGAACGGATCGAAGACGGCGAATCTCATCTTCCCCAGGAGTAGGGAAACGGATTTAGACCATTAATCCTATCTCCTTAAGCAATAGTGGAGCGGATCGAAGACGTTAAATCTCATCTTCCCCAGGAGTAGGGAAACGGATTTAAGCCATTAATCCTATCTCTCTAAGCAATAGTGGAGCGGATCGAAGACGGCGAATCTCATCTTCCCCAGGAGTAGGGAAACAGATTTAGACCATTAATCCTATCTCCTTAAGTAATAGTGGAGCGGATCCAAGACGGCGAATCTCATCTTCCCCTAGAGTAGGGAAATGGATTTAGACCATTAATCCTATCTCCTTAAGCAATAGTGGAGCGGATCGAAGACGGCGAATCTCATCTTCCCCAGAAGTAGGGAAACGGATTTAAGCCACGGGTTCTATCTCCCTAAGCAATAGTGGAGCAGATCCAAGATGGCGAATCTCATCTTCCCCGGGAATAGGGAAATAAATTTAAGCCACAAATATTACCTCATCGACGTTGTGGTACCAACTCTTACCTCTGAAGATACAGTAGAATGGAATGAGGCAGCTCGAAGAAGAAGAGCACCAAGGTCCAAGCACGACTGGGAAAAATTGGTCCTCCTTAGTCTTTGCTCTATTCTCGTTACACGACAAAGAGCAAAGAGGGGCAGCTGTAATAGGCCCAATTTGCTCGGGCCCGATAAATAAACAAAACCAATATAAAATCAAATAAAAAATAGTCCCAAAACAGTCCATTTACAATGACCCAATACCAACCCAATGGCCCGAAATACAAACTAAACCCAATATAACAAGCCCAAATCAGCCCAGCCCAGACCCGATTACAATAGGATGGGAAGCCCTAGCATCAGCCCCAACCAACGCCGCAGCAGACGTCCCCTCGCACGTAGCACCGCTCGCACGAGCCTCGTACGCGCACCTTCGCCTCCATACATGCCACATCCGCAACCTCTGCACACAGTACCTGCAAGAAACGGGCAAATGAGCAGCAAAAAGGTTGACCACAAAACGAAAAGAGGCAGAAATCGGCAGAGAAAAGCAAAAAATAAGAAAATAAAAGAAAAATAGAAAAAAATTGTATTGATTTTTTATTTTATTTTCGGGTTATAAAAACCCCAAGTTGTATCATTTTCAAAAGAAAAAAGGAGGGGAATAGAAAAAAAAACACAACAAAAAAGAGGTAGATATTTCTCTCTTCTTTCGATTTTGTTGCATTCTTCCTTTCGATTCTCTTAGTGATAAACTAAATAGGAAATTAAGTTTCGAGTTTACCTGCCTCGGTGACCCAGCCGTCGTTCTTGGTGGTGTCGCGGCCACCGGAAGAACCACGAATGGTTCTAACCCGAGAACGACGCAAAAGGGGAGACGGGAAAACTATTTTTCTATCTTTTTTGAAGAAGATCTGATTAGCTTTTAGGGTTTTTTTACCTTTTTTTTTGTTTATCAGGGGACGTCTAAACGGCGCCATTTGGAGTCTGATCTGTGGCTCCAAAATGACGTCGTACTGACCTATATTGGCCTTCAACCCGATGACCCGACCCAGTGGGCGAAGGATCCGCGCGTCTTAAAGCCAAACGGGCTATTTGCGCTTTGGGTCCCTCTGCTTTTCTGGCGTGTTTCAATCCGGTTGTTCTATCTATTTTTAAATCTAATCTTTTATTTCATTTTCTTTTCGATTTAGTCCGCTGTGAAGTGCTGCGTTTTGGGGAAGCGGAATATTTCTCAATCGACCCCCATATAATTCGCACACTGCAGTAGGGCCCTCCATTTTATCTAAATCTCATTTATTTCCTGATATTTTGATTTTTTTGTGATTTAATCCTTCTTGTTATTATGTTTTTGGAAGCTTATCGTCATTTTTTGTTACATTTTCTTTATATATTTGTTTTCACATATAAATCATCTAACGTCTTTATAGAAAATTAATTTTAAATAATAAAGCTTTATGTTTTATATACATGCGCATATAACATGATTTCCATTCTTTTAGAATAAGCATACACATATAATGATGTATTATCATTGGCGAATGACACTTTTTCTTCCTTTATTTTATTTTATATTTTTCATGTAAAAAAAAACCTTATTCCTATAAAAACTTGTCGTTTTAATTTATTTATTTAACTTTTATGTATCATCACTATGTACATACTATTATTTTACTAAGTTTTACTTATATAAGATTAGAATGTATGTACTGATTTCAAGTTGTTTGCTTATATTTCACTACTTATTTTATTTGATTTCTTTTATATATGTCCTTACCAAATTGTTTTAAATACTTGTATTATTGGTTGTTGTCATTTTTTGACTCGTTTATAGAATATGAATCGATGGGCTGCTTAATTTTGATGTGGATGTTTGTATGATTATTAAAGTTGATGTTTGTATTCACCTATTGTTGGTTTAATTGTTGCTAATTTAAGTTTAAATTTTTATTTATCTTCTATATTATTGTTTAATCACGTTCTTTCGTAAGAGTTGTTTTATATTAAAGATTTATAATTGCCTTATTTCATGTTTCCTTTAAAAAAGGGGATGTGGCATTCATAAGTCCTCGAAAGAATCGTGCCTTAACTTATTAGGCTTCGATTCTTCTCGATGAACTTAGGTAATCAAGCGTCCATTTTAAAAAAAAAAAAAAGAGAAAATCATTCAATTATTAAAATAAAATTCTTAAGATTTCAAAATGTTACATCCTAACTTACTGGATATGACGTTTTGTTATCTCGATTCTAAAATAAAGGCAATGTTTGATGTTTAAGAATTTCAGAAAATTGATCCCTAACTTATTGGGTTCGGATTTCCTGATCAACTTAAATGAATCAAATATTCTTCTTCAGATACCTGATTTTCTAAAGAGGGGTACACATTTAATTCCAAAAATCGAATTGCTGCACCCTAACTCACTGAGCGTAGCAATTTATTTTCTCCAAAATGATTCCATCTTGTTATTCATTTTTTTGTTTATGCAAATTTAAACTTCAAAGATCATATTTTTAAAATCTTTCCAAATTCTTTACACTAAGACATTAAACAATCAATTCGGTACCAATTTTGGGCGTTGCGAGGGTGCTAATCCTTTCTCGTGCGTAACCGACTCCCGAACCTGTTTTCTTAAAATTTGTAGACCCCAAAAATTATTTTCAAGGTGATCCGATCACACCACAATAAAAGATCGGTGGCGACTCCCCATTTCATTTTTAAAGTCGATCCCCATTTTTCAAACCATAAAAATGGTTTCGACAAATAAAAATTAAATTATTTCAATTTTAAAAAAAAATTAATTTTGTCAATTTTGAAATTGAAAGAGTGAAAATATATATATTTACTTAATTAAATCAAGAGAGTTCTTTTTTCCTTAAGGCTTCTTTTATATATATATATATATATATTTGTAAGCATATGTTATAGATTTAAAATTTTATTTATGTGATGTAATCCTGTCCGAAACTATTTCATATTACCGTACTTTCTTTCATTTACAATAATATAAAAGGCAGCCTCGGGGATCTCCCAATTTTGCTTGCATTTTTGGTTCCCAATGTCAAACCTCAACTCTTAAAATTAATTTTGTTTTTCTTTTTGCCGTCACCACCATTAAAATCCTTCTTCTTCGTCTTGTTCTTCCTCTTCTCCTCCTTATTCGCTTCTTCTTTGTCTTTGCCCAACGCCCTTTCATTTGTTCTCTCTTCCTTCAAACTCTGTTTTTACTTTTAATGTACAAATTATGAAATTAGTATTACCACTATCTGCAAACACTAATTCAGTTTAGTTTCTTACAACACCAAGGCCAATGTTTCAAATGATCAAACATCACCCATATTTCCACCATATTAAAAGCTCGGTCTTTGGCTTTATGTTTTTGTTACCCACTTCACTTTTTGCTCTTTCCCTTCTTCTTTTAGCTTGCAATGGCTTCTCTGTTTTTTATATGTATCTCCCTGGTTATATCAAATCTTCACCGGAACCCATCAAATTGTTGCCTGAGAACCTTTCCGGCGACAAAACGGTGACAAAGTTGGTGTCTTCAGTGATGTATGCTGTGAAAGAAGAGAATCCACCTGGTGTTTTAAAGACCCATTTATCTCTTGTTAAAAAACCAAACTTTTCAATGGTTCCCATTGGCAAGGCTTCAGTTTTTAAGCCAAAGCAGGCTCGTTTAAGCCGTCAGATATTGAGAACACTGGGCTCAGGGACAAAGCCAAAAGGGTTTTTTTCCTCTAAAGTTAAGACCTTTTTCCGGAATTCAAAGTGTAAGTCTCGGTTCTTCATGACTTGGATTTCACCTATCGAGTCTTTAAGTGATAGAGAATTGCTTGCTATTGAGAGTGTGTTTAAATCACACCCCAAAGCCTGTTTAGTCATCGTCTCAAATTCATTGGATTCTAAAAAGGGAAGTGTTGTTTTGAAGCCATTTTCAGATATGGGGTTCAAGTTGATTGCTGTTCACCCTGATTTCGATTATATTTTCAAGAATACTTATGCTGAAACATGGTTTAATCGATTAAAGAACGGAAATATTAATCCTGGTGAAGTTTCTTTGGGTCAAAACCTTTCGAATTTGCTTAGACTTGCTTTGTTGTACAAGTATGGTGGTGTTTATTTAGATACTGATGTTCTAGTTTTAAAGAGTATCAATCGTTTAAGAAATGTAATCAGTGCTCAATCTATCAACCCCGAAACCAAGAACTGGAGCCGATTGAACAATGCCGTGCTGATTTTGATCAAAACCATCCATTGCTGTTCAAATTCATTCAAGAATTTGCACTCACTTTCGATGGAAACCGATGGGGTCACAATGGACCTTACTTGGTTTCGAGAGTGGTTGAGAGGGTCACTGGCCGCCCGGGGCTTAACTTCACGGTGTTGCCACCGTCGGCGTTTTATCCGGTCGATTGGACCCGGATTCGAAGCCTGTTTCAGGGGCCTCAAAACGAGACTCACTCGAATTGGTTGAAGCTTAAGCTCGGGCAGATTCAAAGGCAAAGCTATGCAATTCATCTTTGGAATAGACAAAGCAAGCAAGTTAAAGTTCAAGAAGGAAGCATCATTCATCATGTTATATCAGATTGCTGCATCTTCTGCAACTCTTTAAAATCAAAGTTTTAAAAGTATATAGAATAAGGATCATATGCCACATTTTCTGTCTTCCAAGTGTTTATCAATTTATAGTTATATGCAGATGATATATATACTTTTTTTAGGTTAAATTTCTTTTCATTTCACCATATAATAATAAAAAAGAAAAAGAAAATTTGAAGTAAAAAATATTATGAAAATTCTTGTACTAAAAGTCGGATTGTATTTTGTCTCATTTACTTAAAAAAATGAGTAAATTAGATCCCACATGTTAGATTAATGAGCAAATTATTCTTTTTGTTAAAAATTTAATTCATGAAGCTTGCATGAGGTGCATACACTACATGTAATTATTTGGTTATTTCGTCAATTACGTTTAGTTTTTAACATAGAAATAGATAATTTTTTTAACCAAAAAAAAGATTAATGTATTTTTTGATTTAACGTACAATTTTTTTTTATTTAAGTAAAATAGATAAAATGTAATCTAATTCCTAATATAAGGTTCTCTAGAATACTTTTAACAAAATTTCTCCATAAACTTTTGTTTTTTACTAATTAAATTCAATATGCGAACATGAAAAGATCATTCTTTTCAACATCGACAATAATTGAGACATATGTTGTATTGCATTATATAGGTTAAGTCCTGTTTATTCCACCATTATACCGATGGAGAAAATTCAAAGAAAAAAAAAAAGGAGAGTATCTTCATAAACTTTGTTCCTACCTATTAATTTCAATCTTTGAATATGGTGTTAAAATCGTTTTGTTCATGTAATAGTACTTTCATGGATGATACGAGGGAATCAAACAATAATTGAGATTTGGGTAGTTTGATTGGTTGAAGAATATATATATAATGGTGGAGGTCAGTTCTTGAATAATAAAGCTTCGAAAGTGATTTCTCAGCTTCCAAATAATGTACAACACTCTATCATTCACCTTATTCCTACAGATATGTCAATTGTAACTATCATCCTTATCTATTTTCGGAAAATCATGGAGGATTAAATTAATAGAATTTTTTTATCAATTGGTCAAATTTAAATCTTAATTTTAAAATGAATTATTTCTGTTAATGATATGTATTTTTTAAAAAGATAAGAGTATTATTGAAGCTTTTATATTAAAATTTGGATTGCATTTACTCTCTTTATTAAAAAAAGAGGTAAATTAATATTTATACATTATATCAAAGAGTAAATTGATTATTTTATTAAAAAATTCATTCATTTCTATTGTGTATCTCGTGCCACATGTACATCATATTGACATATAGGAATCGGTCTTTAACAATATAAATGGACGAATATTTTAACAAAAATGATCAATTTGCTCATTGATCTAATGTACAAGGACTAATTTGCTCATTTTTTAAGTAGATGGATCAAAATGCAATCTAACTCTTAATATAAGAACCTTTATAATACTTTTGCCTCTTTTAAAGATGATAGAATTTAAACTATAATCTCAAAATTGTTGATATGTTAAATTTTCCATTAAGCTAATAATTCATTGGGGCTAATGATATCTTTAGCATTAACTAAAAATTAAGACTTAAAATACTATTCTTTACTAAAAAAACTAATAAAATTAATATAAAAAAGATCTTTTACCAATTGAAGCGATTTTATATCAACTCTTTGATGGGCAAATTAATCTAATTTTGGACTAGTAACAACAACGATTAAAAAGGAAAACTAGATCAAAAAATAAACTCATTATATAAATGGATAAAAATATGAATTTAATGATATTTCAAACATCAACTAAAATAAAAATAACAAAAAAAACCCCTTATTTAATCGATTTCAGCACGAAGTAACTGGAAACATATAATATTCAGCAACTATTTAATTTAAATTATATGTTTATGATGTATATAATATAGTATTGGGTGAAGTCAATGTGTTGAGCAAAATGGTTGCTAGCTTCAAATGGGTTTGCGTCCATGAACGTGAAGTACTGACATTAATTTATTTTGTTTGAGGGTCATGGAATCTTCATTTAAACTGTGTTGTGAGCCCAAGTTCCATAGGTTTTAGGGAAGTTTGGGACATGCAAATCAAGTGATTTATCTACTTGTTAGAACGGCCTTTGAGTTGGTTTAAAGGGAAAAACTTGTTGCATGTATTTGTCTCGTAAGCATGATACTAATTGGTTTCTCTTTCTCAGCCATAAAATATGGATTCAGTTCTCAACAATTGTATATAAATCCAGACAATCGCTTTTTACAAATCATAAGATTCCAATGCTCCGAATTTAGATGAACCATTTAGCTTATGTCTTGATAACCAGTTTATAAATTCGGCTTGCATGGAGATTAGAATTCAGCTTGTAAAAATATAATCTTTATTTTAAAGGGGAGTTGGTTCTTGAATCTTCAATGAAATGTGTTGTTTTATTCAAAGGTTTCATCTCTCATAGGGAGTGTTTTGGTTGATGTAGATATGACTTATAAGCTCACGAGAAAGATGTTGGTATAGTTAGAAATATTAATTATGTGATTAATATTTCTAACAATACTAATATATCTTCCATGAGCTTCCAGGTTGTATCTATATCAATCAAAATGCTCTTTCTGGGAGACAAAACCTCCCAAATAAGACAATACTTTCTGTTGAGTGTCCCAAACCCAACTTTTCTCAACAATATCCTTTATAAATTAATTATGATTCTATGTTATTATAATCTTATCCAATCGATAAATCTAGTTATGAACATATTTTTACCTTTTAAGAAAATATCCTTAAATATCACATGGAAACACAGAGAAAGTATCTTTATATATCCCCTCCACCTTGAGCATTGATGGCTTTTCCATGTGCTTTTTCTTTGTTTATTTCTTGGCTGCTAACATAAACTTTTCTCATTTAACAAAATATATTTCAGCTTCTTGTCTTATATCATCACTAATTAATGGTCTATTCACTGATTATACATATATTAATATATTAAGATTAATGTTAATCCAAATTTAATCATGATTATGAGATTACGAAGAAAAGAGACATTTTGATTGCAAAAGGTGACACATGCATGAAAGTTGATCATAATTAATGTAATTTCATCAGTTCGTATATAGATAAAGGATAGAGATGATTAATTGTGTTTAGCTCGTGTAGATAGATAGAAGTTTCAGTTATTCCGACCTAAATTTATATTTATTAATAACATACATTATATATTTATATTTAACAATAAAATTATAAATAATATTATAGTGAAATATACAATTTTTTTAAATTTTTAAAGAATTATTTTGAATAATAAAGTTATATTTTCGAGCTACATAAATTATTAATTAATTCACAACTTACACATAATAAAAAAAAAGAATTAGTGAGAGTTAATTGCAATAAAAGAAAAACAAAGTATAGGATAATTAACTATACTAATAATTTTTCATAAAAAATCTATATTAAAATGATAATTATTTCGGGTGAGGAAGCTACAGAAAGAGAAGGAAGAAAGATCAGAAATCGGTGCCGATATATTCGATTTTAGATCTATCTATGTAGGGTACCAAAAGTGCTTTTTCAGACATGCATCAAGACAGGCAAACGGAGTTGCCCACATGTTGGCTACAGAAGGCCTGAGAAGGGAAGAAATCACTTATCTGTTTAATGGAGTTCCTCATTCTGTAGCGGATTCGGTGGATACAAATTGGCGATGGATGAATCCGCCTAACTAGAGTGTTAAACTAGCTTTATTTGATCAATTGTTTTGATATAACAAATAAAAATGTTTTTGAATAACTTTAGTTTTTTAACAAAGAAATTATTAAGTTCAAAGCATAAAAATCATTTCAAGACTTCCAAACATCTTAGAAAATATTTTGAACACTTAGAAATTTTGGGAAAAAGTTCAAAAACCGTTTTAAACTCTTGAACTTGATTGAAACAAATTTAAATCGATTGAAAACTGCTCACTACAAGAAGTATCGATATTTTCCAAAAAGTATCGATACCCATATGATTTTTTATCGATACCAAAGTTGCTCACTATTTTAAACAAAAATTAAACAAATGCAAAAAGTACCGATACTTTTCAAAATATATCGATACCTATTGAATTTTATTGATACCATCTTTTTATATCGATACCACTTTTGCATTTTGACTTGATGATTTTTCAAACATTTACAAAAAGTATTGATACCAACTCAAAAATATCGATACTTTTTATCGGGTATCGGTAAATGGTCATTGGTATAATTGAAAACCAAATTTTACAGTTATTGAATCAGGTATTAAATGCTACTAGTATCAATACTCGTAGAAAAATTATCGATACTTTTTGTTGCAGGTGAATTTAATGATATGATATTTTCATCCCCAACGACTTTATTTATTTTCTCAACAACCACAACGGTTGGAATTGAATTAGAGGGCGGCCTTTTTGGTATATAGTATACTTATTTTGGTTATAATGGCATGTATAGGTTAACTTGGCTAATGTTGGCATGTAAATATTTTTTTTATGATTAGCCATTGGAATGGCTTGTGTTGGTACAATTTGATATGCATATATATATGAATGTGGCCGCAACAAAATTAATATATGTGTGGGTAAATGAATGGAAATGAAATGTAAATTGAATATACATATGATAATTTAATCAATAAGGCAAGTTTATATACTTGGTTGTGTGTGATATAATGTTGTGTTTAAGACTTGATATTGGCTAGACTTGAATGTCTTGTATTGGTTTGTGAATGTGTTAAAGTGATAATGTAGGTGGAAAATAAATTTGGTGAGAAATAAGGTTTGAAAATGGCTTATTTCATCCATACGGGCAGAGACACGGGCATGTGTCTCAGCCGTATGTGACACACGGCCTCGTGCATTGGCATGTGGTTTGGCCATGTGTCCCCTGCATCTTTAAAATTGCAAAATAGAATGCTCAAAATATCCACACGACCTAGCACACGGGCGTGTGGCTTTTCCGTGTGACTCAAGTCAGAAAGCACCCTAATTTGGACACAGGCTGGGACACGGCCGTGTGCCCCTATTTCTAATACCCACACGGCCTGAGACACGGGCGTGTCTCTTGACCATGTGAGACACACGACCTGGCCACACGGGTGTATATCCTCTGCACCTTGGAAAAATTTTGAGATTTTGTGATAAATTCTTTGAGTACCCGATTTAGTCCCAACTTGTTTTTAATGCATATTTGGGCCTCGATGGCTCATATAAGGGACTAAATGATTGATTATGATTAGTTTTTTATATGAATATTTAAATGATATTAAATATCTGTTTTTGATCTGTAAATTTTAGTAATGCTCCGTAACCCTATTCCGGGGACGGATATGGGTTAAGGGTGTTACAGAGGTGCTTGGTTGTCATCTCACTTCACGTCAAAAAACTTGACTACGTTTAAAAAAACAAAAAAATATATAGATATAAGTAAAAGTATATATTAGGTATGATCGTTTCGCATGTTTGATTAAGCCTAAATTTAGTAAAATAATTGAATTTGATATACTGTTCAAGATTTTATAAAATGCTTATTGATTGAGTTTAGTAGCTGTTTATTTTTTATTCACCTAAATGTTTGTAGTATGCTTGACTAGGAAAGGGGGTTTCGATCTTGAAAAGATTTGACGAATTATTTTTAGTAGATATCATGCTTGGGGACAAGCATCAGCTAAGTAGGGGGATTTTGATAGCAAGATAAATTTGTATTTTTCATATATTTATTTTTGGCTAATTATCGAATAAAATACTATTCAATTTGGGTTTTTCTTATCAGGAATAAAGTTGGTGTGCTGAATTCAAACTCTTACAAAAAGGGGTTAAATTGAAACAAAAAAGCAAAGAGAAGGGCTTGATTCAAAGACTGAAGATTCAAAAATGACTGGATAATGATTGAAGAGTTGAAGTTTTTTTTTAAAGTGGTTGGATAAAGATTGAATGATTTTTGATAGTATTACAACTCTATAATTAGTTTAAATTCTAATTTAAATTTGATTTTTAAATTTTGAATTATTTAGTGATAATATTTAGAATTATTTAATGATAATATTTAGGAAAAATCTAGCTAAATTTTAGCACTAAAAGTATGTATAAATACCTAACTACAACCAATTGAACATACACTTAGCTTTTGGAATTAATAAAATATTTCTTTATTTTTCTTCCCTTTCCAACGTCAATTCCCATACCGTTTCATTCATTCTTTTTTTTTCCTACTTTAAACCTTTTTGGTTTAATTACCTTCCAAGACCCTTTCCCTTTCCACTTTCCATAATTCCATTTAAACCATTTATTATAATTTTTTTCATGATTAACTAAACCATTTTTTAGCTTTAGCCTAAAATTTGCTCCAACAAAACAATCGTGAAATACAAACCCGCTCAAAAAACCTCTAAACGCAGTATTTTCTATCTTTCCGATATATGGGATAGTACAATTTCGTCCTTTAGAGTTGATTCAGCTTCGATTCAAAAAGTGCACGTTGGGTTGGAGTTGTTTGGCGTACAGTTGGGAAGTCGAATTGGTCGTGTTGTGTTCGAGTTCCTGCGAACAAATTGGCGTGTCTAGGTGAGAAAAGCCAGTTGCATTCCATCAAGGGAGATAGAGATCGGATTTAAACGACTCACGTGGTTGAAGCTGTTGATTCGAGTTGGGCTTTTCAGATCGCAAGGCTGTCGAAATCTTAAATTGCGTACACGTGTATCATAGTTAGAAATTTGGCAAGAGTCAGTTTGCAGGTCGTACCGAGATTGACTACATAAGGAAAAGTTGGCGATCAGGACATTCTTGGTCGCTATAACTAGCTTATTGCTTGGAAGGGAAAATCTATTTCAAGAATCGATTCAAGATTGGAGTACACCGAGGCTAAGGCTAAGCTTAGAATTATTTTATTTATCCATTTATTTTATTTTCTTAAATTTAATTTTGCATTTTCGAAAATGTTTTAATTTTATTTTTCGTATTTCTTTATTTTATTATCTTAATCAATTTAAACCCCCCATTTTTATTTTTATTTTCAGCATTTCTACGCACAGGTCGTGGGCACGACTATGACCGAGACAGCAATTCTGGTCACGAAAAAAGGTGAAATTAGATAGCCAGTCCCTGTGGATTCGAACCTACTACTCTATACTGCTAATTACTGTTATTTTGTCATAGAAATTTATATTTGGTGGTTTCGATGCCCATCAGAAACCTTTAAAATGCCCAACTCTAGAGTAAGAGAAATCCTACTATTGCACCCGACAACAAACGAGATAGAGGTCCACGTCTCCAACGACGGTTCGCTCAGACCGAGCAATGCATTCAACGAAACACCACCATTGGCTCCCAGTCACACCATTACTAATCGTACAGATCTAAAGTACCAACCTTCTCCACCATCATTCAAGTTTATAATATTACAAATTTTCAAGTTTATAATATTGAAAAGAGGTGAAAAATATGGGACCACATTCAAAACATCTCACGCTAAAAAAACACAATTTATATATATAACTTATCATTGTAAAGTTGAGTTATTTTTTTAAAATAATAATTTGTTTTCTTTATGTAAAAAAATACTTTGAACTTTATCATAACACCATTGAATATCACTATTTGAATACATTAAATTAATAAATAAAACAATTAAAAATAATGTAGAAATTTGAAACTATATGAAAAAGTGAATGAGAGTGAATTTTAAAAAATAAAATTATATATAATAAATTAAATAAATATGTTGTAAATTAACATCATAATGTTATATTACCTTATTATTATTGATTAAAATGATCTTTCATATCTCTCCGGTGTCATTGTCATTTGAATATGATTCAATATTTTCTCTTCAAAGTAATCTCATTTTTTTTTTCAAATTATTTTTATAGATGTCACTTGATTGAAAATGTTTAAGTATTGTATGTTATTTATAGTGTTAAATCTTGATTTGAATTTATATATAATTGCAATGCTAATAAGTGATAATTTATATAAATTAATAGGGTAAATTTGGTGAATATGTCATTTTAAAAAAAATTAGGAATTTAGGCCAGTTTTTCCAAATTTAGGAAAATAGGTTGTTTTTTGAAAATGTGACAAAAATGTGCCCTTAGGCATGTCTACTTTTTTTAAAAAAAAGAAAATTATTTGTAATATGTTGGATAACGGCTAGTTCCAACGGTAATTTAATTATTTCCCAACAGTTACTTTTTTTTTCCATATATACCTTGCCTATTTTCATTTTTCTTATTCAATCTTATTCTGTCAATTCTCTTAATCTCATTCGATCATATTCTCTCAACTATTTTGTTCTCACTTTTTCTCAAATTATTCTTCTCTCAATTTTCTATTTTGTAATTTCTTTTATTTTATTTAATTTTCATAATTTTAAAATTTTTAAAAATGTCAATGCCTTTATTTTGTTTAGATCACAAACACATTTTGTATGTTCATTACAAATGGTAAGAAAATATTATTACATTTTTTTATTTTAATTAATATATTTATTAAGTTATTAATATTTTTTAAAAATATCATGTTTATACAATCAGACCAAAAGATTGGATTATCAAGACATATATACACAATTTAAGTGTGAGGGCACTGCGTGTTATTGAACAACACTTAGAAGAGGTGGGATTCTTACACGTGTCCTGTATGCTCGGCGGGACTAAATTGGAACCCACACTTATCAATACTTTGTTAGAAAGATAGAGACTCGAGACACACACATTCCATCTTTTGTGTAGTGAGTGTACGATTACACTCGAGGATGTGAATTACAACTCAATTTACTGATTGATGGTCTAGTTGTTATGAAGGTAGTGCGCATTGGCGATTGGAGCGCAATTCACCACCAATTATTAGGCAAGGTGTTGAACAAGTTTAGTGGTAGCCAGATAGAAATGAAATGGTTATAAGACAATTTCTCCCATCTCGACAACTCTTCTAGTGCGGTTGAAAGACAACAATTCGCTCGAGCATTTATACTAAGGTTGATCAGAGGCCATCTAATACCATATAAATCTTGAAATCTAGCACATTTTACCAAAAAGTGTGTCAGGCAATTGAAGCACAGAAAATTAAAATTGGTGGTTGTATACTCCTTCAATTATTAGCATGGTATCGCTTACCATTTTCACATCCCCGAGTAAACTTCCTTTATCAATTCCCACTCATAATAAAGTAAGATTTATTTAACAATATAGTTATCATATTATTATTTTTCATTATTATAGTTTTGAAATAAAATATTATTTGAATAGGTGAAACAATGACGTGAGTCATGTGGGTATACTGAACAAGCTCAAAGATATGCGGTTATTGTTAGATCAACAGTCAAACGCTAAGGTTAGTTTTTGAATTTTTCAATTATATAATAATTACGCAAAGATTTGAAATTTAATATTAGGTACGTAATAAAATTTATAATTTTGTACTATAGTTGGGATGGATGTCATATTCTGATCCGAGAATTCCAGAATGCATCCCAACCGAATTTTTGATAAATCATAATATTTGGCATGTCAAAGTGTCATTGATAGTTTTTGTAATGGTTGAGATGCATGAATCTAATCGAGTGATGCTCAATGAACTTCACAAGATTGACTTGCTAGGAAAAACTGGTGAAGATTGTTATAAATTCATGCCTAGTATATCTATATTTGGGAACATAGGTATGATTTTCATACCTATGTGCGAACCAATTGTCTAACTAAATTTGGCGACGTCTTCGGATTACATGACATGATTTAGACTTCACGGTTAGTCATATTTATCACCGGAGAAGGAAAATAGTAGACAAATTCATCGTAGAAGGTCAACACGACCCGACATAAGGCCACGATCAGGAGTACATGTGTCGAGTTCATCATCATCATCAAATCTAGCCCTAAATTCTTTATCAATGGGTACACCTCCTCTCGATCAACATGCTTCATATTTTTTTAGTACTTTTACTAGCCTCATGTTTTTCACACAAGCACCACATTATGCGCCATCATTCTTGTAACAACACAAGTATGTAATTCTTGTAACAACACAAGTATCTTAACATCAAGGTCGACATTAAGCATGTGGGGTGGAGGTGCATATATCGTAAAATTTGGTTCCTCTAGTATTGTCCGAACCTTTACCGTCAGAACCGCTCCTTTCAATAGGAGCGACCTCTGGTTCAAAAAATAATGCAATTTCTGAACCATTCGACCCAGGTTCTCAGATTGAATCATCATCGGTTTTAGATTCCTCTTCATTCTCAACTCCCTCTTTGTTCTCTTTTCACTCTTCATTCTCAACTTCCTCTTCGTTATCAACCCTAGTTGTATGTCTAGGGTTGAATGTCCCTTCGCTAGTACAGGTTGTAAAGAGTATATTATTCGTTCTCGTCAACCCTATGTTAAAACCAATATTACCTGCAAATTGCCCACCCTTGTAACTTGATGCCTGACCTGCTGTTAATTGTAGTGGTAGTTTAGATACGTTTCGACATTTAAGAAGCTTGTTTTCCAGGTATTTTAGTATTAATTATTTCATTTTCAGTATTTAGTAGTTTAGTATTAAATATTAATAAAACAAGTGTTTTTACACAATTTTGAATGTCAGTGACCTATTAGGCCGACACAGGCCTTAGGTAGTTCTATTTTGTGTAATTGAGTGTGTAGGACACTGAATTTAGGGCCAAATGAATGTGGGGATTTGAGACGAGTGATGTATAAACTTTCCAAGGCGCGAAAGCATGACAAGGATTTCCAAGCCCATAAAATGCATGTCATGTCACGCCATAGCATGTGTATGGCACGACATAGGACCAACGTGGAGCCCAAGCATTTCAAGACTATTTTCGTTCGCACAATCAACTTTATGCGAAGACCTAGGATGTACTGAAGGCCTAATTCAGCCTGCTAATGCTTCTATAAATAAAACCTTAAGGGTTTGATGTAACTAAGTCGTCTTAGATGCATCCAAAAACCTTCGTAGATTAGGAGTAGGATTTAGACTTAGTTTTCTTTTATTTTCTTAAACACTTTGTTCTTTTCTCTTGGAATTTATTTTGATCTAAGATTTCTCTTATTCAATCGAAGCTATTTGATTTATTTTCCTTTACAAGTGGCGATCCTTGTTACCCCAATCGAGAGATTTCTTACTCCACGCTTCAATCGACATCAACAAGATTATTTCTTTATCTCTTTTCTCTTTAGATTTAATTATATTTATTTACATGTTTATTTCAATTGAGGTTGAGATGATGAATAAAACCACGAGTAGCTAATTCCCTTAGGGGAAATTAACGAGTGGATGGGGAAATCGTTAACGAAGGAATAAGGGTTTTCCCACAAAATTTGTTGGTATAAATTACGTCTTCTTAAAATCCTAGGCTTGACAAACCTAGGAAGTAATCAAAGGTTAAACGAGGCCGAGAGGTAAGTTTGCCAAGTAAATCGTAATTTATCCTAGTTGAGAAAGTGAGGTCTGGAAATAAACGAGTATTAATCAATCAATTAATTAGTTAGAGGCCGAAAGGTAATAATTGGTTAGTTAATAGTTAATTCACCCTAAAACCTGAATTCGAAGTTAATTACAACCCTTGAAATGAGTTAATCTTCCTAATTGATTTAATCAATTTAGTCATTTGTTTATTTTATTGTTTATTTATTTTAGTTATTTAATTTCTTATATTCATCTCTTTTATGATTTATCATAATATAAAATTTAACTATTACTATTTAGACTTATTATTGTAAAGAGGTTTTCAATAGATTTAATTCATCATCCCTTGGGTACGATCCTCGGAACACTTCCATGTGTTCCATTGTAACACAATACTATAATACAATTTGACCCGTATACTTGCAGACACCACTGCTTTAATTTCATATATATTTGGGGTAGTATTTTTCAATCAAATGTTCGTACGTTTGGCAGCGGTGAATATCATATCTACATAAGTGTTTCCAGCATAGAACATCAGCGTTCGGAACTAACCCCGAATATAAGTGAAATCAAAAGCATTTGAGGTCTCCAAGTTGGGTTACCAACTAACCCCGAATATATGCCAAAGTTGAAATCGAGAGCTAAAACCAAGGAATGCCTTCCCATTGATGATTACGACATTTCTTGATAGGAGCTTTGTAACAACACCATGAAACCACCGTACAACCGTGTGGTTGGACTTTCTACTTCCTGTTCTTGAAACAAATTTACTGGAACTATTGTCGAACTTGGACCACCTTCCTCAACATCGACAAAGTGGAAGTATAACTCTAGTAAAGCATTTCCACTAGAGCAATGTATATCGAGAATTATGTCGACATCCATGTTGCCTTTGAGCTTAAATATATCATATCTAATAAGCTTCAGTGACATTAGACATCTATATTTCAAGCTTGAAAGTATCCTCTTGCTTGAAGCCAACACTTTCTTTCTAATTCTTAACCGAAACTCGTTTAATTTTATGCTTCGGTTGAAAGCTAATTTTGTAAATTGAGCTGATACAAAAATGATCCCAATATCGATGTCACAAATTTAACCGTCATAATGAATAGCAGCTCTAATTCATCTACTCATTTTCGCCCAAAAAACATGTTTCACATGTTTAAAACAAAAACATTATATAGAAAAATAAGTATTCATTATCCAAATTCGAACAATGGCACTTACTTGAATTAATTTACTTTGTTGGGTCAATTTTTGAACTTTAGATTTTTAACATCAACAATTTTCTCCTTATGCAATCTCCTTATAAAAACAATCTACTTGAAATTTAACTATGAAAACCTCTCCTTAAAATGTCTTCATTTTATAGGAAACTCTAACATCAAATATGAAACATAATTTCAAAATATTGAAAAAGATTGGATATGACAAGTCAAAAAAATGTTTCTAACAAAAATCATCTTTTTGAAAAAGTTTTTAAAGATAACATTATTATTGGCCACGGAAAAGATGAAATGAGATGTGTGAATTTTATCCCAAGAATTCTTGGATTTCAAAAATTTTATCCTGGAATTCTCGAGTTTAGGGTTAGGGTCACGATTTTTAAAAACGTGTTGTGGGAGACACGTTTCAATTGGGATAAAACCTCTCTTTGCAAGAGGCGATTTTGCCTTCTATCTCCCTAAAGGGTTTATTTTACCAATTTTCGAAATACTGACCTAAAACTTTAAATTTTCTGTAAAATTGAGATATATCCCTCATTAACCCAAAATTAATAATTATAATTTATTATTGACATATTTTATCTAAAAAGGTAGTATTTGTGCTCGAGTAGCTTAATCACTAATTAATTTATTTAATTCTTTTTTATTTAGGATAAAATCATGAAGTTATCGAATGAATAAACTTTCTTAAGTGTATTAAGAGTTGTTAGATATTATTATATTTAAATTATTAATTATTTTTAATTTAATATTATGATAAAATTAAGAAGTTAATTATCACAATAATAATTAGGCGTTATTTTACTTCTTAAATTATTATTGTTTTTTAATAGGGACGTTAATCATCACATTAATCCTTAACTTCCTAAAGTGCTTGTTTAATTATTCATAAATAAATTATTATTAAGATTTTATCTAAATAATTATTATGTAAATGTCAATTTAGTTTATTTCATTATTATGATTTTATACAAATATTATTTTTAAATGTCAATTCTCTAATATAGTATAAAATAAATGGTATTTTTGTTGATTCAAAATTTTTTCCAAATTTGTAATTTTTTGAAGAGAAATTCATTAATTTATTCAATGAATAAGACCATACAATTCGAGGAAAAAAATAACAAACACCCATTGTACGCGTTAAAGGACAAGCTCCATCAACACAACAAAAACTTCAGCTTCAGCATTAATAAAACATTATGGCACGTTGATAATCGGTTATATTACAACTCAAGCACAACATATCAGGAGTGATTGCAAGCACTTAATACAATAAGGAAACAACCCCGGATGGTCCAAAGCGGCGGGCATAAATCAACAAAAGAATTGAACATCCACCAAACTAAAGGGGACGGTGACAAAACCAACCCTAAAATTACTCGCAAAAGTAAGACTACATGCATAAGCAATACCAAAAAGCATACTATAAGAGTAGACAAAAATTTCTAAAAGTGAAGACTTATTAAATAATGGAAAAAAAACAAAAAATATATAAAACTTAAGATAACACGAGTTCAAACCGAATCATGAAATCATTTATTATTCTGAAACTCTCAAAACAAAAACAGATTAAGAAGTCAACGAAGAGCTACCCACTTTCTAAAAGAAATTGACGGTGGTCGGTGGTGTTCAACTATTATAGGCACTGTCATCTATCCATCACAAATTGTAAAGACAACAAAGATACCCACAAAATAGAATTGTAAACTGAAAAGAGAGAAGATGTATGGAATGAATGTAAGAAGAAAGAAAAAGAGGGTTGATAGGCAGGAGAAAAAGGCAGGCGATAACTAGCCCGGAGGCTAACACCGCCGCTAGGCAAAAACAGAAAGAAACAAACAATTTGGAGAAAAAAAAAGGGTTTCCCAAACTCGTACTTTATATATATTATAGATAAAAAATTAAAATTAATAGATAATGAAATGTGCTTGTGTTATGAACTTGGACTTTAGTTGAGCTAGCCTTGTGGCGTTAGACAGTAAATTTACTCGAAGTTGAGAATTCTAAAATATTCAAGAGAGTTTTGAATAATTTTTTTCAATTGCATTGATAATTCAAGTGATGAATGATTCAAGGAATGCCTTTATTTATAGTTGAGCTCATCTTGCATCAAAAGTACAAAGTAAATTATATCAATGGTTTACATTTAAACTTATCTATAATTAAGGGCAGATTTAAGGGATAGGCAGAGTGGCTTTGGTCCCCCAAAATGAAAATAATGCAATATGGTACCTTTATGAACAATGAAAATTTAAGTTAATATATGATAAAATTACACTATGGTCTCCAAAAAAAATAATTTATTAAATTCATTTAAAAATGATGAAATTAAAAATTAATAAATGATAAAATTTCTTAAAAATTTATAATTTAATTCCGATTTCCTGTTGATATATAGAGTGATAAAAAAGTTAAAACTCTATTACTCATAAAATATAAATTATTGGAGTGTTTGTTGAAGAGTTTGATTTCTTTCTTTTTTAAGTAGCGGCCCAACCAGGCCTAGGAAAATCTGGAACTTATATTTCGGTAAATACAAAGGTCCATTAAAAATTAGGCGGAATAAAATCGACAACTTCAAAGCCCAACTTCTCTCACGTCCAACCGTAACTATTAAAGGCCCAGCTTTTGTCACGTGCGATTATATCCACACGTGGGCATCCCTCTCTATATTTAGGCCTCCCTTTCATCTTCCCCATTTCCCACTCGCTCTCGAAATCAAAAACCCTCGCCAATCCATTCCTTGGATTAAACAAAGAGAGATGACCGCTGAGATACTCCCCAACCAGAACGGCTCCGTCGTTTACAACGGAGATCTGAATAAGTCTAACTCTAACCCTAACCCCATCTCTAACCCTTTCGTCGCCTCCAAGAAGTCCCGCGAGAGCGAACGACGTCGTAGAAGGCGCAAGCAGAAGAAGAATAAGAGTAAGAATACCTCCCACCAAGAAAATGACGCCGCAGACGGTCCCGTTTCCGAAGCCGGTGACAGCGACGCTGCCGAAGATGGAAAGAAGAATTCCGATCAGCAGCAGGTATCCAACTGTTCCCCCCTTTCTTTTTTGTGTTGAGATTTCTATGTTTTTAGTGAATATCGATTGTTTCGTCTGGTTTTTGCATGTCTTTGTGCATAATACAAGTTCTATAGTGACTTAAGAATTTTCGATTTTCTTTAGATGGAATAGAATTGAGTTTTTATTTTTGGGTTTAACTGTAGTTTGAAAATTTTCTTATGGCTATTTTGTTATTATTGTTTTCTTAAATTCAGCATATTTCACTCTAATCTTACATAATGTAAATTGCATTTGTTTATAAGTAAACTAAGCATTTTCTTTTGTTTGACACTGTAGGTAATGGAAGAAGTTCAGGTAGAGTACGTTCCTGAAAAAGCTGAGTTAGATGATGGCATTGATGAGGAATTTAGGAAGGTTTTTGAAAAATTCAGCTTCTGGGAAGCTGCTGGTTCTGAGGTAAAATGAAATTCAGTTTTATATGATCAATTAATTTTCGAATTTCCTTGTTATTCTCTAAAGAAACTTGTAATTCTATTTTTACAGGAGACTGACAAGAAGGACGAGTCTACTCAAGATGCTGATGCAAAGAAGGGGGCTGATTCTGATTCAGGAGAGGAGGAGCAGGATAATCCACAGAAAGAGAAAGGTGGCCTATCAAATAAGAAGAAGAAGGTTTTTGGTTTCTCCTTGTATTTTCTGAGATTATTTGTGTTATTATATGTAGTTCATTTTGATGAGACTGAAACTGAAAATACTTGTTTTGATATTGTTGACAGCTGCAAAGGCGGATGAAAATTGCTGAGTTAAAACAGATTTGCTCAAGGCCTGATGTTGTAGAAGTATGTTTTCTCTTACTGTTTATTTGATGTTTGCTTCTTTTCTTGTTCCTCTCTTGTTTATTTTTAAACCAGTGTTAAAACAAATTTATATTCCAATGTTGAATCAGAGCACATTTGCTATGAATTTTTTATTTTTATTTTTTGAAATGAAGTTTTTTTTTTTCATGGCTATTAAGGGATCTTATTTTTCTAATCTTTTGTTATGAATTTTGTCATGCAATACTGTTGGAATACTGCGACTCAAATGGAGAATAATGTTCACTTCTGTTTTTATAACTCAATAGCTCATGATAGATATGATTATTTTGTCAGGTTTGGGATGCAACTGCTGCTGATCCCAAGTTGCTGGTGTTTTTGAAGGCATATCGAAACACTGTTCCTGTGCCAAGGCACTGGTCTCAGAAAAGGAAATATTTGCAGGTTAGTAATTCTTGCATCCATGACGATTAATATGGGTCAAATATGTGTTCATGGTTCATAGGCATAATCTTTAGTGAGTGATCTAGGAAGACGGTGAGGGAAGATCAAGTCGATAAGGCTTCTCTTATATGCATATATGTGCTTCTTGCAGGGGAACAGCTGAGACAACCCTGGAGCCTGGACTTATAGGTGTTTTGCAGAAAGGACTCTTGATTGATTTCTCTTATATTATGACTGCTTTTTGGGTTGGGATATAGTTATTTAATAAGGTCTTCTGGTAGTAGCATAACTTGCATGCTAGATGGTGGGGGGGGGTATTTGTTCATTGTTAAGGTGCTAATTAATCTGTTTTGGATTTACAGATGCCTTTCCATTTGTGCTAAATGCTCGGGCTAGATCCTTCTAAGATTTATTTATTTTAAGTGATCTGAGTTGGATACAGAAGCTTCCTAGCTGTTATTGTTAATAATTGTTATTATTTGGGTTTGTTAACTTCTGTAACTCATCACCTTGTGGATCCTCTGTAGGGGAAGCGCGGTATTGAGAAGCAACCTTTTCAGCTTCCTGACTTCATTGCTGCAACAGGGATTGAAAAAATTAGACAGGTAAATTTAATTCATTATAATAGCAATTGTGTAATGTCTTGGGAGTTAATGTCAGGAAAATCTATCTATTGCTATAAAGTAATAAATCGTTTTGAATGGATAATGACCTTTTTTCTTTAACTGAATGATTCACTCTTGTTCTCAACTTGTCTCTTCTACTTCTCTTTTTCTCATTTAGGCTTACATTGAAAAAGAGGACAGTAAGAAGTTGAAGCAAAAGCAACGTGAGCGAATGCAGCCAAAGATGGGGAAAATGGATATCGACTATCAGGTTTCTTGGTTCATTGATTCTTTCTTTTATTTTTGGAGGTTTGAATTTTGTTTCAATCCATTTTAAGCTGTCATGAAAGGTTACTTCTAATCCTGTCATTCCTTTCTGAAATTATATTGTTTTGCTCTTGTACTAATGATGTTCTGGCTTATGTTTTTAGGTTCTTCATGATGCATTCTTTAAATATCAGACAAAGCCAAAGCTGACAACTCATGGAGATCTCTATTATGAAGGGAAGGAATTTGAGGTACTCTCATGCTATTTCTACATCGATATTAGGTTTTATCTTATATTTCCTCAACATAAAGAATGTGTACATTCCAATTAACTTTAGATTGATATGCCATTGTACAACACGAGGCTGTACGCTGAATTCTTAAGATTATAGGGGCATTATAGAATAACAGTATACTTCAAATTTTGCTGATGATAGGATCTTACACTGGACCCTAAGGATACAGTCTAAGCTTAATTTAAACCAAGAAATTTTGTTTCATAAAACCTTTGGGTTACATAAACTGGACTTCACAGTGAACTTGTCTTGACATTTTTGTGGAATAAATGCTCGAGAGAATACACATCATTATTTTTATGTAGTCTTCCGTTGCTATTCCAGTCTTGTGTGTAAATTCAATGGTCATCTACTTGACACAGTAGCTTGTTGTTTTGCTGAAACAATCAACCTTTAGATGTATTACGAGTTGCAACTGGCTATTGTGATATACCTGAATGAAATGATTTTGATACTTTTGTAATTAATCTTGAATGATTCGTGTCTAATGATTAATGTCTAATGATTAATGTCTTTCAGTTTTTTTTTCTGTTGTCTTAGATTAATATTGTTTGTTTGGAATACAGGTAAAGTTGAGGGAGATGAAGCCAGGCTCTTTATCACATGAGTTAAAAGAAGCTCTTGGTATGCCAGAGGGTGCTCCACCCCCATGGCTTATCAATATGCAGGTTAGTTTGGTTAATGTCAGTTTATTTGTTCATCTGGTGTCTGAATATTATTGGTGTTATTGAACGGAAATTTTTGCTTTCAGAGGTATGGTCCTCCGCCATCATACCCACACTTGAAAATACCAGGGCTAAATGCACCTATTCCTCCTGGAGCAAGCTTTGGTTATCACCCTGGTGGTTGGGGCAAACCTCCAGTAGATGAGGTAAGCCCCTTTGAAAATTTCTGTGTTCTGTGTGTTCTATTAAGCTTGAAAGCTATCTTTAGATGAGGTATGCTGTTTAATATATCTCTTTATTTGACTTCCTTGCTTTTTCCAACTTATTGTCAATAGTATGGACGGCCTTTGTATGGAGATGTATTTGGAGTTCATCAGCAAGAACAACCTAACTATGAGGTACTTCCAAGGTTTTAATGCAGTTTTTTATTTTTTTATTTTGGATATTCTATTTTATAGCTTGACTAATATGCTTACTCTTAGGCTTTTAGCTTGTGTTATGTTCCATCATTGGTATTAGTCTCGTGCGATTAAATTTTACTGAAATGGGGTAAAAATAACTATTAAGGGAGAAGTAGCATCTTAACATTAAACTTGATCCACATAAGTACCCTCACCATTAATTTCTCGCTCTAGGAGTTGAGCCACTTCAAAAGATTGTTATATTGCATTCTACATGGCAATCTCTAAATTTTTGTCAAATTCTTTGAAGCAAATAGACTTTGCTGGTAATATTCCACTAGGAACATTTTTCAAAACCTTTCTTGGTGTGGGTTGTGTACTCGCCATTTGTGTTAAAATGAAGAGTAGTATTGATAGCTTCAAATTTTTTGGATTGAACTTTTATTTCTTGAGCCTATGATTTAATTTTGCACTTTTTTATTCCTTTGTATCTGATGATAAAATCCAGGAGGAGCCTGTTGATAAGTCTAAGCATTGGGGTGATTTGGAGGAAGAGGAGGAGGAGGAAGAAGAAGAAGAGGAAGAGGAAGAGGAAGAGCAGATTGAAGAAGAGGAGTTGGAGGATGGAATCCAATCTGTCGATAGCCTTTCAAGGTAATAACATTCTACCATATCTTTCTGTTTAGGATTGTAATATGTTTTACTGCCAAAATAATCAGGCTGGGTGCTTTATCAGTTTGGTTTTTACTGATTAATAGCTGTGATTGTTCTATGTTAGTGGATTATTAACTATTTTATTGATGACTAATTTTTCCCTTTTGACTTCAGTACCCCCACTGGAGTTGTATTAACTATTTTATTGATGACTAATTTTTTCCTTTTTGACTTCAGTACCCCCACTGGAGTTGAGACACCTGATGTTATTGACCTTCGTAAACAGCAGAGAAAGGAGCCTGAGAGGCCTCTTTACCAAGTGAGTATTGTATTTGAAACTTTGCTGTCTGCAATTGTTATTCATATCTCCTGTATATTATTCAATTGATTTTCTTCACATTGCTTCGTGTTTGAAGGTGCTTGAAGAAAAAGAAGAGAGGATTGCTCCTGGGACTTTACTTGGCACAACTCACACGTAAGAATCTGATTTGGTGTTTTTTATTTGTTCCCATAGCTTCAAATCTTTGACTGATATCATGAAACTTGTTTTTTTCTGTACAGATATGTGGTTAACACTGGCACCCAAGACAAGTCAGCAGCCAAAAGGGTAAGAGAAATTCCTATTTTTTGATTTTGTAGTTCTTTTCGGACTAAAGTTGTGCTTAGACTTGGAATAATATCCCGGTTTGCTACTTTAGGCCGTCTCTTTTGAAAAACTTTTGGGCCATTTGCAATTTTTCCTGCTATAATAACGCTTGGCATTTGCTAGAGTTTCATCACCAGACATAGAGATAAAGTAGCAGCAGTTAGGGATTTTTTAACTCCCAATCATTTGGGTTGATGGAATGTTACTCAATGCCCAAATCAGATGTGTTTTTAGCCTGAAGTTGTTGAAAATAGTTTGGCATTTAATTGTAAAATCTCATTTTGCAGGTTGATCTTCTGAAGGGTCAAAAATCTGACAGGGTGGAAGTCAGTTTACAGCCAGAGGAGTTGGAAGTTATGGACAATGTGTTGCCTGCAAAGTAAGTGGGAGTCTTGAAATTTTACCATCTAAGTATATGTTGTCCCCAAAGTTTTTTTTTGGGGTACAACCCAAAGTTCAATCTAGTTCACTCACTTCGGTTGATTTTGCAGGTATGAAGAAGCTAGGGAAGAGGAGAAGCTACGCAGTCAGCGAGAGGACTTTAGTGATATGGTGGCTGAGGTAAGCCTTAGTGGAGTCTTTTTGATGAAATATGGGGCGTCTCCAAATTCATCCATCATCATCATAATAATAACAATAACAAAATTTTGTCTGCTTCAAATATGATATTATCTAAGAAATAGCTTATGTGATTTTTGGCCAAAACCCACTACTGATTCCTTGGCAAGTATAAGCAATTAAAGTATGGTGTTCAACCTGTGCAGCCTTCTCAGTCATTTAGATCTCTTAATATGTCTTTATGTTTGACTATGTTGGATTAATTAAAGCCTACTTGAACTTCCAGTCTGTTTGTAAAACATTTGATGTGCTTGCTACTGATTTTCTGATTTTGTTATTTGATTTAGCAATGGAAGATATATATATTTATGTATGTATGTTTCTTGAAAACACTAGATATTTTGGAGTTGATTTGGGTCAAATATTGATTTAACTTGGGATAATGGGATGCAATGGATAATATATGGTTGGGCTTGTATGATGTTATGCCTCGAAGAATTGTTAATTACATGTAATTACTGCAGAATGAGAAGAAAAGGAAGCGAAAGATGCAGGAGAAAGAGGGAAAATCGAAGAAAAAGGGTTTCAAATTTTGAGCACGCAAGATTCTGTTGGTGTCAACATGAAGAAGCAGCTGACTTACCATTTTCCATGGAGAATGAGGTCCTTTTTAACGTTTGTGCTAGATGTGTTGTACTTGATCCGATTTCCCGTATTAACTTGTATGCTGTATAACTAATATATAAAGATATATGCCAATCTGTCATGATGATACATATGATTTCCCCTGGCACTGCTTCCTACGCTTTTTGACGACTGGGAGTTTTGCCGACCGATTGTCCTATGTTATATAACTCGTCGAAGCCTCAAAAGGTGTTGGGTTGCATTTGTATCTGTAGAATGAGTGCCTAGTACTGTTATTTTCCCATTGATTCGACATACTCGTTACAATAGAGGTGGAAATTAGTTATAATCGCAACGTGTTAGCTCAATCATCAATAAATCCATCGATTGGTTGAAAATAAAATGTAAATTGCTTGCCTTCCTGTGGGATGAGGTGTGTTGAGAATCTCTGCATGCTAATTGGCAATGTGATGAGTAGTAATAACGAAAAGCGGAGAGCCCATTCTTTTTCCTCACGTCTTTAATCTACTTTTTAGAAAATCGATGAATCAACTCCAGTCTGTGAAGGAAGAGATCAAGTCAGGATTTGGTTTTTTTTTTGAAGTCCTGTTAGACATGAAAATCAACCTTTGCCCATGCCCAAAAGTAGCTTTGATTTCATTTGATTATAGAAGTGGATCCTAATTATCATCTATCTCTAACAACCAATTTGCCTATATTAGACTTCCATATTTTATTTTTCACCCTCTTCGCCGTTAAGGAACCTGATTCGGATTAGGAAGTGGGGACTTTTAAGACTCTGTCAGGTCATGGAATTATGTACCAAACTATTGGAATATACTATTAAAGAGTAAACTATTAAAAAAGTTATTTTTATTTATCTTAGGTTATATTTTAGTTACTTATGTTTGAAATGTTATGTTTAAGTCATTGAATTGTTAATTTTCATTCACTGTATAACGGTAAGCTGATGTTGATATGACATTAAATAATCATTTCAAGCTAAAAATTTAGGTTAATTTATACAATCGATCTCCATATTTATTCGTTTTGAGTAATTTAATTTTTTTTATGTTCTTTTAACTTTTTTTTCATTCTCTTTTGTTTCTCTTTGTTTTCCTCCTTTTTTTATTTTTTTAACATAATTTTTTTATGTTTTTCATTCGTTAAAACTAGTCCCTATACTTTATTTTTTAAACAATTTAATTTTTTCGAGTGAGGCGAGCTTGTGAACTAGTTTTGATAGATGGAAAACATAGAAACACCACGTTAAAATAAATGAAGAAGGGAAGAAAACAGAGAGAAGCAAAAGAGAATGAAAAAAAAGAAAAAAGAAAAGTTAATAGAAAATAAAAGAAAAAATAAATTGCTCAAAATGAAAAAAATATAAGGATCAATTGTAGAACTTAACCTAAAATTTTTGTTTGAAATGATTTAAATTATTATGTCAGCTTACTGTTACACCGTTAATGATAATTAACGGCTTAGTGACTAAAATGTTACAACATGGTAACGTAAATGACTAAAACGTAACACTTAAAATAGATATGATTAAATGTAACTTGAAGTAAATAAAAGCGGCTGTTTTAATAGTTTACCCATTATTAAATAGGTTGGAAAAAATCGAGGGTAGTCTCATGTCATTTTGGGTTTGATTGTTTCGATTTAATCTTTACCGATGGGTTTGGCTTAGCTATTGGTATGAATAAACAGGAAAAAAAATGAGGTAGGAATGGCTGGGAGTAGAGGTGATCATGGGCGGGGCCGGGTCGGATTTGGGCTAGGCCCAGTAAAAATTTTGGCCCGCGTCCTAGGCCCGACCCAAAATATGGGCCTGAAATTTTGTCCAAGCCTTGCCCGGGAAAAAACTCCTAAGCCCAAGCTCGGCCTGTTTTTTTTTTAGTAAACACCAAAATTGTATAAAAAACCTGCAAAATATAATCAACCAACCAGAATATCCATACATTAACCAATCAATATATTTAATTTTATAACAAAATATAAATTGTAAGCTAAATTAAATGTTCAACAATTATAAAAGGAAGTATCCTAAAAAGTAACCGAAGAAACATCATCCTCATCGTCCTTTTTGCAACCAATTTATTATATTCGAAAATGTATTTTAAAAATAAAAAAATAAAAAAGTATTTTAAAAATACTTTAAAATAAAAAATATATATTTATTATATAAATACTAAATGCCTAATGGGAAATGGAGTTTAAAAATAAATATATATATTTATTATATATTTGGACCGGGCCAGGCCGGGCCCGGGCTAAAAAAGTTTTGCTCGAGGCTCAACCTATTTTTTAAACGGGCCTCGCTTTTTTGTTCAAACTATATTTTAGGCCTATATTTTTACCCGAACCCTCCCATATTTCGGGCGAGCACATGATCACCTCTAGCCGGGAGGGAAAACTCGGGGGCCCTCGTTGCTTTGATTGGTAATAGGGCGGCAGGGCAGATGGGCGCCGCCAAAGCCTACCTTGACCTATTGAGTCTCCCCAAGTTTTATAGGCTATTCTACACTACACTAACTTGAGCGTGTAAATTTCTTTTTATTTAGCCAACAGTAAAGCCTTGACAAACGCCTTCCCTTTTCTAATTTATGTATAAAGATGCC
The DNA here is from genome assembly GCF_007990345.1 of Gossypium hirsutum. Classification (NCBI taxonomy): domain Eukaryota; kingdom Viridiplantae; phylum Streptophyta; class Magnoliopsida; order Malvales; family Malvaceae; genus Gossypium; species Gossypium hirsutum. The sequence goes on along the minus strand of NC_053442.1, from coordinate 44,579,329 downwards.
TTACTTCTTCGTTACGCTCTCGCATATTTACCATCTCCATCATCTATAATCACTGAATTAAGTAGCTGTTTGGATTTTGCCTGAATGGGTTGTTGATTTGAAAGGATATGCTACAACATTAACACCCCAATTTCAAATCGAGAAAACTTGGAGAATTTGTCTTGGTATACACCTTTTAAGGGATAACAAATTTCTTATCACCTGTTGAACTTGTCATTATTTGTTTCACTTCTTTAAGATGCCTATGAAAACAAGAGATTCAAACTTTTAATCATCAAAAGTGTTGCCTAAATTTGCCGATGTGTAAATAACTTAAACCTTTAATTCATGTAGGCAATTTTGCAATAGTTATGGTACTAATTAATGCTGTTTAAATTTGGATCGCAGATTGGATTGAGAACTAACGGGGTATTAGTTTAGGGAGTCGTTATGAATTGATTAGATTGAAAATTGGTATGGACCAATTGAATTAATTAAAAAATTAATTCAACCAATGGTTGAATCATGTTTTTTTATTTTTCATTTTTAAGTTTTAATAGTTTTTAACCAAATTGGTTAGATTAATTTGATTGACAAATCGATCAAATTACCGATTCAACTACTGGTCTAGTTTAAAAAATATTAGTCTTAAGAACATTTCTCTCAAAGTATCAACATGGTTTAAATCTTGATCATTAGGGTATCAATAAAGAGCCTTAATCACTACTTCTTTATGTTATCCATTAACTCTAATTCTAAATTCTATAAACTATTCGGATTTGAGTTGTTAATTTATTATTAGGTAATTTAAAGTATTGAAGAGACAGTTTGAGTTCTAATTTTGGTCCTTTCCGCCGTCCAAAGAGAAAACTAGAGCCCTTTTGGATCCTATCAGTGACGAAAATCTTATTGTAATGTCAAACTGGTCAGCTTGGCATGTAGTCTTTAGTTAGTTTTTAAATTGGTTGAGCTTGAACTTTGTCATTTCAAAGTTTTAATCTTAAGAATAGGAAAGAAAGCATATCAGATGTTGATTTCTCTGCAAATTTTGCTTGATTTAATCTTCACAAGTAAAAAGTTCATATTTTAACCAATACAAGAAAAAAGAAAAACAGGGTAAAGAACAGGATTTGAACTCCCTTTTTAGGTAACGGTCTTCCGAGACAAGGGTTATGAAATGCTTGAAAACTACCTCAATGTTGTTATAATATTAGGGACAGTGGCATATATTCTTTTGGATTAAGTTATTTTGCAATTATCCTTTTATCAAAATTAGGGTTGTTAGAATCAGACTGGATAAGTTGGTTGAATTGGAAATGGGAGGTTCAACCAGTATTATAAAATTGGAGGAAGATTGAACTGGTAAAAAAATAGTTGAACCAGATGTAAGATAGTTTAAAATTTTGATTTTGTTGTTATAATTTATAAAATGAATGTTTATGCTCGTATTATTATTTATTTATGTTTATTAACTTTTCCCTTATTTTTATTATTTTTTAGAAATTAAAAAAAATATTTTGTAATGATTAAATTGATGGTTGAACTGGAAATTATTCATCTGATCGGTTGGACAACCGATCACGTTCTTATAGCACAGGTTGCCATGCTTGAAAACAAATTCATGAATAAAAATAAAACATCGATTCTAAGATGACACAATCCAATTTACAGATTTTGCCTCAATTAAATTAGAATAATTTTTTATATAAAAAAAGTGAAGGTGAATTATGAGTGAGGGATAAAAGTACTGTAAAAATCTTTTGTACGTAGTTTAGAGTTGATGATTCAGGGTTGTTCACATTATAAAGATGTCGATAGTTACTAATAGAGTTATTTTTTGGGCAGATGAGAGAGTTGTGATGGAGATGGGTTGTGTTCTCATATCCCAAGAAAGGAGGTCAGTCCCTTTTATAGGCCAAAGGGAGCTTAAGGGTCCTGTATACACATTTAACATGCCATACCTTTACTTTGCAGGCTATCAAATAAGGTTATGGTTGACTTGGCCATGGAGTATGAGTTTTGATAAGGGTGGTTGAGGTTAGGTGCGATGGATGTGACTTGAATATCTTTAAATGAGATATGAAAAGCTTTCTAGTCAGGCGGACGATTGTATTCATAATATAACAGTTCTTTTTTAGTGGTGTCGGAAATAATAATTTTGGGGTTTAAAATTTGACGAGTAAGTTCATAAATATTATTTTTTTTAATATTTTTGAGTCAAATATGATTTTAAAAATATTTTTGATATAACAATTTATGCTATTCGAATAATTAATTAAGTTCAATTGGTAAGACCCTAAAGTCAAATGGTTTTAGAAAATAAGGTGTCAGGACCTCGTTTCAAAAAACCGACTCGTAAATATTTTTATAAATATTTATGGAGTATTATTAAGGTTGTATTAAAGTTTCGTTAAAAAATTTTAATATTTCAATAGTTAATTTATTAATAATGACTAAACTGTAAAAATATAAAAATTAAATTCTATTAACTAAAGATGTTTAATAGCTATGGAAAAGTAAATTCATGGACTAATATGGTAAATATACCATATTATACTTGAGTGGGCAGTTGGCTTTGTTTTATTATGAATATATATGTTTTATTAATTGAAATAAAACTAATTAAAATGCAATAAAGCAAAACAAAGCACAATCAGCTTTCTCTTCTTATGTTTTTTTCTGAAATTGAGAAAGAAGGAAGCCATGGAAGGGGTTGAGTATTCGGTCTTCTTTTTGAAGTTGCATGGTATGTCATTTTGGCTCTGTTTCTAATAATTTTTATGTTTTTGAGATCGTTGCAATTAGGTCCAATTAGTCTGTACCATCGATTTTAAAATTTTTAAATATTTTGAATTGTCATTGATGAATTTGAAGTGTTAGTTGGTATTTAAAAGTATTTTGTTAAGTAATTTTTGATGGATTTGTCGATTAGGGATTAAATTGTTGAAATAGAAATAGTTCAAGGACTTGATGTGAAATTATTGCAAAAATTGGCTGAAATGGATGCTATTAACATTCGGTTGGCATGGGCTTGTAATAAAATGGTTAACTTGCATGTTTTAGGCTTAGAGACTAAATTGAATAAAAGAAAAATATTAGGGGGCAATTTTTATAAAAATATCAAAGGACTAAATTGCATAAAATGAATTAGCTTTGTTGTCTGAATTAAGGAATTTAATGAAATTATTAATTTAGATCAAGAACGAGTGAAAAATCGAGGAGAAGAGAAAATTACCAACTAACCCCTGTACTTTGACATTTTTGCAATTTAGTAAGTTAAGTTCGTACGATTTAAAATTTAATATTTATATGAATTGTTGAATAATTTAGATGGTACAAATGATATATTTAATTGTTGTTGATGAAAGAATATTTGAGATATGTTATTGAATTTGATATTTGGATTGGACTGAACGCGGGATAGAGTATAGTCGTAATATGGTGTGTTGTGGGGGATTGGAGTGGAGATGGTTTGGAGGGATGTATATATTTATTTCTCGATTAAATTGAGGTTCAACATTTGTTGCGAACTCTCGTGTTATACTCTCTGTTTGGTATGTTTCGGTTGGACTAGCTTTTATGAGCATTGGCGTGTTTCGCTTGGACTAGCTCTTATGAGCATTAGTGTGTTACGGTTGGACTAGCTCTTGTGAGCATTTGATGTGTTTTGGAAGGATTGGCTCGTGTGAGCATTTGATGTGTTATGGTTGGGCTGATGATGTGCTCCTATCCGTAAGTCGTTCTTCGAATTGAAAATCTTGATAAGGTAATGTTGAATGAAAGTATGTTTATGTTCATTAAATTGATGATTTCAAATTATGTTGTTCATGTATATGACTTACCTTATGCTATTTCAAGTGATTTATGAGTTGATGCTCTAACATGTGTTGTGGATGATGCTTAGGCTTGTGCCAAGCTTATGATTGGATTATATCATGCTTAATCTTAATGAAATACATTGAAGTGGTAAGTGTTCAAATGGTAATATGCTTATGTTTATGAAAAGATGGTAAAAATCAAAAGATGTAATTTCTTATGAAATGGTTTATCATATAGGTGATTCCAAAAGAGTTATGTTTAAATGCACTAGCTTGTGGTTATGGTTGATGTTTATGCTTATGTCTTGTGTGTTATGCAAATGAAACATATGAGAATAGATAATGAAATGATAAGTTCATAGTTGAGACAAAATATGATGAAATAAAAAGGATTTTTAAGTTAAAGGACTTAGTAAAAATGATTTTCAAGTTAAAGGGCTTACTTGTAAGGAAGGAGTTTACTTATGATATATGCCAGTTTACTTATGTCATGAATAAATACACTAATTCGTGAATTGATAACGTAATTAAGCTTATGCTAAGTAAATGAAATGATAAGTAAGTAAATGAAATGGTTCACCATTTTAAGAAAAGGTTGATGATTATGTAATTCAGCTTATAAGACCTTATTATATTTTAAATAGAAAATATTCGAGATGTTAATGTACCTATTCATTTGTGAGTTGATAGTTATATAGTTTGATAAATCTTGAGGCATTGGTATAGGTTTATTTATGACTTACAAAGTTCATATTTAAAATGGAATATTATGATTAAAGTTTATACAAGCTTTCTAAGCATTCATTGCTTATGTGTTTATCTTTCTCTCACTTTACAGATTATCGGATGCTCGATCAGGTTGGAATCTAGTTGGAGATCTATCACACTATCCAGAAATTATATCGGTAGATTTTGATGTTTTGGTCATGGTTATAGTGGCATGTATAGGTGGACTTATGTCTAATGTTTTGTTGATGTTTATGGCATGTATTGTGTTGCTTTGGATTTGTGGTACTTATGGTATTTTGATGCTTTGTTAGTGGTTGTTAATATAGTTAAATTGATGCATGTTTGGAATGACCATGTTTTGGTATGTTTATAATATGGCCAAGATGGATTATGTAACACCCTTAACCCGTATTCGTCGCCGGAACAGGGTTACGGAGCACTACCAGAGTTTTCAAATCAAACGGACATAAATTTCAAACTTTTCAAATCATATCAATAAACATATTAAAACCAATTCAAAACATACATATTGTCCCTTATACGAGCCATCGAGGCCCTAAATACGCGTTAGAAATAAGTCGGGACTAAATCGGAAACTCAGAGAATTTTTCAAGAAACAAGGAAAATTTTCAATATTGTAGGGTTCACACAGCCATGTGGCCAGATCGTGTGACTCACACGGTCAAGAGACATGCCCGTGTCTCAGGCCGTGTGGGTATTCGAAGTAGGGACACACGGCCGTGTCCCAGCCTGTGTAACTCACTGACTTGAGTCACACGGCCAAACCATACGCCCGGTTGCCAGGTCGTGTACTAGGCCGTGTAACAGTCTGACTTGCAACCCTTTGAAATCTACAAGGGACACACGGCCGTGTCACCTGGCCATGTGTCACACACAGCTAAAACACATGCTCGTGTCTCTGCCAGTGTGGACGAAAATAGACCATTTTACAAGCCATTTTTCTCACCCAACTAGGCATATACCTACACCCAAAATTTGCACATATACACAAGCCATAGCAAAGCATCAAAATCATGCATAAACAAGTTATATACATATGGTATAATATCATACAATCAGTATGCCCTTAGGCACCTCAAATGACAATATGTAAACATGTAAAATCATGTACTCATTTTTGTCAAATAATCAACTAACTTTTAGACATATTTGTATCAATACATACCATTGAATTTACTAACCAAAAGCTTACCAAATGGTGCCAAATATACCATTCAACAAATAACATCAATAACCATATAAACCATTTAAAACAAAGTACTAATTCTCAACATTTTCAACATCTTACAAACCATATATAATATGCATATTTAAGCCATAACTTCATCTTCCATAATTCAAGCATATCAAGCCAAACATCATCCATATCAAGGCTATCATTTACATGCCAAAACTAAGTTCATTTCATCACCAAAATGCCATAACACAAGCCAAACCAATTGGCTATTTCAACAACCAAAACACATAGGCCAACATTAGCCAAAATACCTATTCATGCCATTATAACCAAAATTAAACAACCGAATGTACCAAAAGAGCCGATGGATAGTGTGATATAGCTCTGACAAGCTTCCAATCTGAATGAGCTTTCGATTCACTATAAAACATGAAAAATAACACAGAGTAATTAGTAAGTTCGTATAACATAGAATAAAACTTACCAAATGGTCACATAATAGGTAAGTAAACATAGCATATCCCAACATAATTTGGCCAAATGCCTAAGCACATATACATCAACCATGTTAGCCATGTAAATACATATATACACCAATAGTCATGGATGAGCACATCAATTGATTAAGTTTCATATACATGTATCATCCAATTCAATTTTCCATATACCATGTAACAACATTTCCATGTAATTCATATATGTCCCTGTAATAGTCTGTATTGAACTTTTACCATTTCGTATCAGAATATTGCCCGTTGAACCATTAGAATACCCGGGATAGCTCACACATAGTGTGCTAACTCATATAACTGTAATTCGTCAAATCCTGTACATGTATGCTCACACGAGCTGTAAATTGGTATGCTCACACGAGCTATAAATCGGTATGTTCACATAAGCTGTGAAAATGGGCCTGCTCACACGAGTTGTGGGTTGGAATGTAGCTACACTATGCTAACCACACAAGCTGTGGAGTATTTGCAATACATGTCTGACCTCAGCCATCAGTAGAACGTTCAGGACCAGCACTCGAATCATGTAAACCCTAATGACATGTCATTTGTATCCTACGAATCCGTAAGGTACAAACGAGGCTCGATAATTGTCGAACTTCGTTGGATATGCAACCGTGTATATATATCTCAATTCATAATTCATACATAATTCAATATAAAACATATAAACACAATTTAATCACACGAACTTACCTCGACGAGTATACATAAATACGAAGGCGATTAATCCGAGACTTTCTCTTTGCCCCGATCTAAAGCCTTACCAGGTCTGTCTTGATCTATACAGATAAATTTAGCTCAATTTAATATGTATTTTAATCAATTTAACCCAAAATCATATTTTGTAAAATTACCATTTTACCATTATACTTTTAATTTCTTTGCAATTTAGTCCCTAGCTCATAAAAATGAAAATTCATGAAATTCCACCACAACCCACTATAGCCTAATATCAATTAGGTCCCTAGCAAGCCCTATATTTCATTTATTTCACAATTTCACCGTGTAAAAATTTATATTTTTCAATTTAATCCCTATTTAACAATTTCATAAAAAATCTCTTAACAAAAGTTGTTTATCTAACAACAACCATCTATTTTCTATCATCAAACATAAAAAATCATGTATATTCATTAATGGTAAAACCCTAATAGTTTAACAGTTTCACAAAGTAGTCCCTAGGCTAGCTAGATTAAGCTACAATGATCCTAAAAACGTAGAAATCATTAAAAACGAGACAAAATACATACCTAATCAAGCCAAACAAGCATGGCTGAACCCTAGCTTCAAAAATGGCTACTTTCTCTTGTGAAAAATTGGTTAAAGAAGAAGTAAAAGATGAAAGCTTATTTTACTTTATTTAATTTATCATTGAACTACTAAATTACATATACAACCTTTTAAAACATTAATAATTACATTTATGCCAAACCATGCTCATCCACTAACATATAAATGGTCTAATTACCATATAAGGGCTCATACTTTAAGTTTCTATAGCTATTTAATACTTTTAGCTACTAGAACTCAACTTTTGCACTTTACGCGATTTAATCCTTTTTATCAAATTGAGCATGTAAACGGTAAAATTTCTTAACGGAATTTTTATATGGTATTACTATCATGCTGTGGGAAATAAAATAATAATAAAATAAATATTTTGACGTTGGATTTGTGGTCCCGATACCACTATTTTGATTTCACTAAAAATGAGCTGTTACAAATTATGCTTTGAGGTAGTTATGAATTATTGGTAATGATATAAATGTATTCAAATATGAGAAGTTTGGTATGAAAATAGGTTAGGTGTGATTTTTTGATGAATGAATAAATATGCACATGTTTTAATAGGTTTGATGAATTGTTATTAATGTGCCTTTTGGCATATTGGTTGTATGGACATTTTGTATAAAGATTTGGTCATTTTATGCATGATTTTGGTATGTTTTAAGGCCTTGTGACATGTGTAAGTGGGTTGTAGGTTCATGTTTTGAAAGGTAAGAGAAATAGCTTGATTTTGGCCATTTTCTTGTCCATACGGCCTAAGACACGAGCGTGTGTCTCAGCCGTGTGTGACACATGGCCAAGTGACATGGCCTGACACATGGGCGTGTGAGGCCATTTCGAAGATTACACGACTTGGCACACGGGTGTGTAGCTCGACTGTGTGACCCAAGTTAGTGAGTTACACGGGCTGGGACACGGGTTGGGACATGATTGTCTGTCCCTACTTTGATTGTTACACGGCCTAAGACATGGGCGTGTGTCTTAGCCGTGTGACCCCTACAGTGTGAAATTTTCTATCTTTTTCCATAAAGTTCTAAATGCTTTTGATTTAGTCCCGAATCATTTTTAAAGTGTTTTTAAGGCCTCGAGGGCTTAAATAAGGGGCCAATGCATGTGTTTGAATGGAATATGAGATGATTTATGAAATGTTTAGAAATGAATGATTATAAGTTACATTTTTGTGGTAATGCTCTATAACCCTATTTTGGTGATGGATACGGGTTAGGGGTGTTACAGGTAAGCCCTTGAATGGATGAGCAATTATGCTAGTGAAGCTGCATTGTTCTTTGAGTGGGTGAGCATGGACCTTATCAAGGACATATTGACAAACTTGAGGTTGGATTTGATATAATAATTTCTCCCAAATTAAGAGAAATGTTACAGAGTAACTTTTCTTGAGATGATAATTAAAGTCGTGTTGGTGTGTGGAGATAAAAATAAACTTATGAGAAATTAACGAAGGCTCCAAGGCATGTATAAATGCCACTTTCTTTAAGATTCTATTCACCCCTACCTATATTATGATGTGTAAAAGACTTATTGGAAAATGAACCTTGAGGATACAATAAAGCCCAATCACTGTCGACGTTTTGCACTGACGAAAACAATCCATTGAGTACTGAGCGGAGCATAACAATAATATCAATTTCTATAAAGAATTTATGCAGTAATTCTTTATAGAACAATCTAGGAGTATACAAGATGGTGGGAGAAAGAGAAAGAAACTTTGTTTCTATGTTTTTAGATTTGTATACAAATGAAAGTTCACTCTTATTTATAAGAGGTCTCATGTCTCTTTTTAGGGACATAAATACCCAAATTGATAGTCATATCTTTAGCAATAAACATAATTATTCAATAAATATCTACTTAAATTATTATGACCCATTTTTAATAATTAAGTGACATAACTTTTGGTAACAAGAGACATAACTCATCACTATGAATGGTGACAACTCTTGGTTAATAATCAAGTGACATAATTTTTTTATTACTTATAATTTTTTATTTGCAACTATTGAAACACTATATATATTTTGAAAATGTTTCAAAAATCTCCCGCCATTCTCAAAATATTCTAGATAATCTTGGAAATCAATTGCATAAATGAAGGTGTCTTACGATTGAACCTTCACTTAGTGAAAACATGTTAAAGTTAACTAAAATTGCATGGTAGACTATGCTTTGAAGCAAATATTCTATTTGATTAACTGAATACATCTCACACCATGATTTCAACACAATCAATACACAGTATCCAGGGACACTATTATGGCCATGTGTCTGTAACCTCTTTTCATGAAGGTTATCACCAAGCCCTTGAGCTCCTAGAAGCGGCCTCACTTCCACTCATATACGTAGATTCCATCAAGAGTGTTCCCCTAATTATAACACTCTAACATATTTATGTTATGGGTATCTAACAGTTTTTACCTTGGGATAATATATTATATATTATTTTATAATGATAGCAGTCACATACTGATGATGTATTTTGTCTCATTGAACTCAATACTTGATGTTATACCAAGCGTTAAGTTGAGTTTCCATCATGGGTGACTCAAATATTATAGGGTTGTACTTCATCCCTAATTTTTCAAATTTTCAACATAGTTATGTTGATTATATAATACCCTAAAAACAATTAAGAGATTAGAATTTTAAGAGCTTAGTAAAATCTCTAGAGAATCAAGGTTTAAATCCCACCTTTTTTCACTTTTCCCTTTTATTTTTCTACACTTAAGGAACAAAGGTTAAAGTAGCTTATGTATTATTTGTGGCAAAATATAGCTATAGAATGTGCATTAGTCCAATGGTTAATCTTCATCCATTCCATTCCATTGATATTAGGTTCAAGGCACATTGGTTTCGGTTTCCTTTTTTTATTATTTTTTCCTTAATTTTAGCCATTAAGGGTTAATTGCCAAACAACCCTTATTTATTTTCCAAAGTCCAACTATCAAACCACTTCCTAGCACAATTAGGATTTCCTATTTGATTCTAACCCAAATTGAAACCCCTATTCTCCTTATTTATTCTCAATTTTCTCTCAAACTCTCTTTTGTAAAATTCTCTCAAAGTTCTTGGAAATTTAGTTCTTGAATTTTAACTTTGCAATCAAGTCCAAATCGAATCATATATCATTAATCATTGAATTTTGTGCCATCAATCTCTAAGTTTTTCTCGTTTGCCAATAGCTAGATCTTATCAATTCTAGAAAATCATAGTTTCCATTAGATCTTTCATCCATTACGAATCTTTTATGATATTTTCAAAAAAGACCCTCTAAATCTTGAAATTCATCATTAATTCTTGCATTTTGTCAATAGAAAGACCCGTGTAGGTAATTCGGATCATACTTGGATGTGAGGACCATCGTAGGAGACCCCGAAAGTCAGGTTTGTATTCTTTTACAAAAAAAAGGGGCCAAAATTCAAAATTTCTTGATCGTACATGGCCTACCACGTGGGTGTGTGGCCAGCTCGTGTGGATCACACGGCCTCACACATTGCCATGTCCTTCTGTAATCCCTCGCATCTTTGCATCACACATGGCTGGGGCTTCGCACACGGGCCGGTCACATGGCCATGTGGCCCTTGAAACTTAAAAATATAGTTTTGTCTTAACTTTTAGTATCTTATTCAAATCAGTCCTTGGTTAGGTTTTTAATGACATTTAGAGAACTAGATTATGCAATTAGGTCCTGGTTTAGGAATAGTATAACAAAAATATATAGATAAATGAATTTATTAATTCAATTGCTATTGATTGATTGCTTGAATCGTGAATGATGTTATATGTTATTTTTATGAATACTCGATTGAATGATTTGAATGCCTAAACTATTGATTTATTGAATGCCCATTATATACATGATTGTCATTGATTCACTATGAGAAAATAGGTAAATGATTCATTGATTGAATGTCTTATAATGTATTTGTAATGCATTTGCAAGGGATGGGTTGATATGATTGGAGGAAGAATCGACAATATATTTGCATTTAATCGTTCATTGTGTACTCACTGTTACACCAGATTTCAACCGCGGTAGTCTCACTGTGTACCCACAGTTATAGCAGATCCTAACTGTGACATTTTCATTGTGCTTCACGGTCTCTCTGACAACTCTTATTTGCAAGATGACTGTGTTTTCATAGTTACCGACAACTTTTATCTATAATCACCTGAACATGAATATGGTATTAAGTCCACAAATTGGAGTGATGGTGGAGGGAGTTTGGGGGAAATCCCAATTTTGGAGTGCTAGTGGTTGGGAGTAGGACAACCGATTTTTGCATATTTGACATTTTATGCATGCATGATTGAATTTACTTGATGAAACGATTGAACTGATTTATGTGCATATATCTTTTGTGAATAGTTTGAATAAATTTGAAATTGATTTAGCTGATTGTCGATGTTTGAGAATTTTGTTTTTTCTCGACTAAAGAAGCAACCCTAAATTATCGTATTTGAAATTGACAGATAATTATAACTGAATGATTATTCATAATGATGTATGGTTTTATTTAATGTTTAAAAGTATAACTGTATGATTTAGGTTATTGTAAAGGGACTCACATTGAGCTTCCATAGCTCACTCCCCCTAATTTCCATCTTTATAGATAATCCTTTAGGCTAGGATGTAGACATGACACTCAGAGGGTCTCAGCTTTTGTTTCATCTTTATTTCTGTTAATCTTATTTGTTTTTAATTCCTTAGGAGATAGAGTTATTTTCTGTTTTCTTTCATTATGAACTGTGGTTTCGGATTTGGTTTTAATATAATTGTTAGATGCATCACATTCAGTATAAGTTATAAAATTTAGGTTATTATTTGTTAATATGTGATTAGACAGAATTGTTTTATTAAAATGACTTATGTTTTAATTCCGCTTCTATTTCTAATAAGTTAAACTAGAATATAAGTTGTCGTAACCTGTATAAACTTGAGTTTTAAATGAAAATTGATTTTGATAAAGATAGAGCCACTTCGATGGTTAATGAAATCTCCTGAATTTGGGCCTATCGTCTAGGCCAAGTTGGGGAGGTTATAAATTATCTACTCGACATGGTAAAACTGTAACACCCCGAACCCGAAACCGACACCGGAGTCGAACACGAGGTGTTAACTGACTTTAACCCCTTATAAAATTTATTTTCCAGACACTGCCCAATCTGTGTACTAGTCGTTTTAAAAATCATATCTTGAGTTTCGTAACTCAAAAATCAGTTTCGTAATTTTTCCCAGAAACTAGACTCATGTGCCCATATATGTATTCTTTTCTAGAATTTTTGGTCGGGCCAATTAGTACAGTTTATTAGTCAAAGTCTCCCATGTTGCAGGGGTCGACTACACTGACCTTTGCCCATTACGACTTGGATATCTCCCTGCACGGGGCTTCAATACTGATGCCGTTTGTTTCTATGAAAACTAGACTCAGAGAGGAATCTGTACATATATGGTACGACCCCTAATTATCTCTGGTTAATTTATAATGAATTTCAAAAGTCGGAGCAGGGAATCCAGAAACCGTTCTGGCCCTGTCCCACAAAAATCTGATTATCTCTTAATATAATGCCCATATGATCTTTTCGTTACTTCCTCATGAAAACAGACTCATCGAGCTTCGATTACATAATTTATTCATCAATTAATTCCACTCCTACTATTTTTAGTGATTTTTCAATCTCATGACACTGCTGCTGCCAGCATCTGTTACGAAAGTAACTAGGTCCATTTCATGCCTACCCTTGATCCAACTCAATCGAACATTCGTGCCATTTTCGCATGGCTTAAAGTTTACATGCCAAAGTTCAAACACAACGTAATAGCTTATACATGCCAAAATGTTCTTCTAAGCCAACTAAGAAGAAAGTACCAAAACTTGCTATCCGGTGTGATGACTTCGATGACGGCCTGACCCCGCAAAAATAGATGAGTTCAAGCAACCTATAATGGGTGACAAGGAAACACCGAGTGAGTTTATAACTCAGTAAGTCATAAGCAATGCACTACCATCCATCAATAACATTATCACAAGAGGAAACAAAATGGAACGAGACAATTTACTCCATCCATACCGAACCATACCATAGTTCCTCCAACCTATCGATTCAATTTCATATCAACTCATGCATTCACATTCCATATACTCATCAATAGGACATTGAAGCATTTTCATAAATCAATTTATTTTCGTTACAATCAAACGACTAAACGGCCTTTCACCCATCCTACGATAAATTTTATGTACGTGACTTCAAGTATATTTGTCACATAGGTTCAAACTTACCGAGCTCAACACCAAGTATAAGCATAGCACCTATTAGCCATGTACTCAAGACACTTACCCGATCCGCTGTCCGCGATCGACTCAATAGTGTCGCACACGTAGTGTCCATAATGATTCACGAATGTATATTGAGTCCGCACACTCAGTGCTATATAATCAACTCGCACACTTAGTGCTACGTAATCAAATCGCACACTTAGTGCTACATAGTCAAACTCGCACACTTAGTGCCGCATGGTCAATTCGCACACTTAGTGCATCATATTCATTTCGCACACTTAGTGCAACATAGTCAAATCGCACACTTAGTGCTGTACAATTTAATCCCGCGCACTTAGCGCCAAATCTCATGGTCATAAATGGTTATACCCGCACGTTTAGTGCCGAGATCAACAACTCAGTACATCTTACCTCTTTTCTTTTCATTCAACAATTTCATCATCACATACGTACATGCATATATATATATGTATATTTATTCATTCCATTCAGCATCAATACATAAACATTATGACCATTTGAAATAATCCCAACTACATGCTTAATGACTTACCTTGTGTTGGGTAAGACGGTTCCAACTCGGCTACTCAGTGATCTTTTCTTTGCCTTTGCTTGATTCTCCTCCTTTAGCTCCTTGAGCTTAATCAATAATTCACTAGTTTAACCATCTTGTTAAACATTCATAATTCAATTACACATGCATATGTATGTTTGTATATTCGGCAACCATCCACACTAATTACCCATTTAGTCGATTACACACATAATTAAAGGTAACATCACGAATGGCATACTTATGTATATATATATGTATATATATATACTTCGGAATGGGCATCACAATTAGATTTAACACCACCTTCATACTCAATTAGATGGCCGAATGCATGTGTATATGCACAATGTCAACTATGACATCATGTAGATCCACATATACTACATTTCTTATGTTCCACATCTTAATGCCCATTATACATAATCAAATTTAACATCATCTATATATTTACTCATATGGCCGAATATACATACCCCCATATAATATCATTTTCATTCCATTTAACACTTAATTCATCATAAATTTCCCCCTTTGCTCTCTTTTTTTCTTCATGGCCGAATGCTCCTTCTACTCCTTTTACCTTCACAAAGCATGAATTTCATCATCCAACTTACAAGCTTACAATCTCATGAAGTTTAACCTCATGGTACCTATCAAACTCTCACTCATTAGCTTCTATCATAAACCTCCAACAACACCCAATAAACATATACTTTGGGGGTCTATGGTAGAACCAAGAAAGGAACTCATAGATATCAAGATGTGAGCAACTACCATTATTCATCTAAGTTTAGCATGAAACACAATCATCACCCTTATTAATCTTTTATAGCCGAAAACCATACTCACCCCCAAAATCGAAATTTCAACATGGTTTACAAAAATCACTTGATAACTCACTCAATATTAACTAAAATTTCAAAAGCTAGTACAAACTTCCTTACCTTAATAGTGACCTAAGATGACCGATTGCTTCACTCCCTTCTTCTTCCTTTCAATTCGGCCAAGAAGAACCAAAGAACACAACTTGTTTTTCTTTCTTCCTTAGAACATTCGGCCAAGGGGAAATGAAGAAAGATGGACACTTTTTTTTCTTTGTTTTCTTTCTTACTTTCACGGCAATGGGGAGGGGAAGAAACAATTACACACATCCTTTCCTTTTTCCATTTCTTTATTCCCCATACTTCTTATTATATTTTATCCTACATACCTCACTAGGCCAACATGTTCCCAACATGTTTCCACCCATAGCATGGCCGGCCACTACATATTAGGGAGGGGGAATTTGACATGCAAGTCCCCTTTTTCTTCCACATGCACTAATAGGTCCTCATGCATTGACCTATCACATTTTAAAATTTTCTCATATAAGTCCTATTGACTAAATTCACATGCAATCGACTAAATCGAAGCTTGAAATTTTCACACATTCATGATTACATATTCTAGACAATAAACATCACATTCAAACCTTTCGGTGACTCGGTTTAGCGGTCCCGAAACCACTTCCCGACTAGGGTCAATTTTGGGCTGTCACAAAAACTTTATATTTATTTGTGTTTTGAGAATTCACAAAACGAACATCCCCACCATGTTCAGCTACTAATTCTTTCACAAAAGAATGATACCAATGATATCCTTTCTACTATTTTCAAATTACAGTGATCACTTTATCTTTTCTTATCATGAAAATTTCATATTTGACTATTTTATCTATTTCTTGATATCCAAGAAATTAATTTCACAATCACCACATATATGAAACCATACATCATATCTTTTTCACCAAGTAAGTTTTTGTAAAGAAGCCTCAAATCCTTTGGCGAAACTACACAACATATTTGTTATTTGTCATCTTCTTTTCAAAGTCAATACATGACTTTAAATTTTTTTTTTGCATTCATAGTCAAATAACCTTGTTTTTCTTAGCACACCATATATATACAAGGGTGTAACATATATAGTCGCATTTGAGGACCATCAATTGTCAAAAAAGTGACTATAAAACCACACATTTTTTCACCCTTCACCATGGACATTATCAATTATTTTCTAACTATGACCAAAATCATGTCTATCACCTAAATGGGTCAAATAACATTCATATTGCTATATTCATACTCACGAGATCTCTGATTCATAACTTTCAAAGTAAATTTTAAAATTTACTTCTCAAAATTTTATAGAACTATAAGATTGTAGATCATATCCAAACCATATATAAAAAAACCTCATGCACCATCATAAATATGCATAGTATGATCTCAATTTCAAATATATGATTATCACGTTATATATTCTCACGAGAAGATTCCATACCAGAATAATGATATTATTATATAAGTCAATATTTTTCACTATTCTACACTGACTAGAAAAAGTAACCATGGATATGCATATGACTTATTTCATTTCTAGTGAAAACATTTTCTAGTCCAAACTTTGTAAAGAAAAAAAAAGTGCAATCATATATAAAACCCATTTAACTTATGGCTATTTAACAAAAAATAACCACCACAATTATTTATATTATATGATCATCTACAAACTTTCAGTTTTAGCAATGAAAATGATGTCTCATCAATATCATCCAAATGCTGATTTCAAATATCATGATTTAAATAAATAATATCATATCTCGAAGTAAATATATATCATAAAAAAGAAAGAACACTTTTGTACTAAAAATTTTACTCACAAATTAGATGAAATGAATTAAATTTCAATTCTCCAAATTTATTGTCTATTTATAATGCACCAATAGGTGCCTAAATGACGCTTTAAAATGATCTCACTTTTCAAGTTGCAATTTTTTTTGTTTCAAGAAATCATTTCAACCCAACCTTTTGAAAGTCACTATTCAATAATGCAACTTTTTGATTTAGAAAGCTCTCCTGAATGGTCATAATGCTTCTATTGGATAAAAGAATGTTCAACTAATATTTGAACAACGTCATCACTATTCAAAGGAAAAGTATTGTTTCAATCAATTAATAGTTCTTTTCCCAGTCGTCCATTTTCATTCCATCCATCTTACTTATTTCTTTCTTTCTTGCTTGCATGATATGTAATATATATTATGCAATTCTATACCAATCATAATCATGCATCTTCAAATATCATGCATACAATGAACCAACATTTGATTTTTGTCAAGTAATTGATACATAAGACACCCAAATCTTTTGCATAATGCAATTGAACAAACACATAACAATTGAAATCTAATTCATGCAATAAGAGTAAAACAATAAATTTGACATACTTTTTCTTGTGATAAAGATTTCTTCTAAATCAAAATTTGACAAGATCACTGACCTTAATGCAACCACAATTGTAAATATCCATCTTCATAGTAGCATGCTTGTAGTGGTATGTGAATGCGCGGTGACCAGACAAGGCTTCTTTAATTTCTCATAAATTGCAAAAATAAAACCTTAAAAATTGTTAGTATGTGAGGATAAAAATAAACTTATGAGAAATTAACGAAGGCTTCAAGGCTTGTATAATGCCATTTTATTTAAGGTTCTATTCACCCCCACCTATATTATAGTGTGCAAAAGAGTTACTAGCAAATGAACCTTGGGGATACAATGAAGCCCAATAACTGTCTATGTTTTGCACTGACAGAAATAATCCATTGAGCACTGGGTCAAGCATAGTAATGATATCAATTTCCATAAAGAATTTACACAGTATTTCTTTATAGAATAATATACGAATATAAAATATGGTGGGATAAATAGAAATAAACTTTGTTTCTATATTTTTAGGTGTGTTATATAAATGAAAGTTCACTCTTATTTATAGAAGGTCTTATGTCTCTTCATAAGGACATAACTACCCAAATGGATAGTCACATCTATAGCAATAAACATAATTATTCAATAGATATCTACTTGAATAATTATCAACTTGAATAATTATGACCCTTTGTTATTAATTAAGTGATATAACTTTTGGTGACAAGAGAAATAACTCATCACTATGAATAGTGACAACTCTTGGTTAATAACCAAGTGACATAATTTTTTTTTGTTACTTATAAATTTTTCATTTGCAGTTGCATTGTATATATTTTGAAAATGTTCCAACAATTTGTTGGGTTGAGCTTGCTTGAATTGAGTATTATATGTATGGTGAGGTGGCGTGCATTGTTTAATAGACATTTATTTAAAAAGTTAAGGGAGAAAGGTGGTTTTACTTTTGTTGTTATCACATAAAATATGGGCCGTTTTTTACTATAGTTCATAGCTTCACATGGACAATTTTTTTCATTATAATTTTTTCATGGCCTTGAATTGTGGTGGGCCATGTGTTGGTTGAAGACTAGATACTAGAACAACACTTGTTTAATTGCTTTTTACATGTGTTTTTTGATGATTAGTTGCCTACCCTTTGCTTGGCAAAGATGCTTCACTTTGATGCTTAAAAATTCACCCTTTTCTAATACATAATCTTTCTTGGTTTGCCTTTTCATTGAGGATTTCCCAGTGTTTTCTTGGTGAAGTTTTTCTATTCTTTGTTCCTTGGTGCTTTTCATCAGATTTTTATAGGCAACTTAAAGTTGTTTCCTAGGTAGGTTTTATCTTCTTTTTCTTTCCTTCTTTCTTTTTTGGTAGTTTGTATTATCTATTTTATGTTATATAGAAGAAAAGTCAAAGAGTCAATTATTTTCTTGCAACATGGCTGAGGTTGATATGAGGTGACTTATACTAAATAAAGGGATCTCCACCCTTAATTGCTAGTATGATTTTTCCATTATGATGGGGAGAAACCTCTTGAGTGATTTGAGGGATTATGAGAAGGGTAGTTTCTTGCCAGTGTATTTTTTGAGGCTAACTTCCACTTGCATGGGTGGTTCACCATTATCCTTGAGGATTTCAAGATTGCTCTTAGGCAAATCATAGGGCATGCTTAGTCTTTTCTGAAATGTTTCTTTGTTTACTGATTTTTAGATGGCGAGCCATTATTATCATGCTTTGAGGAATTTGTTCCAACTGTCAATGACAAGAATCTGCAAGTATCGTTAGATGTATTACTTTTCTTGCCAAAAAGGGATTGAAAGCCTAAGTACCTTGAATGATGTAGGAAAACCACATTTAACCCCACAAAAATGAGGTACACATATAAGTTGGCTAGTTTAAAGGTGGCTTTTAAATTTTCTACTAAATTGTGGGAGCCTTCTTTATATTGAAAGTTGTATGGACCTTCTCTAGATGATGAGGTCTTTAAGTGTCAATTTGATAGCTTTAAGAACATAGGTGACTTCAAAGTATCGCACTACCTTTCGACAAGGAGAGTTCACCAATTCATTTTGGAGGGTAGGGATGTGATTGTTTTAATTTCATTGGTTTAGGATTATGTTTACAAATAAGTGGGCTTGGCATTGCTATTATTAGGTGAGTGTTTAGAGATTGTTGTTACCAGGGATTGTGCAGACCTACTTTTGACTAGTGAAAAATGAGCTTTTTTGGGTGAAAATCACAAATCTTATTGCCATGTAGGAGACTTAAAAAGAAATACATGGTCTCTTATGTTGGAGTTATCTATACGGACCTTTTCGATGAAAGCGTTAATTTTCTTTTGATAATGCAAGTGGGCCTATGTGCGAACCTAATAAGACTAGTAGGGAGGCCAGCATTACTGCTTGTCTTGGAACCAATGCTTTGAATAATTTGGAGGCTGACCCTTTAATGGGAAATGAACCTAATAAGACCACTAGATTTTGTTTAAAATTTGTTTTGTTAAGCTTTACCACTTTTTCTTGATTATTACCTTTTTTGTTGTAGTTCCACCCCAACAAAGTGGTTCCACTGGAGGTGCACCCCTATTGTTTAATATAAACATAAATAATACTTTCAAAGGGGATTTTTTGTGAACAAATAAATCTTTTTATACACCGCTTCCCTTTAGTAAGAAGAAAAAGATGGCTTCTTGTCCTTTTGAGGATGAGATTGTGTTCGCTAGTGGTAAATTTGTAAAACCGATTGTTGGTGTGTCTGCTATAACGAGTGCTGTAACTTCATCTATAGAGGTTGCTAAAATAGTGCTCGTTGACATGCTCGTTCCTATATCTAAGATGATAAATGATGGTTCTTTACTTAATGCCCGTGAATGTTGGATGAAAGATTCTAGTCCCAATGTTAATAGTTGTAGGGTGACAATCTAACAAATGCTGGTTCTATCTTTTTGTCCAAGGTACCAAATGTCAACAGACACATCTATTTAAAACCTTCTCACCCCACTACTTTCCCCGCTACGATCACTTTTCAAGGTGAGCATAAGCCTGTTGAAGAATGTATAAGGATAAATTTTAAAAGGCTCACCTCTCCGATGTTTGGCTAGGTAGAGGTTGAGTCTCGATTTGGCTCATAGATAAGAAAATGAGAATGAACCCTAATCACTAGTATTTGTCCTAGTGTAATGGTATTAATAGAGCAAAATTTCCTTACGATGCTTTGAGGACTCATTTGAGGTAATGAGCCAGTTGGTGACCCTATTTTTATAGGGTTTTTAGAGTACAAACTATTTAAGACCAATAGGTCCCCAAAGGCTTGGTTTGTTGAGGAAAGACTTATATATATCGTTAATGGTATGCAAGAGAAGTACTATTGGAAGCAAAAAATGAAATTGAATGAATAAGTCAAGGTACTTGTTGTAGCATACCAACAGTTTAAGGAGGATATTTGAAAGTTGACTTTGAAAAATCAACAATCAAAGACTAATAAAAAAAAAACTTGTGTTCCTTTTTTTCAAGAAATTGCAAAATCATACAATATCCAGGTTAAAGCCAATTTGGATATGAATGAACTATTGGAAAATTTTGTTGTGTTTGTTCTTGATTAGTACACAGTAAAAGAAGAGGTAGTAAAGAAGAAGGCTGAGTTAGAGAGGAAGTTGGAGGAGGCTGAATGAGTTTAGCTAAGAATGATGATAAGTACCGAAAACCATTTCAAAGATAAAGCTTGATATTGGGGAGAATGTTCATTTGTTCCATAATTTGACTATGTTGCATCTTCAACTGGCTTATGGTATTTTTCATATGACTAGTGTTAACCTAGGTTCTATTAAAGAGCTTCCGCCTAAGATTGAAATGTATAATCTTTCTAAAACTAAGTGGAGGATTCTCAATTCCCAACTTTCTAACTCTAGTGTACGTTATTATCCTCCTTTTACTCCACCTATAAATGACACCTCTTGTACCTTAAACCCGACCTAGACATTATGGCTGAATCTAGGAATGTTACGAAGAAGAATTATAAATCCAACCTTATCATATCGAATACCTCATATATTTTGTTACCAAAAGAGTCTCTTTTTAAAAAAAAACATGTTGTTACACTCATTAGTGAAAACCATTGATTATTTACTCTTTCAAATAAAGCAATAATTTGCAGCGAAAGTTTTAAAGTCATTATACTTTGAAAATCGAGTATGTTTTTCTCAAAATTGATTGGTTGCATAAAACAATCTCAAAGTTTTAAAGTCATTATAATTTGCAGCGATTGTTTTATTGAACGTCAAAAGAAACTAAAACCAAATCCAAATCCGAAAATAAGACCCAAAAGTCCAGAGAGTCCCAAAATTACAAAACTCTAAAAAAACCCTAAAAATCAAGTAAACTTTTAAAGTTAATGAAGTTTATGGACAAGTGGTCACAACTGAGCCTCCGTTGCACCGACCTGCCTAAGCCTGAGGATTACCTGAACAAAATAGACAAATAGAAAGTGAGTTTTAAAAACTCAGTGTGTAACTCAACAGAATTCAATCGCATGACGGAACTGATACAAACATAAATCTCTTTTTCAGAATCATATTTTAAACAGTCATACATATACAAATATGCATAGTCCTACCCCCATCCTCTACACACCAACTCCAACCATCCCAGCACAGTATATAAAACACCCTCCCATCCATACACACCACATAATGTTCATACGATACTTTTCCGAATAATCACAGTAGTGATGCCAGTATATTGGCGAAATATCGCCTCACATAGAATACTTCCTCCACATATCACATATCGCACCCTATAACCAAATATAAACAGTAATAACATATGTCAGAATTAATGCATCACGCATGCTTATATAATAGATATTACACATGCTTAAGTGTGATAGAACATATCATACATACCATGTCTCGTGATACTCATATAAGCATTATTTAAATCATTTTCAATCTAACAAAGTAACGGATTTCATACTTTAAGGCTTAAACCACACATACCTACCCTATGGAAGGCCTACAGTCGATCGGAAAGACGTGTACGATCCTAGAGAAAATTTATGAAATTTGGTCCCACATGCCTGTGTGGTTTACCCGTGTGGGCCCACACGCCCAAAATTGACACACGACCTCACACACACTCGTCACACGGTCGTGTGTCACACACGGCTGTGTGGCGTCAATAGGCTCAATTTTTGGCTTTTTCCAATCACCATTTTTTTGAGTTTCTCATTACAGACCTAGCTCGAAATTGATACGAACTCTCCCACAAGACAATCAGAACCTAAAATTCATCAATAAATGCCCAAAATTAGTCTTAAATCTCCAATTTCAATCGAGTCACCACTCGACTACAATGCAACCATATACAATATCAACTAAAAGATTGCACTCATAATCGTTTCAAAAGCTTACCCATGTCAATTGCAGCGAAAAAACTTTACTACACAACCAGAGAGTCTCGAATTTCCTGAATATCACCAAGTAAAATGATACGCAGAATTGACTTATACATCAAACCGAATACTAAGACATTAACCAATATTCCTTTCAAAACAACAACGAACTCTTACCTAAAAAGCCGCACGAAGAACCCAGGGATTCAAAACA
The DNA here is from genome assembly GCF_007990345.1 of Gossypium hirsutum. NCBI lineage: Eukaryota > Viridiplantae > Streptophyta > Magnoliopsida > Malvales > Malvaceae > Gossypium > Gossypium hirsutum. The sequence continues at coordinate 44,556,098 of NC_053442.1, read as the reverse complement.
CAACGAACAACGATAACTGTGACCAAAATCAATGGAAGCAGAAAGCAGAGAAGATAAAGAAATGAAATAGAAAAAAAAGTCAAAAGGGGAAAAAGAATTTTATGGAAAAAAGAGAAAAAAAATATAACATCCAAACTCTCACAATCCCACTAACTAACAACTCTCACCAAAACTGACCCATTAACACTCATCCACTACCACAGAGTTTCAATTCCACCCAACTTCTACTACATAACTGGCACACACTCACAGAAGCAAAAATTAACATCCTTCGCTCACACGAAGGTTCGAACACAAAATCCTAACGCTAGCTAACACTTTACCACTTGAACCAACAGACTCATTCTGATATGAGTTGGTTGAAGATATAATATAAGCCCAACCAATAGGGATAAGGCTAGGAACAAAATAGTAGAATTTTCAAAAGTGAGACTTGAACCCAAGACCTCAAACACACACCCACATCACTTAACCACTGAACCAGATACTCATTTATGATAGAATTCAAAAAAGAAAAAAACAAAATTAGGGCGTTACAACTTTACCCCCTAAAAGAAATTTCGATATCAAAATTTACCTGATTCAAACATATGTGGATACTGTTGACGAATTGAGTCCTCAGGTTCCTATGTGGCTTCCTCTGTGCCATGATTCTGCCACAGAACCTTTACTAATGGAATAGTTTTCTTCCTAAAAAATTTTACGTGTCGATCTACGATTTGACCGACTCCTCTTGAAAAGTCAAATCTAGTCTAACCTCAATATCCTCAATAGAAACAACATGAGATGGGTCCGACTGATATCGCCTCAGCATTGAGTCGTGAAATACATCATGGATATGGTCTAAATCTCGAGGTAACTCCAACTGATAAGTAACTGATCCTACACGCTTCACAATCCGATACGGTTTAATGAGCTTATGGCTCAACTTGCCCTTACGTCCAAACCGTAGAGCCTTCTTCCACGGAGATACCTTAAGGAATACGTTATCACCCACAGAGTACTCAATATCCCTCCTTTTTAGATCTGCATAGGACTTCTATCTATCAGAAGCTGCCTTAAGACGATCCCAAATCAATCTGACTTTGTCTTTAGTCTCGAAAACCAACCCAGGACCCAAAACTCGACGTTCACGCAACTCAATCCAACACAGGGGGTAAGACAATTACGACCGTACAGAGCCTCATAAGATGCCATCTGAATATTAGAATGAAAACTATTATTGTTGGCGAACTTGGCTAACGACAGAAAATCCTCCTAACTCCCTCGAAAATCAATTACACAACTTTGAAGCATACCCTCCAATATCTAAATCGTCCTCTTAGATTGACCATTGGTCTGAGGATGGAATGCAGTACTGAAGTCCAATCTTGAACCCAGAGCCTCATGAAGCTTTCTCCAGAACCAAGAAGTAAAATGAGGATCTTTGTTCGAAATTATTGAAACTGGAACACCATGAAGTCTCACGATCTCAGAAATCTACAGCTTGACCAACTTTTAAAGAGAATAATCTGTCGGAACAGGAATGAAGTGGGCTGACTTGGTCGACCGATCTACAAAGACCCATACAGAATCCTTCTTAGCAGATGTTAAGGGCAACTAACTAAAGAAGTCCATAGTCACACGCTTCTATTTTCATAAGGGAGTCTTAACGTGTTGGGGAAAACCCAAAGGCAACTGATGTTCAGCCTTAACTTGTTGGCACATCAGACAACAAAAAACAATATTTGTTACCTCTCGTTTCGACCCCAGCCACCAATACAGTTCACGAAGATCCCGATACATCTTATTTCTATCGGGATGCATAGCATAAGGGCTACTATGCACTTCCCTCACTGTCTCAAATCAGAGTCATTTGGTACACAAACCCGTCCTTGGAAACACAGAACCTCGTCACTATTCAACCCAAAAACAGATGTACTACCATCCTTTATTCAACGAAAATGTAGAACCAGAGACTCATCCCCTAACTATTTATCCCAAATCTGATCAATCCAAGTCGACTTAACTTGCAACTCGACTAGAAGACTCCCATCATCAAATAGTCTTAGGCGAGCAAACATCGCCCTCAAATCAGACATTGTTCTACGACTAAGAGCCTTGGCCACCACATTGGCCTTACCAGGATGATACTTATAGTGTAGTCATAATCCTTGAGTAGTTCAATCCATTTACACTGCCTAAGGTTCAACTCCTTTTGGGTAAGGAGGTACTTAAGACTCTTATGATTGGTGTAAATGATACACCTCTCACCATACAGATAATGCCTCCAAATCTTTAAGGCAAAAAACACGGTAGCTAACTCAAGATCATGTGTCAAATAATTCCCCTCGTGTGACTTAAGTTGTCGGGATGCATAAGCCACAACCTTACCATCTTGTATCAGAACGCATCCCAACCCGACATGCGACGCATCACTATATACTATGAACTCCTTACCAGATTCAGGCTGTATCAAAAAATGAGCCTGAGTCAAAACAGATTTGAGCTTCTCAAAGCTTCATTACAGCTCATCAGTTTAGAAAAAAGGGGCGTTCTTACATAATATCTTAGTTAGAGTAGTTGCAATTAACGAGAACCCCTCAACAAACCTCCAATAACAGCCTGTAAGACCCAGAAAACTACGAATATTCGAAACATTCTTAGGCTATTTCCAATCAAGTACAGCCTCAATCTTTCTAGGATTAGCTTAAATCCGCTTAGCAAAAACCACATGCCCCAGAATTGTTACTTCCCTTAACTAGAATTCACACTTGCTCAACTTAGCGTAGAGTTGTTTCTCTCGATGTATCTGAAGAACTAATCTAAGATGCTCATCATGATCATCTTCGGTCTTAGAGTATACCAGAATGTCGTCGATAAAAACCATGATGAACTGATCCAAATACGATTGGAAAACCCGATTCATCAGATCCATGAATGCAGCCAGAGCATTCATCAAACCAAAGGGCATGAGAGGAACGCGTAATGCCCATAACGAGTCTTAAAAAAAGTCTTATGGAAATCAACTTTCTTAACCTTAAGTTGATGATACCTAGAACGGAGATCTATCTTAGAAAATATTGAAGCTCCATGAAACTGATTAAACAGGTCGTCGATCCTTAGAAGTGGGTACTTATTCTTCACAGTCAGCTTATTCAACTGTTGGTAGTATTTGCACATTCTCATGGTACCATCCTTTTTCTTTACAAACAACACTAGTTCCCCCTATGGAGACACACTAGGACGGATAAACCCACGTTCCAAAATCTCCTGAAGCTGAGCCTTTAGCTCTATAAGCTCCTTCGATGCCATGCGATAAGGAGCGATAGACACCGGAGCTATACCCGGTAGAAGCTCAATACCGAACTCCACTTCTCGATTCAGAGGTAAACCCTGTAACTCTTCGGGAAAACATCCAAAAATTCTCTAACTGTTTTGATGTTCTCAACAAAAGAGTCTACAGAAGCTGAAACACTTACATGGGCCAGATACGCTTTACACCCTTTTCAAACCAATTTTTTTGGCCATAAGAGCGGAGATCACATTGGATAAGTAATCTCGATGCTTGTCGATCATAATCACCTCCACTTCATTTCCAGATCTCGAAACTACCCACTAAGTGGTACAATCCAAACTGACTTGATGCTCCACAAGCCAGTCCATACCCGGAATCAAATCAAATTCTCTGAACGATAGCTCAATCATATTAGCCAGAAACACAACCCCTTGCACTTCCAACGGTATGTTCTTATACAGTCTATTTATCCGAACAAATTGACCCAATAGACTCAATAAAAAAATCTCACCAGAAGTACTTTCAACAGGAATCCCCAAGTTATTAGAGACATAATTAGCTACCTCGGAGTGTGTTAACCTTATGTCTATCAGTGCAATACAAAAAACATCATAAATAAGGAACGTAACCGTAATCACGTCAGTGGTGACACTGTCCTCATGGCGTCTAGCAGCGTATACCAGCGCAAGCTGCTTCACCTCAGTTAAATTAGTACCTTTTTCCAGTGCTCTCTATCCTCTACCCATACTATTAACACGCTTGGCCGGACCACATCCCTTAGGCGGCTGCTAAATAACACCCAGAACCGAAGCTTGTATCTGATCAGAATGTTGTAGGCATTCTCTAATACGATACTCGATCGACCTATATTGTAGACATGCTCCCAACCTCCTCCAGCACTCGTCCGGATGGCGCCTACCATAGTCACTGCATAGTTGAGCCATACTAGAAGGCCTATCAGGTTTGGCCCATTTTTTAGGCCTCTAAAACCCAGAACCGAAGCTTGTATCTGATCAGAATGTTGTAGGCATTCTCTAATACGATACTCGATCGACCTATATTGCAGACATGCTCCCAACCTCCTCCAGCACTCGCCCGGATGGCGCCTACCATAGTCACTACATAGTTGAGCCATACTAGAAGGCCCATCAGGTTTGGCCCATTTTTTAGGCCTCTAAATAGAAATAGAGGGCTCTGAATCCCTCTTACTCTTACCCCTCTCACGATCCCTGTTCTGGCATTCAACGCGCTTAACCTCTTCGATGATCTTTGCTTTGTTCACCAAAATGGCAAACCCTTGCTCCATTTGTGGAGCTATTAGAACTCTCAGATTGTCTCTCAAACCATCCTAAAAATGGACACATTTTTCATATACAGATGCCACCATTCCCTAAGCATAACGGCTTAATCTAAAAAATTCATCCTCATACTCTGCCATAGTCCTATCCCTCTAAATGTGGTTCATGAACTCACGTCTGCGAGCATCCACATAACTCGCTACCACATATTTCCTTTGGAAAGTAGTCTTAAAATATTCCTAATTAACCCAATTCGGATGAGTACCCTCCTCAATCGATAACCACCATGTACGCTTCATCGCGAAGCAAAGACACTGCACCCTTTAGTTTCTACTCAGGAGTGAGTGAATATCACTCATTATCCTCTCTATTGCCTCCAACCAACATTCGACCACAGTTGGAACAAATCCAATGATGCCCCTAAATATCTCAGCACTATTAAACTGGAGTTGTTTAGTTACTAACCCACGGCTGCCAGAACCAGAATGGGGCCCAACGACCCTCTTCAACACTCCCAGCATGACTTGAGACAATGCATCATCCCAAACCGAGTAGCTTTGAGACTTGGTCTCAACAGTAGGTGTAGCTGGTGTCTCACTCATATCCAGATTAGGCATACTGCCCATTGGAGATGGCTCACTCAAGTCCCTCTACGGTGCCTGCCTCGCCCACAAGTACCACGGTCACGCATTCCACGAGCGCTCATCGTAATCACAGTTTTATCTACATTACAAATTTTTATGTATCAGTTTCAACATTTATTAGCAAGTATTTTATGCCTTAAATATTTATCAGAAGTTTCAAAAATTTTAGAAGTTTCAGTCCCGAACTAACTTAGTGCAGTTTCAGTCATTTTAAAGTTTTCTAACTAAAGTATTTCTAAGTTAGAAGTACTTACAGGATTGACACTGGAGACGGTATACCACATACTTATTTTTCAAATTGTAAGAAATCAACTTGCTTGAAAACCAATTTTTAAAAATAAAATTTTGAACCCAAAGTTTCATAGCCCGAGTTTTGTAACCTGACTCTGATACCACTAAATGTAACACCCCAAACATGACCTAGACGTTATGGTCGAATCTGGGAATGTTATGAAGAAGAATTATAAATCCAACCTTATCATATCGAAGACCTCGTATATTTTGTTACCAAAAGATTCCCCTTATTTAAAAACATGTTACACTCATTAGTGAAAACCGTCGATTGTTTACTCTTTCAAATAAAGCAACAATTTGCAGCGAAAGCTTTAAAGTCATTATATTTTAAAAATCGAGTATGTTTTTCTCGAAATAGATTGGTTGCATAAAATAGTTATTTTTGTAAATTGTTTTATCGAAGGTCGCAAGAGAACTCAAATCAAATCCAATTTTTGACTTTCACTAATCACTGTTTTTTCGAGTTTCTCATTACACACCTAGCTCAAAATTGGTGCGAACGCTCTCACAAGACAACGAAACCTAAAATTTTTCAATAAATGCACAAAATCGGTCTTAAATCCCAAATTTCAATCAAGTCACCACTCGACTACAATGCAACCATATACAATATCAACTAAAAGATTGCACTCATAATCGTTTCAAAAGCTTACACACGTCAACGGTAGTGCCAAAACTTTACCACACAACTATAGAGTCTCGGATTTCCTAAATATTACCTAGCAAAATGATGCGCAGAACCGACTTATACATCAAGCTGAATACTAAGACATTAACCAATATTCCTTCCACAACCTCAACGAACTCTTACCTACGAAGCCGTACGAAGAACCTGGGGATTCAAAACACAACGAAGGACGAGAATTGTGACCAAAATCAATGGAACCAGAAAAATGAGAAGGTAGAGAAACAAAACAGAAAAAAAGTCAAAAGGGGAAAAAGAATTTTGTGGAGACAAAATAAAAATAAAAATAAAAATAAAAATAAAAATAAAAATAAAAATAAAAATAATATCCCAACTTCCACAATCCCACTAACTAACAAATCTCACCAAAATTGACCCATTAACACTCATCCACTACCACAAAGTTTGAATTCCACCCAACTTTTACTACACAACTTGTACACACTCACAGAAGCAAAAATTAACATCATTTGCTCACACAGGGGTTCGAGCACAAGATCTTAAGGCAAGCTAGCACCTTACCACTTGAACCAACAGGCTCATTCTGATATAAGTTGGCTGAAAAGATAATATAAGCCCAACCAATAAGGATAATGTTTAGAACAAAAATAGCAAAATTTCCAAAAGTGGGACATGAAACCAAGACCTCAAACACACACCCACATCACTTAACCAATGAAGCAGATACTTATTTATGACAAAATTCACAAAAAAAATTAAATAAATCAAGGCGTTACACCTCTATTGAAGAGAATGCTAGCAAGCAACCTGAAAATATTGTAGATATGACGAATTCCTTTTTAATCCCCATTTTTATACTCACCATTAGTTTTTTTTTTAAATTCTTTGCAATTTATAAGTAAATAATAGTATTTTATTTTTCATATTAGCGCTCCTACCTTTGGTTTAGGTTATTTATGCATGTTTTGTGCTAATAACAAGTGAAGTTTGTGATGCCTTTATTTCTTACATATATGCTTTGTCTATTTTTTGGGAGGAAACCTTTTTTCCTTAGCTTTATTTATCTTGTAAATATTATGCTTTTTTCTTGTTCCTTTAATTTTGGTGATTTCACCTATAAAGATGCTTTGCGCTATTGAGGCATTTTTACCTTTGATTTTTTGTACATTGCATGATATGTGTTGTTTAAGGTAGTTCTTTGACTAAATTCTTATTGAAGATTGAATGTAGGGTATCCTTATTGCCATTAATTGGAAAATTTCCCATTTTTCACCTAAAAAGTCTTCTACTGAATGTACTTGGGATAGAGATTGCATAGTTTTTGTTCTTGGTTTTGCATTTGCATTTAGTGTGGAGAACTAAAGTGGAGGGTCTTTTCATTGATAGGAAATCCTAATAATAGTTAGGCACTTCATTACTGGCGAGGAGAAATTATAATGGCGAGCCACTTTGTTGATAGAAAAAAGAAAGTATAATGCTGAACTGCTTTGTTGATAGCATGGCTATAGATGTCAAGCAATTTTGTTGAGGAGAAAACTTTGCTTTGGCGTGCATAAGGCAAGTTTTGGAGATTTCCTCATATCTTAGTAAATCCTTTAGGGGCTCTTGGAGTGTACTGTCAGGGCATTAGGGTAGAACTAAGTCCACCTTTGTTATCTTCTAATCTTGGTCAAGCAACCCTCATGGGATCCTGGAGTGTACTGTCAGGGCATTAAGTACTCCTTTAGAATCAAGGAGGAGGCAACTCATTTATTTATTTTATGAAGATATCCTTTGTTGGAGCTTTATTTTCCGAAAGAACACTTGGTAAGCTTCTAAGAGTGCTTTGAAAAGTTGAAAAGCTTCAAGTTATGGTGATGACTTCCAATGAAACTACCTTTGAAATGCCTTCAAGTTATGCTTTATTGATGATATGGATATAGATTTTAAGCAATTTTGTTGAGGAGATAACTTCGGTTTGGTGTGCATAAGGCAAGTTTTAGAGATTTCCTGATATCTTAGTATTTCCTCATAGCTTCAGTTTCAAAACCAATCTCAATCATATCTCTTATAGACCCTCTACTATATATTATTAATGAAATTTCACAATTTATTCACTTTATTCCTTATGTACAAAAGCTAACAATTAAACATTACAATTTAACCTTTTCATACCTAAGCTTAAAATCTCTCAATTTAACACCAATTTCTTCAAGAAATCAACAATGACATCTTTAAAAAATAACAATTTTGCAAATTGGTACATGGGCTAGCTAAATCAGGCTCCCATGACTTCAAAAACATAAAAATTACAAGAAAATGGCTTGAATACTTATCAATTTTGTTGATTGGAAGTTTTTAAAGCTCAAAACCCTTTTCTTTTCTATGTTTCTATGGTTTGGATATTAGAGAATAGGTAAAAGATTACACAAATCCAGTAATGTATCCTTATTATTTTATTTTAAGTTTAATTAACATTAATTAATTAATTTAATACTTAATTAACTTATTAACTTACTTTAACTACAATTAACCATATTAGTGGATTATAGCATCACCGTTCACTATCTTATAATATAAAATGGTTTATTTTCTATTTTGGACCTTTGACTAATTGCACTTTAAATCCTAAGTCTTTGTCCAATTAACAATCTATAGCGATAAGACTTTTACAATTCAGTCCTTGTACATTAATTAAGAACTTAATAAGAAAAATTGAAGGATTAATGTAACATTTCGGCACGTAACCCAATCATCGAGTCTGAGTAATAGACCATCACATTCGTTTTCGGAATAACTACCATAAAAAATATTGTTTTTAAAATCATTTAAACATTTAAAAAATTCATAATACAATCATTATACGTTAAACAAACTTTCCTAATATTTAATCAAGCCTACAGAAACTCAATTACTAATTCGAACATCAAATGGGATCAATTTGCAAAAATTTTAAAGTTTTAAAATCGGTATCGATACCCTTGATAGGTACCAATACAATTTTTAGTTTCGATGTTCAGAAAAATCAACTTAAATCAGAAGGTATCAATACTTACCTCTAAGTACCGATATCGATACCAATACCTTGGTACCATTTTAAGGTTTAATTTTTGTTAAAAAAAACCAATATTATCGATACCCTTGTAAAGTATCAATACTCTAATACAAAGTATCGACACTTAGTCTTGTATCAATACCACTTTGAGATTCTGTTTCTTGACTAATTGCTTGAAAACTGTTAAGTATTAATACATTTGCTTGAGTATCAATACCTTAGTGCCAAAAAATGTCAAAATCTTCCATTTTGGTACCCATTTTATGTTCAAACCAAAGCTATACAATTTGGTGCCTATATGCACACTTAAAACCTGCACAAACCAATTTAAAATGTACCTCACAATCAACCTAACCATTTCTTAATCAACCAAAACATTCATTCATTAAATAAGCACCTAATTCACACCATTTTTAACTTGTAAAAATTCTCAAACCATTCATATATATACAATCATTCAATTTTATCATTTTAAACATACTAACTTATTCACCCAAGCATTTCAACATAACAAATGCATACTTATATCAACAAGGCACTAAATCATTTATGCCATAATCCCATTTCAATCTTGGATATTTCTAATTTATCATCCATTAATACTTAGTGTATGATCAAGACATACCAAATCCAAATACCAAACTTGCAAAACACAATTGCATACCATTAAAAAATTCTAAATTAAACATCACAAACATATCAAAATATAAAGGACTCCATTAGGTACATGCCAATTAACTAACAAAAGAACTTCACCAACTTTATTGAGTCTTGGATTATGTTTGGATGCCAATGTCAATACTCAGGATCTCATAATAACCTAACATGCGCATGGAAAAAAAAACCGTATGCTAAGTAATAAACTCAGTGGTGTTTCAAAAATTCAAAGATCAATGCTAATTAAGCTATCATAAGAAAATCATGTTATCAATTACATAATCTATACCATATGATTCAATCCACACATTAAAAGGTTAAGTTTGGAGAAATAAATTAACATATCAAATCCCAAATCGAATCATTTGATTCATCCACAGTCATACCAATCTTCCGAATTTTAATTCGATTCACATAATATTTCACAGTAGTAATTCATTTGAAATATCATTTTCACATTTTTATTTTAAGTCCCTGTTAACCTGGCTCAGACTCGAATGGATACACGAATCCAACCAACACTCCAATTTGGCACCCAGTGCTTCATCAGATAATTTCAAAGTAAATAAATTGCACCTTGTGCTCATCAGTATAACCAACATACAAATGTGCCCTATTGGGAAATATGCTGATATTGTAGTAAACACGTAACTATTTTCTATATATTCGAACGATGGATAAATAAATAAAGTTAATTTCACATTTCACTATTATATCTTTTGTGTTTTTGTCTTTCTTGTTTTGCATAGATAGCAAAATTGTGACAAGTAAATATTAGTTCATTTATTGTCTTAGTTCAACCTAATGAGAAGTGGCACTGTAAGAATATTTACATTGCGAGAAAAACAAATTACTTTAGTAGATAATCTAAATGAGTACGTAATCCCGTAAAAGAATCAAAGTGAGCATTTGATTCAAATACTGAGAAAGATTATTATGTCGTTTACAGTTCTAATTGGGAAGATGACTAGTCTAGGCTATTAGAGCAGTTGACTCCACGGGTAGAGACAGAGATGTATTCATTGGAAGAATGATACATGGAACTGGACCCAAGATGAATTAATTTTGAATCCTTTTGTGAATTAATTCACTTGTGATGTTCATGGTATGATTTACCTAAATCCTGAGTTAGTCATTGACCATGCGTATGTAACTCATGTGCTTTGATATAAGTGGAGACTTATGCTCTAAAAATGATTGAACTAATAGCCGGTATGTTGGGTATATGACTTGTCTATGGCATGAATTTACTAGCAACAATGGAATTCATAACTCGATTAAAGAGTTAACGTTATCCTCTTATTGATATTGTGTGGATTGATAATTATGGAACGTGACCATGAGTTGCTTGTTCTCAAACTAGCAATTTATCACAATATTCGCTCACAGTGATCATATTAATCATTCAGAAGACACAATGGTGACAATTAGATAAAATATGATTGTATTGAGTGAGTGGATTTAACTCAAAGGAATCAAAGATTTCGTATGAGGATAACACACACATGACGAGCTCATTAAACAAAGTAGTTGGATGAATTGCTTTCATAAAAAGTATACAATAAGGAGTTTTTAACCATGGTAATTCTTATGGATTGACTCCATGATTAAGTAAATTGTGAGTTATCAAAATAATGCTTCTGTACATAATTGCAATTAGTCGAGCCTAATTGTATATGCCTAATTAGTCCCTCCAATAGCTCAACAAAAGCTTGATCAGACTATATTTGCATCATAAGAAAATTCTACGACTTTAGAAATAATTTAATTTAGTCGATTAATTCGATGTGGAATTAAATTAGGCAGTCGTAAGAATTGTTCTACTAGAGAATTTGATTAAAGATTTTTATTGCAAAATTAATTTTGATAAAGTAAAACTAAGTTAATCAAAATAATTAAAATTAATATGATATTTTTTTAATTTAATTTTCAAGTCAGACAATTGACCCAATAGGTAATTGAACTTGAGATCGAAAATTGAGCCCAAGAACCTAAAATCGAGATCGAGACCCAAAAACTAGTCGAACTAGGCTTGCTATGTGAAATTGGGCCGATGATCCAACCGATTATTGGACCGGATTGGTCTGGCCGTCGCTGGCTTGAACCAAAACAGCAACAGCTAAACTGGCTCGGGGTGCCATGAGAGTGTCAGACCTGCGATGGCAGCACCAGACACAAAGGTGTCGGCGATGCTAACATTCCAATGGCCGTGGTCCTTTGGTGGTTGAGCAGTGGAAGAATTACACTGCTACTCGGCCTCTACCAGATAATTTGATTTTAGAATAACTATTGCAAAAATAATATTATTGTAATAAATTTAATATTAAATTTAATTTAATATTTATCATGTAGATAAATATTTTTTTAATTTAATAGATTTAATATTAAATTTAATCTAATACTTATCATGATAAGTATTAAATTAATTTAATATTAAAGTGATTAAGTTTGATCTTAGTTGAACTCTCTAAACTCTCCTTATATAAAGAGAGCATTGAGTCATTATTTTACACACACTTGAGTCCAAGAGGAAGTTGTAGAGAAACTTTTCTGAAGAAATTATTTCAAAAAATTTATAGAGATATTTTTATATTTACAACTTGACCCTAAAGTTTAGAAAAATTACAAAATGGCCTCATTGGTAATTTTTGTGACAAATGTTCTAATTCGAAGCGAGCCTACACTCAGCAAATGTGAGCTTGAGGATAACGGAAAAGACTACGCAGTCGAAGAGTTCATCCTAGATGAATAAAAAAGGTACAATTTTAATTAAGTGTCTATTACTTTAGATATTAGAAACAAACTCGTTTTTCCAATATGCCCAGCACTCATCGACCCATAGTCGAAGTAACCCAAACAATTACTAGAGTAATAACCATTCAATTTTCAATTATGATAATTTCAAAATTTATCATATTCAATTAATCAATCAAATAACCATTTTAATCTTATAATAGCATGTATCACTCCAATTCCAATTCAATTTCTCATTTTCATCAATTTACACTATTTTTCACTTTTATTCAATTTAGTAATTTATTTTGAAAATCAACATTTTTTTATGCCAATACAATTCAACTAAATGATCCCAAGTTACCTAAAATCTTACCATGTTATACAATGCAGTTATGCAATAATTTAAGCAATTCAAATTGTAGAAATACAAATTGAAAACTCCAAGTTATTCGTCGACGACTTTAGCTTTTCCCTTCCCTTTCTAGGAATCTGGGTCGATGTTGGCTAAAGATTAACATAAACATACAATATCATCAATATTCAATCAATTTCACAATCAATCATCATTTTATATAAAGTTTTCATTTTATTCGATTTGGTCCCTAAAATCGAGACTAGATAACTTTCAATTTAAAACTCTAATTTGAAATCCAATTTCATTATAATCCATTACGGACCTTCTATTTCGTAATTGTACATCTAATTTTACAATTTATTTAGTTTAGTCCCTACTGTACGAAACTATCAAATAACTTCACAATTCTTTTTCATCTCCAAGCTTAAAATCTATCAATCTATCACCTAAAATTTCAAGAAATAATCAATGATAACTATCTAAAACTTTAAATATTTAACATATTAGCACATGGGCTAGCTAGATTAACCTCCTATTATCTCGAAAACATAAAAATTACAAGAAAATGACTAAATTGAACTAACCAATTGAATCTTCAGAACTTGAAACCCTTAAGGTTGAATATTTCTTCCCTATTTTTAGTGGTTTGATGCATGAAGAAGAAGAAGAAGAAGAAAATGTCTACTCTCTTTCTTCCTACTTCAAGTTGCTTTGTTTTATATTTTAATTAAATAAATTTTGTACAATTTAATGGTCGCTTGTTTCACTGTCCACTAATATGTATATTAGGGTGGTCTAATTTCCATTTTAAATCTTTGTTTAATTTTAATTTAAGTCCTTATCATTTTACTAATTAAAAACATATAACGATTGAAGTTTTACCACTTTTACAATTTAGCCATCGTACCTTAATCAATCCCCAATTCAATAAAATTACTTATCTAAATAACTCCGTAAATATTTATATTACGGGCTCGACTTACAGAAACGGGATCCTAAAATTTCATTTTTCGAAACTACTGACTATTGGGTCATTACAATTAAACTTTAATACTCTAATATATCAAATCTGTAAATATTTTAATTTAGTATTTATGAACTCAATTTATAGAAATGGAGTTTTGAAATTGCCTTTTCCAGCACCACTAAAAAATTAGGCTGTTACACTTTTACGACATGCTCCTCTTTGTTTAGTGTTTAAGCCATGATTACTTGGTTTGTTAGTTAGCTTGTTGTCTTTGTAATGGTGGTCTCACCTGGCGAGCTAATTGCTAATTTTTATTGACAACATTAATAGAAGCTTACGGATATATACTTTTCTATTTTGCACCTCATTTTATTTTTCTTCAAATAATCTTTTGTTGTTCGAGGGGTGATGATTATGTTAACATATCTTTTGCTTGATGATTATGTTAACATATCTTTTGCTAACTTTTCATCGACTACATTAGAAAATGCTTATTACTATTATCATTTTTATTGGTTTTCTTTTATTTTGCACCTAATCTTATTGCCTTTTTAGTAGTTGGGAATGATTTTTGCCAGTGTCGACTGATAGGAATTTGCACTGTGCCAAGTTTACAAGACTGAGTATTGCCCTCCATTCTTTTTGGTGTAGCTTAGGTCTTATTACCCTTTTTCCTTTGTGGTTGATGGTTATCCTTATTTTGATTTTTATTCTTATGTTATCAACATCTTGCACGATGGGAACCACTACCATACAATGTACTACTCTCACAACTGTAATTGTGAGGGTGAGATTTTGAAGAGGCAAAATGAGATGTTTGTGGGGTTTTTTCTGGTGGTGGTGATGGATATCTTTTTAGGAACACCATGGGTTTTGGCATACTCTATGTTGCCGGAGCTTTTTTGACCGCCTTGACTAGGGGAAGCTCATTGATATCGATATTTCTAAGGAACTTAACATTTCGAGGGCAACTCATAGTCAATTTTGTCCTATAAAATGCAAGGTATTTTTTACTTAAATTATAAGCTTGATGTAATAGTAGAGATGTAACACCCTATACCCAACCTGATCGTTGGGTCCGGGTGCTCAGTGTCATAATTAACTCGAATTACTTGACAAGACTTCAATTTGATTACTCACAACCTTAGTTAATATTAAATTATACATCTATTTCTACTATACAACCCTTAATGAATCCCATCGATGAAATCAAATTTCAAATTTCAAATTTCAAAATTTGAAATTTGATTATATTCTATATCATACAAGTCCTAAGTTCTTACAATATTTCAGCCTTATTAGGCATGAACAAATATTACAATAATTACTGAGGCTTAGGACCTTTTTACGGATACACTTAATAAATCCCTCAGGTGTGACCTCTAAGGGTGCCCTTCTATATGCATGAAACAACTACCACCATTCGTAATAACTTTTTGATGTCTGACTTGATCCCTTTACACGAACCTCAAGTCATCCATAGACCCTGCAAAAGGATAGTACAATCGTAAGTCTAGGTGAACTTAGTGAGATTCTGTATAACAGTGCCTCATTAAGACTCTATGTTGATAGGGAATAAGAAGAAAGTACATAGTTTAAACTCTCTGTGTATCACTGAGTGCTCCACAAATTTCTTGGCGTAGCCGATGCCTTGCAATCTCTGAGTTAACCACTAGCGGACACGTTCATAGATTTAGTCTCATAAGGGTATTCTTCCAATCAATATTTTCTTTTGGAATTTGTCCCTGGCAAACATCATCTTTGTATTCCATAGTGTTAACCATATGTATGATTATATAGATTAGTGACTTCTAATGGCAGACTAGTAGATTTCTCGTTACTAATACGAGTTCTTATTGAACTCTATAAAAACTCACTATATTACCCGAAAGTTTTCTTCTTATGACTTAGCAAATACTTAAACCCTACTTTTAAGGTAGATACATTTACTAAAATTATAATTTGTTAACTTCAATAAGAGACTTGGTAGATAACATAAACTCTAAATTTCCTTGCGGACCTATACTCGTTAGACAATCTCGTAAGGTTTTCCGACTTCAGAAACTTTTACTAAGACATTTCCAATAGTAGGTAGTTCCTGATAGATTATCTCCTCCTTGGATCTCCCTTGGTGGGCCTCCATAATTGATAGTCTAAAGTGGCTACCCTTTGCTATAAAGTCCTAACAAACATCTGTGCCTTCTGTTAGTTTTTGGCATTCTACCCACCAACATATTATGGCAGAATTCCCTTTTATCCCTAGTGAAGTCCTAATGGCGGATACCTATTTTCCAATACTTTGAAGGAAATACCACTTTCCTTTCACCCATGACTGTATTCAATTCACTTCTACCAGTTCTTCCTACCGTTATAATTTGGCAGATCCTCTCATTAAGACACTTGCTCGCGTTCTCAAACATGTGTTATCTATATATCAAACTGCTCGTCATGCAAAACACATAATGACTTCCCATTTTATTATCTGATATGTTTCCCTGTATGCTAACCTGACAGAATCCAAATTTCCTTAAGCATACCTATCGGTCCTGTAACACCCCGTACCCGAGACCGTTGTCGGAGTCGAACACAAGGTGCTAACCGACTTAATTAATTTACTTACACAGTCCACTTTTAAAAGTTTCCAGGCAGTTGGCTAACTGCGTCACTGTCACCTTAAAAATCATATCTTGAGTTCAAAAGCTCAAAAATCAGTTCCGTAATTTTTTTTCTTGAAACTAGACTCACATGTCCATCTACAGATTTTTTTCTAGAATTTTTGGTTGAGCCAATTAGTACAGTTTATTAGTTAAAATCTCCCCGGTTTCAGGGTTCGACTACACTGACCTTTGCGTATTACGACTTGGATATCTCCCTGTACTGGGCTTCAATACTGATTCCGTTTGTTTCTATAGAAACTAGACTCGAAAAGGAATCTGTACATATATGGCATGACTTATAATTATCTCTGGTTAATTTATAATGAATTTCCAAAGTCGGAACAGGGAATCCCAAAACCGTTCTGGCCCTGTCTCACGAAAACTTAAATATCTCTTAACATACTGTTCATATGATCATTTCGTTACTTTCCTATGAAAATAGAGTCATCAAGGTCCGATTACATAATTTATTCACTATTTAATTCCATTCCTACTATTTTTAGTGATTTTTCACATTCACGTCACTGCTGCTATCAGCATCTATTTTTAAGGTAAACTTTACCTATTTCATGATCCTCCATGGATCAACTAGAGTTTGTCATACATATACCAAAAGTGATCGTGAATGACCATTCCCATGGCTAATCGTTACCAACATTTCCATACCTCTCGACAAACAACATACAAAACGATTTTAATGCTATGATCAAAGTATATTTAAGCCATTTTCGCATGGCTATCCAAATTTACACAAAACCGAAGGATACATGACCAACAGCAAAAAGGGTAGTCCTATACATGCCATTTTCAGAGTTCAACCAAAAGTGTACCAAAAGGGCTTTGATAGTGTGGGCGACTTCGACTTCAATAATCCCGAGTCCGATAGCTGACGAACCAAAATCTACAAAATAGAGATTCAAAGAACGGAGTAAGCATTTAATGCTTAGTAAGTTTTAAGCAAAACAAAGTGTTCTCAATCACTATCATTGGTCATTCATTTCAACTGTTCGATGAAGTTAATCTAGAGCTTCATCTCGATCTATAATATCATTAAACGCAACACTTGGCTGCCACATATATACTTTCGAATAATAATGACCTAGATGGTCAAATATTTCCAAAGCACATTCTTCATCGATTTTCAACTTTCAATAATCCTTTCCACTTGTTCATAATCACATCCATACTTTTAAGTATTTCAACATGACAAGTACTAAATTACCATAGGCACATAAAGATCCAAACTTATTCCTTATCACATATACGTAAGCTTACAAATCATAATCCTTACCTTGTACTGGCACATCTAGCTCAACCCAACCCATACTCAAATCATAAGGCTTTTGGGCAGAATATGCACTAATACATAAGAATATTTCATCGCATACTTTATTATACAAACATACCATTACCAATTAGATCATTCTCATATTTGGAGTTATAATATTAATCACATTTACCTACCTCTTTGATACTAATAATTCACCTCGAAATCACTCCACCGATGAGTAAGTAATACGTACCTGAACATCTTAAATACATAATACTTATTTGATGGTAACTTAATGCAGATACTCAATATCAAAGTCTTACTTGAATCCTAGCATTTAGCCGTCGGGTCTTTAAAGCTCGGATATAGTACGAGCACGAAGCCTACGGACATTAATCAGGATAATATTCTCGCATAAAGCCTGCGGGGTTTTAACCCGGATATAGTACTGACACAAATGCCCTTCGGGACTTATCACATTTATACACTTTCACATCCATCACATTGGCCATTCGGCCTTATCACATATATACACTTTCACATTCATCACATTGGCCATTAGGTCTTATCTCATATATACACTTTCACATTCATCACATTGGCCATTCGGCCTTATCACATATATACACTTTCACATTCATCACGTTGGTCACTCGACCCTATCACATATATACACTTTCACATTCATCACGTTGGCCACTCGGCCCTATCACATTCATCACATTGGCCACTCGGCCCTATCACATATATATACTTGTACATCAATTTCATCATAACAAAATTGACTAGGTATACTAGTCATTTGTGGCTTATAGCTTCACTTTAATACGGATTTGGTACTTCGATTACCAATGTTTAATCGATAGCTTATAAGCAACTCAAATGGTTTTATTAAGGTTTACAACAAAATCCCAAATTCAGCACAAGCTGTTTTTCCTGAGCAACAGTCATTAAATTATTCGTAAATGGAGCTACGAAACTCCAAATGAAGTGCCGTTAATTTTCCCTGACAATAGACTCATACATATCTTATCCAGAAAATTTTCAGAATTTTTGGTTTGGCCAATCAATACCAGATTTTTCTTAAAGTTTCCCCTGTTTCACTGTTTGACTAATCTGACCACTCTTCACTACGAATCAAATTTCTCATTGTACGGAATTCAAAATGTGTTATATTTGATTTAATTTGAAACTAGACTCATTAAGGAGTCTAAGCATATAAATTTTATCTTATAACCATTTTTGTAAAAATTATAATGATTTTCTAAAAACAGAACAAGGGATTTCGGAGTCATTCTGACACAGTCCCACACAACTTTAAATATCTCTTTATAGGAAATTTTTTTGCTTCCACGGTCTCTTTTATAAGAAACTAGACTAACTAAGATTTGATTACATATTTTATTCAGCCTATAATTCCATGCCAACAATTTATAGTGATTTTCTAAAATCACGTTACTGCTGCTGTCCAAAGCAAATTATTACAATTTGCTCTTAAATTTCCAAGTCCAAACACTTATGAACTTACCTTTTGAGTTTAAGACATATCATGGCCACATCATATCTTATTAACTCAACTCATTATGTCCTATTTTGATTGAATTTAATCAACATTTGATCACTTAAAACTTACCTCGGAAGTGGTCGACGATTAGGTATCCACGGCTATTTGTTTACATTCTCTTTTTCCCCTATTCGACTTTGATCCTCTTTGCTCTTAAGCTAAAGCCGCAGAGCACTTTCGAACACCATCACTCAGCTTGGATTGAAGCATCGGATACAAAAACTTTAACCTTCATGTACAATTAATTTCGGCATTCAATCCCCTTAAATTTCAGCTTGTAAAACAATTAATAGCAGTTTTAGACATCATAGTCTTCACCCATTTAGACAACATTCTTTAACATCTAAATAGCTCATTTATATATCATTTGTTCATTAACAACTTCAACCATTATTAATATAAATTTACAATCACTTAGATAACATTAATTTTCGTCTAAACAACAATTTTTTTTTGCTGCATTAAAACACTAAACAACAGTCCTTAAAACAACATAAATACACCACTATCTGAACGTCTTTATCAACACAATATTCAAACAGCATCAATACCACAATCAGATAGCATAAGCAGGGCAGCAATGAACAATACCAACAAGGTAAAATTCGGACAATGATTTAACATTTTCAACAATTGTCAAACACAAGAGAATAAAAGTTCAAGGAAAGCTCACTAAGGTTCCCAACACCGATTCTACCTATTCAATTTGCTCTTTCCCTTTTCTACTACAACCTTCTCCTACCTTGTTAGCTAAATACAATCAACCCCAAAGTTACAAAAATGGATTATAACAACACAAGCATTCACTAAATTCTTTTAACACAAGTGAGAAACTCTTCATCTACTAGACATGCAACATTTGCAACTAGAAAAGAAAATCTTCTCTTCTCCCACATATTCGTCAAGCTCAAATCAACAATGCAACCAGAATTTGTCAACGAAAAGCTATAGGCAAGGGAGAGTTTAGAAGAGTTACCCTTCTACTTGAAAATTTTAACTTCTAAGCAAACAAATTTCATGGTTTTCCACTACATGCAGCTGCCCTCTCCTTTCTAGCTTCATTCCTTTCTTCCTGTTTTCATTTCGGCCAAGAAGAACCGATTTCTTCTTTTCTTTCCTTCTCAAGTCACGGCAATGGGGGGGGAACATGGATGAGACAACTTTGTTCTCATCACCCCTCCCTTTTCATTTCTTTATTACTAACCCTTTATTATATTCTTTCTCCCATAACACACTAACACAACATGTTTCCAACATGTTTCACCCCATAACATTTTGTCCACTCTCATGCTCATGGCCGGCCACTACTAATTAGGGGGGAAATTGACATGCAAGTCCACCCTTTTTATTTCATGCACTAATAGATCCTTATGTTTTGACCTATCACATTTCAAAAGTGTCACACATAAGTCCTATTGACTAAATTCACATGCAATTTACTAAATCAAAGCTTAAAACTTTCACACATTCGTATTCACATATAATAGTCATAAAATATGACGGCTAATTATTTTTATGACTCGATT
The DNA here is from genome assembly GCF_007990345.1 of Gossypium hirsutum. NCBI lineage: Eukaryota > Viridiplantae > Streptophyta > Magnoliopsida > Malvales > Malvaceae > Gossypium > Gossypium hirsutum. The sequence continues at coordinate 44,535,173 of NC_053442.1, read as the reverse complement.
TTGTGGTCCCGAAACTACTTTTCGACTAGGGTCAAATTAGGGGTGTCACAGGTCCCTAGATCATGCAATGACTATCCATGGGCATTTGATTCCAAAGAGTCTAAAAAATCCCTTTCGAGGTGTTGCCTCGAAGGACTTTTATACCTTTTACAAAGTGTCACCCTGGAGGACCAGTAGATAACTGTCGTCACAGTGTCTCCCCGAAGGACTAGTAGATAATCATTTCCATGGTGTCGCTATTGGAAAAAATCTAATTTGAAAACGGCTTTCTTGCACAATAAAAAATTAAAATTTTAAATATCGACCGGGTTTGTGATATTTATAGCAATAAACCCTAACCGAATTCATACCTGTGTTACCAGCTTAGAGGACGTTCGTTGTTCCCAAATTTCAACCAAATGATCTTCTCAGCTATTCTCATACCATAAACCACTTCGAGTGTGAGCTCGAACCTATTGAATCGAAATGCAAAACTAGAAAAAGCTCTTTCTTTTATTTCGGGTGAAAATTAAAATTCTCTCTTTTTTAATAGAAACTAACATAATTTTTATTTTGAAAAAATATATTTAATAGTTGAGAATAAATTCTCTCTATTTTTCAGTAGAGTAACAATCTCTCAAAATTCTTTGTTTTATGCCCTACCAGTGCTATCTATTTAGAAGAAAAGAAGGTAGAACCCTTGTTGAGTTGTAGTGGTTTATTTCAAATAGAAAAACAACTTCCTACTTAGAGTAGGAGTGGGGTGGATGGCACACCCTAGTATTCTGTCTAGGTTTCCCACCCCCTTCATTTTATATGAGAGGTTTTGAGCCTGTCTCACATCGGGTCCAATTATGAGTACTTCCTGGGCCTTTTGACCTAGTACTCTATAATGTGATCCAACCCGATTCAATTTTTCTATTTCCCAAAATAAACTTTAATATTCTATATTAAACAATTTCTCTATTTTACCCAAGTAAAATTTAGACGATTTTATCCCGATAAAATTTCAAGAAAACATGTTTAATATTTCACAACTCAACATGTTCACTGTGGCCGAATGATTTATTTTCATTTTTGGGCTTCAAAACAGCTCAAAAACATAAACTCATTCTTCCGATCATTTTTAAGTAATCCAAATAGAATTTCAAATGAATCATTTGTATTTCCATTTTGGAAACCTACATTCATTTCCAAATGATTCCATTTTTCCATTTTAGAAAAAAACATAATCATTCCTGAATGTTTACCATTTCTCTTTTCCTATTCATCTCGTTCATTTCTATTCAAACATGCAATTCATTTTTAGTTTCAACGAGCTAGCAGAAGGATCGGTTGGACATATGTAATTAGGGCTCAAATGATTTATAATTAAGTTATGGCTTTTTGCCTATTAATTATAAACTTATTTAGTCACGAAGTTACTACACTATAGTATCATGATTGAGCTTTCACTAACAACATACCATTACGACAGTAACTACTCAGTACTTGTCCAATGAGATTGTCATCAGTGTGTTACCGTCATAAGATATCCTTGATATCTTTGGGATAATATCCATTCTCTCAATATAGTTCTATTTTATCTCATGGTAATTATTACATCTTCATTCATGGAAAGTCAATTACTATCGAATAGTAATTAAGTAATTCATCACAAATACAAAAGACTCATGACCATGTTTACTTTTCATCAACCATGTAATGCTAATGAGAGGATATCATTTACCCATGTCTCGAGCCATGAATTCCACTATTGTGAATGATGCTACGTACAGCAAAAGTTGTACACCCAACACACCAGCTTTCGATTCCTTATCTATTTGAACTCACACTTTTATTACATCAAAGTGTACAGGTCATACATACATATTCTGCCATCCACTCAAGATTTAGGGATGCCACACTATGAATATCACAAGCAAATAAATCCATAAATGGATTCAGGGTCTATTCTACTTGGGTTTAGTTCGAGGTACTGTCAGTCCTGTCAGTTACATCTATTTCTCTATCTTCTAGGAGTCATCTGCTCTAATGCCTAAGACAAGACATCTCCCCAATTGGACTTGACAGACGGGATATTAGTCTTTCAATCAGTTTGATCATTTTCTATTAGACTAATGACATGTTTTCGTTTGTCTACAAATACAAGTTGTCTTTTTATATTACGATCCAACCACGTAATACCATTTAGTATTAGTTAAACATTAGACAACCAATGAGCAACATTTTTTCCATTTTGCTTTTCGTGTAAAAACCATTTGAGGATAATAATATAAAGTATATAAATTGTAATAAATGAATTTGTTTTATTAATCAGTCTTTTCAAAAAAAAATACAAGATTACAAACAAATATACTACACTTAGGACACCAAATCCAATAGTTGTCCCGAAGGACCAATAGATAATCGTCGTCACGGTGTCGCCTCGAAGGACCAGTGATAAGCATCCCATAATGCTGCCAAACTCCCTTGTATCCCTTCTAATTCTGCCCGTTCCTTTGTTACGCCAAATTTTACTATCTTCATCTACCCCGTCAAATTAACATACAATTCCGTCAAACTCCCTCCGTACTCTGCATAACATAAACATGCATGTCACGTAAGTCGTTGTACATATTACTATAACATACAATACGCTATTGACTAATACACCAACTCACAACCATTTTAAATCCAGTGAACAGAGTAGCAAGTATAAAAATACTTTTGCATAGTCATCCATATACAATATACTCATTCACCATCTTCATACACAATTGCGGATTCAAACAAACTCAGAGTAGGCACAAACAAAATTCATACAAACAACATAACATCATCAATCACCCAAAGGTAGAACACAAAAGCTAACCTAAAATCCTCCATCCTCGCCAACTTAGCTTGCCCAAATGCTAGAGCCTCCTTTGTCCTGGAAGCAGCTAAACACAACTACTCATATTCCAGTCAAACCAAAGGTATTTAACTTTAAAACCTAGAAATCTAGTGTCTTAAGAAGTTTTTCGACGATTTCAGAAATCCTTACTTCTCTTTTCCCCAATCTCACGAATGCAGAAAGATAGAAAAGATTACCAATTCCCAGATTCTCTACTTTCTGGCCTCAATCCTCACGATCAAACCCCATGCAAAACTTTTCTCAACTTCCTTCCCTTTGGTACAACCAAAGAAGACAATGTAGAAAAAAATTGAGGATAATTCCCCTAACTGGTTAAGGCTTCCCACATATATAACCCTTCATGCACAATTGTCAAAGCCCAAATTAAGCCATCCATCGACAATCATTATGTCTTTCACTAATGGACCAACTGATTCCAACCTAATCGAACTAGAATTGAAACTTAACTAATTACAAATCAACCACATAATTTCCCATGTTTTCCAGTAGATCCCACCAACTTACTATTTTATTCAAATAACTCCTTACCTTTCCTAAAGTTCGGGACTTAAACAAAAACTGGGTGTGACAAGAGATGACCTATTGAATGGTGTTCTCAATGGAATCTTTTAATTACAAACAATATTTTATTTTTATACACAACTTTCCTGTGTAAGCAACACCTCATTGAGGATTGCCTTTTATGGGGGTTTGGTCTCATAAGTGGAACGGGAGGTGTAACAACCTTATTTTTAGTGGTAACAGAATAGTGGTTCGGGACCAAAAATATTTATCGTGTCGACTCATAAATAATGTATTTCAAATATGTATAGTGTCATTAAGGTCATATTAAAAATTGGTTTAGAAATTTTAACGTTTAGATAGTTAATTTATGAAAAAGGACTAAACTGAAAAAGGTGCAAAATTAAGTAAATCTTGATTTTCCATTGATTTGATAGTTTAAAAATGAAATGAAAAGGGAATCAAATAATAATTAGTCCATTGGATATTAATGGACCATAATAGGCTTTTAAATTGTGGTTTTATAAAGTTTCTTTAAGGGTGATTATGTAATTTAGTAAGTAAAAATTAAAGTTTAATAAAAATAAAACCAAATTCATCATCTTTTTGGATGTTCCATCGAAAATCAAAGGAGAAACCTCCATTTTTTAAGCTTCACATTTGGATAACATAAAAACTTTGCATGTAAGTCCATTTTGCTTCTGTTTCTTGTAATTTTTATGTTTTTGAGATCGTTGCAACTAGGTCCAACTAGCCCGTACCTTCATTTTTTATTCTATTAAAAATTTTGAAAGTTGCCATTTTTGAATATTGGATTTTTTTATGAATACCATGTATTTGGAGCTTTGATTGTGTTGTTTGATGATTTTGTAAAGTGATTTTTTGTTAGATTTTGATTTTAGAATTAAATTGTGAAAATATCAAAATTTTAGGGTTTGATAGTGAATTTAATGTTAATTAGAGACTATTGAAGGACCTAGTTTAATTAGATAGAATTTTGACTTAGGAAAAATAGTTAATTTGATGAATTTAGGGTTAAGGACTAAATTACAAAAATTATAAAAAATTAAGGTAATTGTGTAAATTTGGAAAATTAAAGGGTATTGATTGTGAAACTGATTGGAATGTGAAATGTAAACTAATAATTGAAAAATTTTACATTTTAGATCAAGATGTCGTAGATATTCGTAGAAAAGGAAAAATAACGGATTAGTCTCTGAACTTCTGCAACTACTATAATTTAGTCCAGGTAAGTTCGTATGGTTTCAAAATTTAACATTCTATATGAATTATTGAATGGTATAACATGATACAATATATATTTAATTGTTGATAACGAATGATTATTTGAGATATGTTGTTGAATTTGATGTGCGGATTGGATTGAAAGCGGGATAGAGTACAGTTGTGATATGGTGTGTTGTGGGGGATTGGAGTAGAGATGACTTTGGAGAGATGTATATATTTATTTTCTGAGTATACCGAGGTTCATCATTTGTTACGAGCTCTCGTGTTATACTCTTTGTCTGGCGTGTTTCGGTTGGGTTAGCCCTTATGAGCACTTTATGTTACGGTTGGATTAGCTGTTGTGAGCATTTGGTGTGTTTATGAGGGATTGGCTCATTTGAGCATCTGACATGTTATGGTTGGACTGACGATGTACTCTTATCCGTAAGTCATTCTTCGAATTAAAATCTCTGTAAGGTAATTTGTTTAATAAATTTGATGAATTTATTATTCATTTGAGTATTAAATTGAACGTATGTGATTTATCGATTGAGATTTTGGATGATAGGAAACCTTCGTGGTTGAAATGTTATTGTTTGAATTGTTTTATTTACTTTGATAAGATTTAACGTTTTAGTACGTCGAACTTACTAAACTTCTTCAAGCTTACTTGTGTTAATCTTTGTTTTTGAAGATATTTGAAAGGTTAGACGATAGGATCGGCACTCGAGCCACACTATCCAGCATAACTCAGTAGTTTTGAAACATTTATTCCAGATTATATGGCATGTAAAAGGATTGATTGTTGATACTAATGTTTTGGAAATGTAAATAGTTAAGTATGAACTTGGTTGTATAAGTTGTTTTGGTTGATACCTATTTGGCACTTTTGATTTCTTAATACTATGTGTTAAAGTGACTATGTGATGCATTTTAGAATGGTCAAATTAATAGGTGGTGAATTGATTATGGTATAACTTAGATATGGTATGTTTGAGATGGTATTGAATTAGATGTTAGGTTTGAGTAAGTGATCATTTGTGTTTGAAGATTTGTTTTGATGTAAAATTCTATATACTTGTGGTACCAATGAGAGTACATCGGTTAGGAACTTATTAGGTTGATTTGGTGTGTTTTTGGCTTGTATAATGTCACTTTGAATAGGTGTTTTGGTTGGTATTTGAGTTTCTTAAGGTTCAAGTAAGTTTGAAATGGTAAACTTGTGGTTCAAGGTTCATTTTGGGTCCACACGGCCTGAGACACGGACGTGTGACGCTATTCCGAAGGTTACACAGCCTGACACACCGGCGTGTGGCTTGGCCATGTGATCCAAGTCAAAGAGTTACACGGGCACGAATATGGGCTGGGACACGGCCGTGTGTCCCTATTTTGAATGTTACACGACCTAAGACACGGGTTAGGCCTATTACAGGAGGTCCCAAAAATGTCGTTGCATCTTTCTTCGCTCAATATTTTATTGTGTAGATTATATTCACTTAACATGACATAAGCCCCTTAACTGCCTATAAACATGATATCACTTATAGTAAAAATATCATACAAAAAAATTAAAATTAAATCAGTAGTGTCTGCAAGCGTACGAGTCAAATTATAATATAGTAAAGTTTACAATGAAACACTGGTAAGTATTCTGAGGATCGTACTCAATGGATTTTAGATTGGAGAAATTTATTATTAAATTAATTACTAATCAAATCAAGTCATGAATTAATAGTGCAAACCCAAATTAAAGTATTAATTAAACTAATTAAATTAAATAAACCTAAATTAACTTAATGGAATTTCCTTTTCCTAGTGTCAACAATCCGAGCTTCTAGCTTATGATTGATTAAATCCCTAATTAATGAACAAAATATTAAATAATTTCAAAATTTGGGTTTTAATATGAATTAGCTATTAATTAACTAGTATTACCTCTCGGCCTGTACTAATAAATTAATCGATTGTTTGATACTCATTTATCTCCCTACCTCACTTTCTTAACCAAGATAAACTATGATTTACTTGGCTAAACTAATCTCCCGATCTCGTTTAACCTATGATTACTTCCTAGGGTTGTTAAGTCTAGGTGCAATAGCCCGTTTTCAATGATGTTGGAAACAGTGGTTTCGGGACCATAATTATGATGAACGAATTATTATTTTATTATTTATTTAAGGTCTACATGATTATATTAAGATTTTATTAAAATTTCGTTATGAAAATTTGAAGTTTACATAATTAATTAAGTAAAAAGGACTAAATCGTAAAAGGTGTAAAAGTTGAGTTCTATTAGTTAAAAGACCTAAAAGACTACGGAAAAGAAATATAATGGACTCAAATGATGATTAGACCATTTAATGAATTAGTGGATAGCTATGGACATAGTTTTGATGAAATTTTGATAGATTTTAAAGGTTAATTAAGTAAATTGATAAATTAGTTAAAATGTTAATTGGTTAAAAGATGAAAAGCTATCATCCTTCTTAATTTATTCAATCCATAGTCAAAAACCACCATTAAAGGAGAAAGCTAAGTTTGGTCGAGCTTATTTCCTTGCATGTAAGTGTATTCAAGTCCCGTTTTAATGATTTTTATGTTTTTGAGTCTGATTTAGCTTAATCTAGCTAGCCCGGGAGTTAATTTGTAAAACTGTTAAAGGATGAGGGACTTTCCATGAATTTTTTGGTTATGTTTTGATGATAGTTGATAGATTATGAGTCTTTGTTGAAAAATAAACATGTTTTGTTAAGTGATTTTGATGAAATTGCATTTGGGGATTTTTTTGTGAAATTAGTAAAATTTCATGTTAAAATCATGGAATGTTGGTTTAAGTGAGATGGTATAAGTCTCTATGAATTTTGGCTAGCTAGTATGGAGGATTAAAATGGTTAAATTTCAAATTATGAGCTTAAGGACTAAATTGTGAAAAGTTAAACTGTTAAGGGAAAATTGATAATTTTGCATGAATATGAACAATGGATTAAAATGAATTCTAGAAGTACTTAATTAATTGAAATTATCTAATTAGATCAAGATAAACCACATTCGAACTTAGATTGAGGAAAAGCTAGTGCTTCGGATTAGTTCGATCTAACTACTACACCCCTAATTATCGATGTAAGTTCGTATGAATTGTAATAGTTTTAATGTTGTTTGCATTGAATTTTTATTATGTTGTTTTGATTTAAATGAATCAATATACAAATGTATCAATGCTATGATGATTTGACAGATATCAAGTCCCGGTTAAACCTTAAGAACTCTTAGGATACAAATGACATGTCATTAGGAATTTCATGTTTTGGGTGCTGGTCTTGAATGTCCTACCGATGGCTAAGGTCCTGCATTTGTTACGAATTCTCCACAGCACGTGTGAGCAGCGTCGTGTAGCTTACATTCTGACCCACAACTCGTGTGAGCACTCCCGAGTATCCGATGTAATTCTAGATGGTTCAACGGGTAAGAAAAGGAAAAGGAAATGGTAAGTATGAAAATTCAATAAATCATGACATTATGGTAACATTGATGATGGAAAATCTTATGTTTATACTTGGTAAACCACATATCTTATAGTTGATTTCATATATATATATATGAACAAGTATACTAACTAGTGAGTTTGATGATGTTGTATAAGCTCATACTAAGCTTACGGCATTGGTTTTGGTTTATACTTATTCTATGAATTGTATTATAGAAATGGTAAGTTATGTTTAAGGTTTATATGAGCTTACTAAGCACTCGTCACTTACGTAGTTTCTTTTCTTTGTTTTGTAGATCATTAGAAGCTCGATTTGGTTGGAAGCTCGTCGGAGACTTATCACACTATCCAGCAAGCATTTCGGTAGTTTTTGAGTATTTTGGCTAAGGTTTATAATGGAATGTATACGGTGGTTTGTAATGGTGTTTTGATGAATGTGTTTATGTTGTTTTAGCATGTATAATCTTTTGAAAGCTATGTTGGTTTGGTACACTTTGATGCCTTACCAAGTTATGTCATTTTGGTTACTTTAATGTGCTTGTTATTAAGGTCCTTTTGGTATGTTCATGTTGTCTTGAAATGGCCTATTGTGACATGTTTTAGTACCTATATGAACTAGGTTTGTATGCATGAAATGAGACATATTGACATGTTTAGGTAAGTGATGTTTGGATGCAAATTGTGGTGCCTTTGAATGGCATATTGGTTAGGTGAATTAGGTTGTTTGAAATGGCATGGTTAGGTGTGTCTGAATGGTTCTTTAGTCCCTTGAAAGTATGCTCAAATGGATTGGTTAGTAATGTATAAATCGGTTGGGAAATGACCTGATTTTAGGTAGAATTTTGGGTCCACACGGCCTGAGACATGGGCTATCACACGACCATATGGCCCTACTCAATGAGTTACATGGGTGAGGACACAGGCTGGGACACGACCGTGTGTCCCTTGTTCGAAAGTTACACGGCCTGGTCACACGGCCGTGTGACCCCTGTTTCCAATTTTTGCCACTTTTTCCTAAACTTTCCAATTTATTTTAAATTAGTCTTGAATTCCTTCTAAGTTATTTTTAGGGCCTCGGGGGCTCGATTTAGGGATGAAATGTATGTGATTGAATGAAAAATGATATGTTTAATTTATTTAAATGTTAAGACGTTAAATGTTTTTTTATTGTATGATAATGCTCCGTAACCCTAATCCGACGATAGAGATAGGTTAGGGGTGTTACACTAGGGTTTAGGAACGTATAATCTATACCAACTAGTCCTATTATGAACCCTTATTCTTTTGTCAATTAATCAACTTAATCAATTAATTAGTTCAATAAATTAATCATGCAAGATAAGAATAAAGCACAAAGTATTATTCTAATATTCATACAAACATTAGTTGATCAGGCTCACAAAATATAAATAAAAGAATAAAATAGAAGAGTAAAGAGCAAGCTCATTGATACATACATTAAAGTGCGGATCTGGAGCAATCTCTGCTCGAAATTGTCTTCACATTGGAATAGAAAAATTCCGACTAAGTGAACATAAAAAAAAGAAAGCTAAAAACTAAATAAAATTGTGCTTGACGGATGAGTCGATGCCCAAATTTGTGTACAAAAGCCCCTTATTTATAGGCTAAAATATATGCACTTTATGCCAGATAAGCCCCTGATACTTTGGGTGCAAGTAAGAAATAAAATCTATGAGAATCTGCTAAAATATGGTTGCTGACATCATCTTTGCACGTGACCCACGTTTCAGGCTATGGCTCAACATAGGTTGTTATAGCTCTACATAGGGTGTGTCTCGCGCCATAACAGTAATTTTATGGCTTTGGATTTTTTTTCATGCTTTCACGGCTCGAGAAGCTTGTGCAGCACTCGTCCCAAGTTCCTACTTCAATTGGGCCTAAAATTAAGCCTCTTGCACACTTAAATACACCAATTAAACCTACCTAGGGCCCGTATCGGCCTAATAAGTCATCAACACTAAAAAATGTGTTAAAAAACACTTATTTTACTAATATCTAATCCTAACTACTAAATACTGAAAACGTAATAATAAATACTAAATTGCCTAGAAAGCAAGCTCCTTAAGTGCGAAAATAGACCGAATTTACTACATTTGATGGCAGGTCACCCCCTCGTGTTTTCTTTTTTTATGTTGCCTCCATCGTGGCTCATACTCTCGACTAAGGGGTGCTCAGAATGTCATTGCCCTTGATTTTGTTTACGATCATAGGTGACTTATTGTGGTGTATGAGTATCTTACAAGGACCTAATGTAGGCTACCTTGCTTTTGAGTCCCACATGTTGTAGACACTTGAGACTTGCTCCCACATTTGTCTTTGGTTCAAGACCTGGGCTTGGATTAAGATTTGGATGTAGCCTTATAATGTGAGGTAGGAGGTCAATAAGCTATGGTGTGCTAAAAATATTTTTAGTTGTAGTTAAACACAAAAGGGTTAACAAGATAGCTTTGCATCAAAGGGGAAAAGGGAAACAATCTTGCTAGACATTTCTTGCTTTTTTAGGTAGTATGAGTAGATATTCTAATCGAGTAAAGACATGGCTTTTAGTCTCATTTTTGGTAGATGATGACTATTATTGATGTATGCTTTGGGGTAGACAGTTTAGGGTGGTTCACACCTTGAAGGTGTTGAGAGCTGCTAATGTAATTACTGTTTTAGAGAGAAGAGATAGTTGTGGTGAAGATGGGTCATGTTCATGTATCCTTCTTAAGGAAATGAGGGTAGTCCTTTTCATAAGCTAAAGGGAGCCTGGGAATCTCATATATATGTTTAACATGCCATACCATTACTTTGTAAGCTATCATATAGGGTTATGAGCATCTTGATTGTGTATGACAAGTTTTGATTGGGGTTGCAGGTGGTAGGAGATAAGAACACTTTGGGTGTGATGGATGTGACTTGAACATCTTTAGGTGGGAAACAAAAATCTCTCTAGGCAAGTGAAAGATTGTATTGGCAAGGCCTTGAATAAGCGAACTATTATGCTTCCAAAGTTATATTATTCTTGAGTGGGCGAGCACTAATGTTGGTGGGGACACATTGATGGACTTGAGGTTGGGTTTGGTATAATAGTTCCTATGTTATACCTTTGAGTACATTTTAGTGTCTCTACTTGAAAATGAGTAATTTGTTCCTTGTATGATACAAAAAAAGCTAAATAGTTCCTTCATTAAAATTTTGTCGTTAAATGCTTACTTTGGTCTTTTATATACAATGTAAAATAACAAATTTAAACATTAAATTTTTATACTTTATTCAATTTGAATCCTACTTTTTTTATTTGGAGCAAATTGGTCCTCAACCTTTTATTTTGAGTCAAATTAGACAAAATGTCATTATAATCTAACAAGTCCATTTGAAATTATATTTGACGTGACAACTCACGTGGTAGTCCATATATATTTATTTAATTGTTGATATGTCACTATTTTGTATTATATGTTACCTCACTAAGAAATTAAAAAAAAAATTCCAAAAGGCTTTATAAAATTTATAAAAATCTAAAAATAATAATTTTAAAAATCTTCAAAGTTTTTAAAATTAAAAATATGAAAATACATAGAAAATAAACAAAATGATCTTAACGTTTTTCAAAATTTAAATTAAATATTTTAAAAATAAGATTATATTTTTAAATTTAAAAAAATGAAAAATAAAATCTCTTCAGATTTTGATACAATGTGAAAAATGTAAAGAGTGCATAAAAATATATTTTTTTTCAAATTTACAACATAAATTTTTATTTTTAAATTATAAAAAATTTATAAAATCTTATAATGTAAAAGACTTTTAAAAAAGTTAAAAAAAGTCAAAAATTCAAAAAAAATTATGATAAATAATCATAAAAATTTTTCGAAAAAATTCAAAATAAATATAATTTTTGGATAATTTTACTTATTTTCTGAAAAAAAAATATGACAAAATTGTAAAGGATCACTAGTATTTTTTTAATACTACTTACACATAGAGGCTCGCCCAAAAAATATGAGGGTTTGAGTAAAAATATAGATCTGAAAAATAGGCTTGGACAAAAAAATAAGACCTGTTTAAAAAACGGGCAGAACCTTGGGTAAGACATTTTGGCCCAGGCTTGGCCCGGCCCAACCGAATTCACAAAAGGAAAAAAAATATAAGTTTTTTTAATGCTATTTTCTTGTTGTTTTCTCCTTATTTTGCTACCATTTCACTATTATGTTACTACTATTTTGTTATTATTGTTTGGATATTGTATAACACTTGTTTTATTGTTAATTTTGTTATTATTTTAGAAACATTTGCTTGTTAAGTTGCATCTATCTTAGTCTTATTTAAGTATACATATTTTTTAAAATTTATTTTCAATTTGTTAGGAAATATTTATTTTAATGTTTTTAGTATTTTTGATGTATTATATATGTTGTAACCATTTTTTTATTTTGAAAAAACGGGGTCGACTTAAAAAAATAAAAATTGGAGTCGCCACCGATCTTTTGTTAAGATGCATGTGATCAGATCACCTTGAAAACGATTTTAGTCTACGAATTAAAGATGGGTTCCGGAGTCGGTTACGTACGAGGAAGGGTTAGCACCCTCGAAACGCCCAAAATTGGTACCGAATTGATTATTTAATGTCTTAAAGTCGAACGTCAAAAATTCAAAAATATTAAAAACAATCCCCTTTTTATTAATGATATATTTTTAAATATTATACTTGGATAAACCTGGATGTAAAAAGGCCTTCTCATCCCAAGTTACAAAATGTCATATCCCGTAAGTTATGATGCAACACTTGAATTCCCGAGTATAAGCTAACATTTTAAAAATCTTTATTGAAACTTGGTGTATTTGAAAAGTAAAAATGTTTAACCGTTTTAGTTCGACGAGAATATCGAAAACCCCGTAAGTTAGGGCACGGATCCTCAAAGTTCCAAAAACGACATATAGTATTATTTTGAAAACTTTTGAATAAGATAATTTTGATACTTGAACGATATTAGATGTAACCTTCTAAACGAATACAATGCAATAGAGTGATTATGTACAATGCAAAAGGATAATTTGAGGATATAATGTACACTAATGAATAATGAATAATTAATAAATAAAATATAAACAAGCATAACAACAATAATCTCAATTATACATTATGCAAATACCAGTATCAACATTAGAAAACTAAATGAATTGAAAGTTAATTAAAGAAACACCAAACAAAATAAAAAAATAGCATAAAAGATAGAACATTTGAAATCATCAATGCATGAATGATAACTTATACATAAAAAAAAAGAATTAAAATAAATAATATACATGAAAGTCCCAGATTTTCATCGGAATCGGCACCTCTTTCACAAAACAGGTATGATTTTTATTTTTTCCTTTCTCATTTTCATTTCTGGAAAAAATGTAAATAAATAAATAAATAAATAATAAAAATGGGACTACAACCTTTGAAAATGGTTTGTACTTAAATTGATTTTTCTCTATTTTCTTTTGATTCATTCGTAAGTAAAAAAATATAAACTTGAGACTCTTTTTATAGCCCAAAAATACTACTTATCTTCCTATTTTTTTTCTATTTTTACACAATTGTTTTGTTTTTGGACTCTCCTAGTTTGTTTTGCAGGTATAAGGACGTGGCGACACACACAGAGAAAGCAGCACGCGCGGGGGCTGCCGTTGAAGCGTGCGGCGGCTGAGGCTTGGTTGCTGCCTAGGGTTTTCTTTGCTGTTGAAAATATTGGGTTTAGGCTTACTGGTAACTTGGGCTAGGGGTTTTGGGCTTGTTGAAATTTGTAAATGGACATTTATTGGACTGATTTTTTTGGTTATTGGTTTTATTATTTTGTATGCGGGCCCAGGCTAATTGGGCCTGTAACACCTGTCCCTCTTTGCTCATTGTCGTGTAATAGGACTGAAACAAAGACTTTAACAGGGCCAAATTTGTCCGGTCTTGTCGAGTCTTGATTTCTTTTGGTGAATAGTTTTACTGCAACCCACTGTATCTTTACAGGAAACGGGATTTGCTATTTTCAGTCTACTCCTCTGCAATTTCAGGGAGATACGACTTGTAGCTTTAATCTACTCTGCCACGACTTTAAAGGGGGCAGGATTTGTGGTTTTAGTCTGCTCCACTGCAACTTTAGGGAGATAAGAATTGTTATGGTAGATTTGATCTGACTTACTGCAATTTCAAAGGTATAGGATTTGTCATGTTAATCCGCTCCATTGTAACTTTAGGGAGATAGGATTGGTGGCTTCAATCTGCTTCACTGCAACTTCAGGAAGATAAGATTCCCCATAATTTGTAGCTTTAATCTGTTCCACTGCAACGCTAGGGAAATAAGATTCGCTGCCTTCAGCTTTAATCTGTTCCACTGCAACGCTAGGGAAATAAGATTCGCTACCTTCAGCTTTAATCTACTGCAACGCCAGGGAAATAAGATTTGCTGCCTTCAGCTTTAATTTATTCCACTGCAATGCCAAGGAAACGAGATTCACTGCCTTCAGCTGTAATCTACTGCAATGCCAGGGAAATAAGATTTGCTGCCTTCAACATTAATCTATTCCACTGCAACGCCAAGGAAATGAGATTAGCTGGCCTTCAGCTTTAATTTACTGCAACGCCAGGGAAATAAGATTTGCTACCTTTAGCTTTAATCTATTCCACTGCAATGCCAAGGAAATGAGATTCACTGCTTTCAGCTGTAATCTACTGCAACGCCAGGGAAATAAGATTTGCTACCTTCAACTTTAATCTATTCCACTGCAACGCCAAGGAAATGAGATTCGCTGGCCTTCAGCTTTAATCTACTGCAACGCCAGGAAAATAAGATTTGCTACCTTCAGCTTTAATATATTCCACTGCAATGCCAAGGAAATGAGATTCACTGCCTTCAGCTGTAATCTACTGCAACGCCAGGGAAATAAGATTTGCTGCCTTCAGCTTGAATCTATTCCACTGCAACGCCAAGGAAATGAGATTCGCTACCTTCAACTTTAATCTATTGCGACGCCAGGGAAATAAGATTTGCTGCCTTCAGCTTTAATTTGCTCCACTGTAACTTTAGCGGTATAGGATTTATGGTTTCACCGATCTGTTCTCCGAGGAACATGACTTGTAGAATCCATTTCATGGGCCTATTTATGCCTAGTGATTAGGATGTTATGATCGGAATGAATCAAGATCCCCTAACTAAATGTGCATTCATGAATGCAAAATGTCATGAAAATGATCCCTTAATGCTTGAGTTTTTATAGCTCGTTATTCATTTAGGCTTTATTACCAACACGTCAGAACGCCATCTTGTTCGGCTGATAACACTCATATCGTAACTGGATTGCCCCCATTGTAATCTTCAAGGTTCAATCCACTGTAATCTTCAAGGTTCAATCCATTGTAATTTTGGGACATAATCACTTTGGTTATTTATACCACTCCTAGGGTGTCGTACCAATGTAGAATTTTCTCTTCCAAGAAAACCTTTTTTTTACTGCTCGGTAATCATTGCTTGTCTGTTCATTTAAGCTCTATCACCAACGCGACATTTTGTCATTTTATTCAATCAATATTTTGACAACAAAATCTGTAGGGATAATCCTAATTTAGACTTTTCCCTCTTAGATATTCCCAACTTAGTGCGTTCTAAACAATAGTCCTACTTCAAGTTCTTGTATTATTTAGAAACTTCCAAAGTAATATGCAGAACTTCTTTTATGAAAGTGTTGTTAGTCCATTAATCATTATTCCAATGCAACATGCTTGTCAAAAGATCATAACACTGGATAAGAATAAAATTGATTTGGAGCATAGCTTGGAATGAATAAATGATCAAGGATAATATATAAAAAATAAAAGGGAATTGATCGAGCACACGCATCTTAAAAAGAATAAAGTATGGCAAATAAAATACAAGTAATATGAAGACTAGGTGCCCTAGATATCGCAACTTGAACTTCTCCGTACAAACTTCTAAGATCTTTTTTGAGTTTGTCATGTGTTTAGGAGATCTACAGTACTTTGTCAATGCCCTAGATGCACATGCCCCCTTTTTCTGTTAGTTTAGGTATAGCAAGATCACCGCACGCCTTATTTTTATCAATATTTGAGCCGTCCTTTTCAGGTTTTCAACTCAAATCCCCTTTGGTCTCAAGGCACCCTTTGCGAGTTTTCACCTTGGCCTCTCTTTTTTTTTTAAGGACTCAAAGTGCCCTTTGCGGGTTTTCACCTTGGTCTATTCTCTTTCTTCAAGTGAACTACTTCTTGATTGAATCTAAATTTACAAGATTAGCCAAGTTTTTACCATCCATTTCGCTCAAAATCAATGCTCTTCTAGAAAAGACCTTTTTTTACAACATAAAGTCCTTTCCAATTTGGCATCCATTTCCCACTAAAATCCTTTTATAGAGGAAGAATCTTTTTCAACACCAGGTCTCCTTTGTCGAATTCTCTGGGACGAATCTATTTGTTGTAGGCTCGCATCATTTGTTTCTGGTACATCTGACCATGGTGAATAACTTTTAGCCTTTTTCCTTCTATTAGGTTCAACTGATCATATCGAGAATGGATCCATTCTGCTTCATCCAACTTTAGCTCAACCAATACCCGGAGAGAAGGAATTTCAACTTCAATGGGTAAAACTACCTCCATACCATAAACTAAGGAGAAAGGCCTTACCCTGGTGGAAGTCCTGATTGATGTTCGATAAGCAAAGAGGGAAAGTGGTAATTTCTCATGCTAGTCCTTGTAAGTCTCAGTCATTTTCCCCACAATTTTCTTGATATTTTTGTTGGACGCCTCCACTGCACCATTTATTTTTGGGCGATACGGTGAAGAATTATGGTGTCTGATCTTGAATTGATTGCAGACCTCCGCTATCGAGCTGTTGTTCAAATTCAACGCATTGTCCAATATGATTCTTTCAGGCATTCCATATTGACATATAATCTAATTTTTCAAGAACTTATTGACTACTGACGTTGTGACATTAGCATACGAAGCAGCTTCTACCCATTTAGTGAAGTAATCAATAACCACAAAGATGAAACAATGCCCATTAGAAGCCTTCGGCGATATTGGCCCGATGACATCCATACCCCACATGGAGAAAGGCTATGGAGAAGTCATAACATGAAGAGGTAAAGGCGGTGCGTGCATTTTGTCTCCATAGATTTGGCATTTATGGCACCTCTTGGCATAATTGGTGCAATCTCTTTCTATGATGGACCAGTAGTATCCGAATATCATAATCTGTCTACCCATTGTGAAACCACTGGCATGCGTTCCGCAAATACACTCACGGACCTCCTCCAAGATCTTCTTAGCCTCCACAACATCCAAACATCTTAATATTACTTGATCCTTTCCTCTTTTATATAAGATCTCCCCATCTAAGACATAATCAATGGCTAGTCTTCTCAGAGTCCTCTTATCATTCCTAGCTGCCTATTCAGGATACTCACGATTCTTCACATATCGTAATATATCTTGATACCAAGGGCTGTCATCCTTTTCTCCCTCTTCGATATTTTAACAATAAGATGGGGTTTCATAGATACTCATCTGGATAGGTTTCATGTCCTCTTGTCTGTTCAGTTTGATCATGGAGGCTAGAGTAGCCAACACGTCAGCCATCTGGTTTTCATCTCGTGGGAGATAGCAGAAAGTGATGTCATCAAACTCTTCAATCAATTCGAGAACTAGCTTTTGATAACTGATTAATTTGGGATCTCTTGTTTCCCATTAACCTTTGAGCTGGTATATCACTAATGTTGAATCCCCATATACCTCTAGTACTTTGATTTCACGTTTTATAGCTACACGAATACCCATGATGCAAGTTTCATATTCTACCATGTTGTTTGTGCAATCAAAATTGAATTTGGAAGTAAAAGGATAATGGTCTCCATTTGGGGATACTAAGACTGCCCCAATTCCATTGCCCACAGCGTTCGAGGCTACATCAAAGTTTAGCTTCCAAATGTGACCCACTTGGGAATTTTCTTCAGTGGTTCCACATACATCAAATCCTCATTCGGGAAATCAAAATTTAAAGGTTCGTAATCCTCCAAGGATCTACTAGCTAGAAAGTCAGCTATCGCACTCTCTTTCAGGGCCTTCTGATTCACATAGACTATGTCAAATTCGGAAAGCAAAATCTGCCATCTGGCCATGCTCCTATTCAAAGTAGTTGAGTCCATCATGTTGGCCTAGCACACATCCCATGGAATTGTTAAACACCGTTAAATACAATATTAGTGGCCTATCTGGACTAGGTGGTGACAGTACTAGAGTATTGGACAAGTACTATATTATCCTGTCAAAAGCTTCCTGGCATTCCTCATCCCACTCTCTTGGATTATATTTCTTCAAAAGACGGAATATGGGGTCACATTTCTCGGTTAGTTGTGAAATGAACCAGGCAAGGTAATTCAATCTTCCTAAGGAACCTCGAACTTCCTTCTGAGTACGTGGTGGAGGTAAATTTTGTATCGCCTTAAATTTGTCTGGGTCGATCTCGATTCCTTTCTCACTGACCATAAAACCCAGTAGCTTTTCTAACCTAGCACCAAAAGTGCACTTTGCTGGATTGAGCTTGAGCTGGAACTTCCTCAATCTTAAGAATAATATTCTCAAGACTTGAACATGTTCATCTTCTGTTTTGGATTTTGCAATCATATCGTCGACGTAAACCTCAATTTCATTGTGCATCATGTCGTGGAACAAGGCTACCATGGCTCTTTGATACGTTGCTACTGCATTCTTTAAACCAAATGGAATCACTTTATAGCAAAACGTTCCCCACAAGGTGATGAATGTGGTCTTTCCAACTTCAGAATGCATCTTTATCTGATTGTATCAGGAGAAGCCGTCCATAAAGGAAAACAAAGAGTGGCCAGTTGTATTATCCACCAAAGTGTCAATATGAGGCAATGGGAAATTGTCTTTTGGGCTGGTCCTGTTTATTAAAATGTGCTTCATTAAAATAATGATGTTTGGACATGAGCCTGTTTCACAGAGGGGCTCCTATCACTTCTAGGCTAAAAGCAATAAGAGTGTTCTGAACATTAGTCTGAGTAAGCTCTAAATACTACAGGGATCTCTTCTGTAGTCCAATTGCTTAGCACGCTCCCAAGTTCATAAGGGCAGATATCTAATGCGGTCCCTCCTTCAGTTGGTTCTTCATGAATGGCATTGATATGAACGCTTCCCAACATTTCTTCAATACTTTCTCTCATCAGCGTCTTTCACTCGGGATGAATAATCCCTCCTAACACAAAAATTTTGGATATGTGGGGGAATATCATTGGTTCCCACATAATTTCTTCCCCACTCATGCGTGCCCTTTTTCTCTCATGCCTCTTCTCTAACTCCTTCCTCCTTTGTCTTGTACTTGGCTTGTACCCTAAGCCAAAACAATCATGCTTGTCCTTTAGCATTGGAGACTCAACTCTTCCTTGAAGATGTTTCCCCAGTCCTTTTCCCGGTAAGGCTCCTCTTCCCACCATCAATTGTTGACCCATTCCTGTAGTTTTGGACATTCTTGGCACCGAAATCCTGCTCCCCTCAGTAATAAATGTTGCATTCACAAACTCCAACGACTGGAAAGAACATTCGTCTGCCCGATCATTCGTTTCTAAGTACGGTGCATCACTGGTTACGGCCATAACAATATCCTCTTCGGTATTTATCGTCACCAATCGACCCTCTGATATCAACTTCAGCTTTTGATGTAATGACGAAGGTACAGCCCCTGCGGAATGTATCCATGGTCTTCCTAACAAACAATTGTAGGAAGGCTTGATGTCCATCACAAGGAAGTCTACCTCAAAGATAGTTGGACCAATCAATAAGGGTATTTCAATTCTTCTCCATAACCCTCCTTTCAGTAGCATCAAATGCTCTCACTATATTCTGGCACGACTTCATATGCGAGCTATTCACTGGCAACCTGTTAAGTGTGGACAAGGCTAGTACATTTAATGCTGATCCATTGTCAATCAAGACCCCTGGTAAGGTGTACCTTTTGCATTGGGTAGTAATGTGCAGATCTTTAGTAGACCCCATACTTCCAGGTGGTATTTCATCATCATTAAAGAAGATGAAGTTATCGGCACCTATATTGCTAACCAACCGATCTAATTTATTGACAGAGATATCATTGGCCACATATGTTTCAATGAACACTTTCATTAACGCGTTTCGTTGTACTTCTGAACCCAAGAGCAAAGCAAGTACAGATATGCGAACCCAAACCAGCAGGTACCCATTATAGGATCATATGGACCGAGTTCAGTTCAGGGGAATACATTTTCCTATAGCCACTCGCGGTGGCCGAAAAAACAAAAATACCCATTTTTTGGCCCTTTTGACTTCCTAACTCAAAAGTCCCCGATTTTCATTGGAATCGGCAATTCTTTCACAAAAAAAGGTATGATTTTTATTTTTTCCTTTCTCATTTTCGTTTCTTAAAAAAATGTAAATTAATAAAAAAAATAAAAAAAATAAAAACGAGTTACTACCTTTGAAAATGGTTTGTACTTAAATTGATTTTTCTCTATTTTCTTTTGATTAATTCGTAAGTAAAAAAATGCAAACTCGGGACTCTTTTTATAGCCCGGAAATACTACTTATCTGCTTTTTTTTTCTATTTTTTACACTATTTTTTTGCTTTTGGACTCTACTAGTTTGTTTTGCAGGTACAAAGACGTGGCGGCACACACGGAGAAAGCGATGCGCGGGGGGTTGCCGTTGGGGCATGCGGCGGTTGAGTCTTGGTTGCTGCCTAGGGTTTTCATTGCTGTTGAAAATATTGGGTTTAGGCTTACTGGTAATTTGGGCTAGGGGTTTTGGGCTTGTTGAAATTTGTAAATGGAGATTTGGACTGATTTTTTTGGTTATTGGTTTTATTATTTTGCATGCGGGCCCGGGCTAATTGGGCCTGTAATAGCTGCCATTCTTTGGTCATTGTCGTGTAACAGGAATGAAGCAAAGACTTTAACAGGGCCAAATTTTCCCGGTCTTGTCGAGTCTTGATTTCTTTTGGTGAATATTTTTACTCCAACCCATTGTATCTTTAGGGGAAACGGGATTTGCTATTTTCAGTCTACTTTATTGCAACTTCAGGGAGATACGACTTGTAGCTTTAATCTACTTTGTCACGACTTCAAAGGGGACAAAATTTGTCGTTTTAGTCTGCTCCACGGCAACTTCAGGGAGATAAGACTTGTTATGGTAGATTTGATCTGGCCTACTACAACTTCAAAGGTATAGGATTTGTCGTTTTAATCCGCTCCATTGCAACTTCAGGGAGATAAGATTGGTGTCTTCAATCTGCTTCACTGCAACTTCAAGAAGATAAGATTCCCCATAATTTGTAGCTTTAATCTATTCCACTGCAACGCCAAGGAAATAAGATTCGATGCCTTCAGCTTTAATCTGTTCCATTTGTAACACCCCGAACCCGAGGTCGTCGCCGGAGTCGAACACGAGGTGTTACAGACTTCAAACCACTTAAAAAAAAAATTTCCTAGACAAGCTGCCAGTCTGCGTACTAGTCACTTTAAAAATCATATCTTGAGTTCTGAAACTCGAAATCCAGTTCCGTAAATTTTCCCTGAAACTAGACTCATATGCCCATCTACATATTTTTTTCTAGAATTTTTAGTTGGGCCAATTAGTACAGTTTATTATTCAAAGTCTCCCATGTTACAGGGATCGACTACACTGATCTTTGCGCATTACGACTTGGATATCTCCCTGCACAGAGCTTCAATACTGATGCCGTTTGTTTCTATAGAAACTAGACTCAGATAGGAATCTATACATATATGGCATGACTCCTAATTATCTCTGGTTAATTTATAATGAATTTCCAAAGTCGGAACAGGGAATCCAGAAACTGTTCTGGCCCTGTCTCACGAGAACCTAAATATCTCTTAACATACTGTCCATATGATCGTTTCGTTACTTTTCTATGAAAATAGATTCATCAAGGTTCGTTTAAATAATTTATTCATTATTTAATTCCAATCCTACTATTTTTAGTGATTTTCCCAAATCTACATCACTGCTGCTGCCAGCATCTGCCTTTAAGGTAGACTTTACCTATTTCATAGTTTCCATGATTCAACTAGCCCTTTTAGCATAAATAGCACAAATTATGATAGTGATTAACCATTCCATACCAAATGATTATAACATTATGCTCAAACATATATAAGCCATTTTCGCATGGCTATATACATTAACCAAAATATTCTTCCGCCACTAGTATGTTTTATACATGCCATAAGATAATCCAAAACATAGCAGTACCAAACAGTGGATAGTGATAGTGTGACTAGTTGCTGACGATCCCCGAGCCTGTAGCTTCGCAATGAGATCTATAAAACAGAGGAAACAGAGTAAACGGAGTAAGCATTACAATGCTTAGTAAGTTTTAAGCAGTGTCAACAGATAACAATCAAATTATAACGTAGTTGTTCGTATTTTTATTTCACTCTTCCTTCGGGCATACCATCCCTTTACCGAATATGCACATCTCATCATATACAATAGGCAAATAAACTTTCACATAAAAGTGAGCTCATGTGACATAGATATATCGTATGATTTCACATCACCTCTCACACTGATCCGATGTCACATAATCATAGGAATAGTCTCATAGATTGCTCTCGTATGCATCGCATAACTACCTTATGATTTAGTGCAAATCAAGCTCACATATAAACTTGGAGTACATACCTGTTTAACCTTTCGCATTGAATATATTTATAAGCAATTCTTATTACGAAGTCTTACCCAGACATAATCTCCACACGAAGTTATCGGGTCTTACCCGGACAAAATTCCCACACGTAGTCATCGGGTCTTTAGAGCTCGGATATAGTACGAGCACGAAGCTTACGGACATTAATCAGTGATAATATTCTCGCATAAAGCCTGCGGGGTTTTAACCCGGATATAGTACTGACACAAATGCCCTTCGGGACTTATCACATTTATGCACTTTCACATTCATCACGTTGGCCACTCGGCCCCGTCACATATATACACTTTCACATTCATCACATCGGCTATTAGGCCTTATCACATATATACACTTTCACATTCATCACATCGGCCATTAGGCCTTATCACATATTTCACATTCATCACATCGGCCATTAGGCCTTATCACATATATACACTTTCACATTCATCACATCGGCCATTAGGCCTTATCACATATATACACTTTCACATTCATCACATCGGCCATTAGGCCTTATCACATATATACACTTTCACATTTATCACATCGGCCATTAGGCCTTATCACATATATACACTTTCACATTCATCACATCGGTTATTCCTTATCACATATATACACTTTCACATTCATCACATCGGCCATTAGGCCTTATTACATATATACACTTTCACATTCATCACATCGGCCATTAGGCCTTATCACATATATACACTTTCACATTCATCACATCGGCCATTAGGCCTTATCACATATATACACTTTCACATTCATCACATCGGCCATTAGGCCTTACTATCATTTCATAATCGAATACTCATAAACTTACAATATCACGATTTAGAATTCAAGTATGGGTTTAATCAATAGCTTATGAGCAACTAAAACAAGTTTATCAAGGTTCACAACATAATCTCAAATTCAGCACAAGCTGTTTTTCCTGAGCAATAGTCACAAAATTATTTATAACTGGAGCTACAAAACTCCAAATCACTTTCCGTTAATTTTTCCTGAATATAGACTCGTATATATTCCATCCATAAAATTTCCAGAATTTTAGGTTTGGCCAATCAATACCAGATTTTTCTTAAAGTTTCCCCTGTTTCACTGTTTGACTAATCTGACCACTCTTCACTACGAATCAAATTTCTCATTTTACTGGATTCAAAATGTGTTGTATTTGATTTCATTTGAAACTAGACTCATTAAGGAGTCTAATCATATAAATTTTATCTTATAACCATTTTTTTACAATTTATAATGATTTTCTAAAAACAGAACAGAGGATTACAGTGTCATTCTGCGCTGTCTCACACAACTTTAAGTATCTCATTATCGGAAATTCCTTTGCTTACACGGTTTCTTTTATAAGAAACTAGACTCATTAAGCTTTAATTTCATGTCTCATTCAGCCTCTAATTAAAATCCATAAATTTATGGTGATTTTCTAAAGTCACGTTACTGCTGCTGTCCTAAGCAGACTATTTCAAATTACCCTTGAATTCCCAAGCTCAAACACTTAAGGACTTACCATTTGAGCTTAGAACATATCATGGCCACATCATATCTTATTAAATCAACTCATCATGTCCTATTATAATTCAATTTACTCAACGTTTAATCACTTAAAACTTACCTCGGATGTGGTCGAACAATTTCGGCGGCTATTCGATCACTTTTTCCTTTCCCTTGTTGGACGCCTCTCCTTTAGAGTCTTGAGCTTAAACAAATAAATTAACTCATTTAACCGCTTTGCTACATATATTGGTATCCACATTTTAATGATTTTATGACATACGAAACGACATGGTAAAATTTTCATCTTGCTACTTTATGTTCTTAGCTATTCGGCTAATAACCTCATGCAATTACCATACTATCAATAATCTAATCACACATGCATATGCGTACTTGGACATTCGGTAATCACCTTTGCTAATTTTAAACTCAACATCACATAAGCTCCCAAGTGATGGCCGAATGCTTCATTTGTTACCCAACTAACCATTCAACAACCTCAACCTCATTACCACCCTTTTATGCCTAATTATCTAAGTCAAGATAAGATCATCAACATGCCTAACTATAGCCGAATGTGCAACATTAATCTATCATTTCTATCTCATTTAACACTTAACATTTACCACATATCGATTCACCAAACTCTCCATCTATTCATGCTCTCATATTCGGTCACCCATACCCATACAAACCATATAACTAATTAATCCTAGGGTTAAACACAAGTGCAATATTGAAGCACCATGGCCGAACCTTCATGAAGTTGCTAAGACCCCTCATTTCTACTCCTCACACACTCTCACATCCAAACCTTTTTATTAAACACTCAAGCTCAATCATCTTCATGCCTCATCACCACAACATCAAAACACCAACCAAGAAAGACAACACCCATGGCCGAATATCATCTCCATCACATAGCAAGATTTAGACCATGGGCTAGGTAGAACTCAAACTAACAACTAAAACATGCATGCATCTCATGGAACATCATCAAACATACCTTAGTCTAGTTACATGCATGGCCGAATCTCTTCAACCTTTCTTCTTCCTTCCTCCTTCAAATTTTCGGCCAAGGTGTTAAAGGATGAACACCCTTTCTTTTTTTTTCTTTTCTTTGTCTAGTTACGGCAAAATGGAGGGGGGGATGGATGAGACAACTTTGTTTTCATCACCCCTCCCTTTTCATTACTTAATTACTAACCCTTTATTTATTCTTTCTAACATAACACACTAAGCCAACATGTTCCCAACATGTTTCCACCCATAGCATGGCCGGCCACTAGCTCAAATTTTGGGTAATTTGACATGCAAACCCATCATTTTCATAACATGCATTAATAGGCCACTTCACATTTGCCTAGCACATTTCTAAATTTTCTCACATAAGTCCTATTTAATAAAATTCACTTACTATTAACAAAATTCAAACATGAAATTTTCACACATGCATATATACATATAATAGACATAAAATATTATATTCAATTATTTCTGCAACTCGGTTTAGCGGTCCCGAAACCACTTCCCGACTAGGGTCAAATTAGGGGTGTCACACCATTGCAACGCTAGGGAAATAAGTTTTCCTGCCTTCAGCTTTAATCTAGTGTAACGCTAGGGAAAAAAGATACGCTGCCTTCAGCGTTAATCTATTCCACTACAATGCTAAGGAAGTGAGATTCGCTGCCTTCAGCTTTAATCTATTCCACTGCAATGCCAAGGAAATGAGATTCGCTGCCTTCAGCTTTAATCTACTGCAACACCAAGGAAATAAGATTTGTTGCCTTCAGCTTTAATCTATTCCACTGCAATGCCAAGGAAATGAGATTCGCTCCCTTCAGCTGTAATCTACTGCGACGCCAGGGAAATAAGATTCGCTACCTTCAGCTTTAATCTGCTCCACTGCAACTTTAACGGTATAGGATTTGTGGTTTCACCAATCTGTTCTCCGGGGAATATGACCTGTAGAATCCATTTCATGGGCCTATTTATGCCTAGTGATTAGGATGTTATGATCGGAATGATTCAAGATCCCCTAACTAAATGTGCATGCATGAATGCAAAATGTCATGAAAATGATCCCTTAATGCTTGAGTTGTTATAACTGGTTATTCATTAAGGCTTTAATACCAACACATCAGAATGCCATCTTGTTCGGCTGGTAACACTCATATCTTAATCGGATTGCCCCCACTGTAATCTTCAAGGTTCAATCCACTGTAATCTTCAAGGTTCAATCCATTGTAATTTTGGGACATAATCACTTTGGTCATTTATACCACTCCTAGGGTGTTGTACCAATGTAGAATTTTCTCTTCTAAGAAAACCTCTTTTTACTGCTCGTTAATCATTGCTTGTCTGTTCATTTAAGCTCTATCACCAACGCGACATTTTGTCATTTTATTCAATCAATATTTTGACAACAAAATCTGTAGGGATAATCCTAATTTAGACTTTTCCCTCTCAGATATTCCCAACTTGGTGCGTTCTAAACAATAGTCTTACTTCAAGTTCTTGTATTATTTAGAAACTTCCAGAGTACTATGCAGAACTTCTTTTATGAAAGTGTTGTTAGTTCATTAATCATTATTCCAATGCAACATGCTTGTCAAAAGATCATAACACTGGATAAGTATAAATTTGATTTGGAGCATAGCTCGGAATAAATAAATTATCAAAGATAATATATAAAAGAAATAAAATGGAATTGATCAAGCACACGCATCTTAAAAAGAATAAAGTATTCCAAGAATGGCAAATCCAGTACAAGTAATATGAAGAATAGGTGCCCTAGATATCGCAGCTTGAACTTCTCCGTACAAACTTCTAAGAACTTTTTTGAGTTTGTCATGTGTTTAGGACATCTACAGTACTTTGTCGATGCCCCAGATGTCACATACCCCCTTTTTCTATTAATTCAGGTATAGCAAGATCATCGCATGCCCCATTTTGATCAATATTTGAGCCGCCCCTTTCGGGTTTTCAACTCAAATCCCTTTTGGTCTCAAGGCGCCCTTTGCGAGTTTTCACCTTGGTCTCTTCTCTTTCTGCAAGTGAAGTACTTCTTGACTCAATCTGAATTTACAGGATTAGACAAGTTTTTACCATCCATTTCACTCAAAATCAATGCTCCTCCAGAAAAATGCCTTTTTTACAACATAAGGTCCTTCCCAATTTGGCATCCATTTCCCTCTAAAATCCTTTTATAGATGAAGAATCTTTTTCAACACTAGGTCTCCTTTGTGGAATTCTCTGGGATGAATCTTTTTGTTGTAGGCTCGCATCATTCGTTTCTGGTACATCTGACCGTGGTGAATAGCTTTTAGCCTTTTTCCTTCTATTAGGTTCAACTGATCATATCGAGATTGGATCCATTTTGCTTCATCCATCTTTAGCTCAACCAATATCTAGAGAGAAGGAATTTCAACTTCAATAGGTAAAACTGCCTCCATACCATAAACTAAGGAGAAAGGCGTTGCCCCGGTGGAAGTCCTGATTGATGTTCGATAAGCAAGGAGGGCAAATGGTAATTTCTCATGCTAGTCCTTGTACGTCTCAGTCATTTTCCCCACAATTTTCTTGATATTTTTGTTGGTCGCCTCCACTACACCAGTCATTTTTGGACGATACGGTAACGAATTATGGTGTCTGATCTTGAATTGACTACAGACCTCCGCTATCGAGCTGTTGTTCAAATTCAACGCATTGTCAGATATGATTCTTTCAGGCATTCCATATTGACATATAATCTCCTTGTTCAAGAACTTGCTGACTGCTGACTTTGTGACATTAGCATACGAAGCAGCTTCTACCCATTTAGTGAAGTAATCAATAACCACAAAGATGAAACGATGCCCATTAGAAGCCTTCGACGATATTGGCCCGATCACATCCATACCCCACATGGAGAAAGGCCATAGAGAAGTCATAACATGAAGAGGTAAAGATGGTGCGTGCATTATGTCTCCATAAATTTGGCATTTATGGCAACTCTTGGTATAATTGATACAATCTCCGTCTATAATGGACCAGTAGTATCCAAATATCATAATCTGTCTACCCATTGTGAAACCATTGGCATGCGTTTCGCAAATACCCTCATGGACCTCCTCCAAGATCTTCTTAGCCTCCACAGCATCCATACATCTTAATAGTACCTGATCCTTTCCTCTTTTATATAATCTCTCCCCATCTAAAACATAATCAATGGCTAGTCTTCTCAAAGTCCTCTTATCATTCTCAGCTTTCTGGTCAGGATACTCACGATTCTTCACATATCATAATATATCTTGATACCAATGGCTGTTATCCTTTTCTCCCTCTTCGATATTGTAACATATCATAGATACTTTGATCATGGAGGCTAGAGTAGCCAATGCATCAGCCATCTGGTTTTCATCTCGTGGAAGATAGTAGAAAGTAATGTCATCAAACTCTTCAATCAATTGAGAACCAGCTTTCGATAACTGATTAATTTGGGTTCTCTTATTTCCCATTCACCTTTGAGTTGGTATATCACTAATGCTGAATCCCCACATACCTCTAGTATTTTGATTTCATTTTTTTAGCTGCACGAATGCCCATGATGCAAGCTTCATATTCTTCCATATTGTTTGTGCAATCAAAATCCAATTTACAAGTAAAAGGATAATGATCTCCATTTGAGAATACTAAGACTGCCCCGATTCTATTGTCCACAGCGTTCGAGGCTCCATCAAAGTTTAGCTTCCAAATGTGACCCACATGGGAATTTTCTTCATGTTAGAGTATGCCCAAAGATCAATCATGAGATGATTGTAATAACGTACTTGATTTATCATGTTTATTAATATAAGGCGTTACCATTATTATTTCAGTTTCTTTTCTATGTGTATAAATAAACTGTTTTTTAATAATGTCCTGAGAGTAATATGATTATTCTTAAAAGGTCCTTAGTCAAGTATTATTGTTGGATAGGACAACAATAATGCATTAAGACTAACATGTAGTTGATTGATGATAAAGAGTTTTCATTGATATGGAATGTCAAAATCGATGCATGAATATGTGTGTTAGAGAACAACATATTGGACTGACCCGTTATGAGTAAATTTCTTGGATTATTATGTAATTGTCACAACATTACTCATAGTGATTAATATGTATATGATCCTCAGACTTGAGATTATCATAATCCCAATATCGTGAGTTGTATATTTTGATACAGTCAAACGTACATCGTAACTGGTTGTTCTATAAAGGCTGATGTTGGATATACCACGATCTATGTAGAGGGAGATGGTTGATCGATATAGGATAAGTCCCTCCTACATAATGGGAGTAATATCTTAGGCCACTTGATTGAGTGAGACTAGAAATGCATGGCCATGCTCAAATAAGCTGATATGAGATGTCATACTTATTTTTATATCATAGTCTACTTAAGATATCAAGGAACATGGAATGGACTATACAAGTGTGACTATTCCATGACTTGTGTTCAATCTAGAGATAAATGACTTAAGGATTAGTGCATGAAAAGATTAATCATAAAAAGGTTATGTTGAATCATGATTTCTTGTGACTTAGGTAGCAATGATGCATTGCTAGATGCCACTCATTGTTTGTAACATTGGAATCGTTCTAACATTACTGCTAATATTACAAGAACCTATAGGGTCACACCCTATAGTTGAAATGAATAGAATAAAATATAATTGGTATTGTTTTTGGTTGTCACATGAATTAAATTAATTATAGAATTAATTTAATTGGGTAATCAAATATCGAACACATTATATGTACAAGGTTGTTGTACACATAATGAGAATATAATTTTGGTTCATATATAAATAAATATAGTTTACCGAAATGTTTATTATAATTAATGTAATTATAATTTTCAATTTTTAAACATTATTATATTTATTTAATTTTGAGAAACCCTAAAAAATAAAAAGATATAAAATCTCATTTTTCTTTGCTAGGTGAGTCTAGCAGCCGTCAAAGCAAAGTCTTCTCTAAAGCTGTTTGGGGATTCCTTCCGTTCATAGTCAACTAGGTGGATTATGTAGAGGTCAGAGTCGTCAAAGATTACGGCTTGGTTCGATAGTAGATCAGATTACTCATTGCCGAGGCGTCGTTGTCTACTCAAAATCACCATTCGGTAATTTCGAAACCCTTTTTCACCCCGATTCGTTCCTCACACATGGATCCATGGTTAGGATCGCTGGGTGTTATATTTTTTCGCTGCACCGTAAAGGGTGCCGGCGTTCCAACACTTCAGTGGTTGCCACATACATCAAATCCTCATTCGGGAAATGAAAATTCAAAGGCTCGTAATCCACCAAGACTCTACTAGCTAGAAAGTCAGCTATCGCACTCCCTTTCACGGCCTTCTGACTCACATAAACTATGTCAAATTTGTAAAGCAAAATCTACCATCTAGCCATCCTCCCATTCAAATCAGTCAACTCTATCATATACTTTAAGGGGTCTAAATTTGAAATCAGCCAAGTCGTATGGTATAACATGTGCTCCCTTAATCTCCGAGTTGTCCAAATCAGGGCACAACATAATTTCTCAATAGGCGAGTATCTCATTTCATAGTCAGTGAATTTCTTTCTGAGATAATATATCGCCCTTTCTTTCCTTCCTGTCTCATCATGTTGGCCTAGTACACATCCCATAGAATTGTCAAACACCGTTAAATACAGTATTAGTGGCCTATCCGGACTATGTGGTGGCAGTAATAGAGTATTGGACAAGTATTATTTTATCCTGTCAAAAGCTTTCTGGCATTCCTCATCCCACTCTCCTGGATTATGTTTCTTTAAAAGATGAAATATAGGGTCACATTTCTCGATTAGCTGTGAAATAAATCGGGCAAGGTAATTCAATCTTCCTAAGAAACCTCGAACTTCCTTCTTAGTACATGGCGGAGGTAAATCTCGTATCGCCTTGACTTTTTCTGGGTCGATCGTAATTCCTTTTTCACTGACCATAAAACCCAACAACTTTCTTGACCTAGCACCAAAAGTCCACTTTGCTGGATTGAGCTTGAGCTGGAACTTCCTCAATCTCAAGAACAATTTCCTTAAGACTTGAACATGTTCCTTTTCTGTTTTGGATTTTGCAATCATATCATCGACGTAAACTGCAATTTCCTTGTGCATCATGTCGTGGAACAAGACTACCATGGCTCTTTGATACGTTGCTACTGCATTCTTTAAACCAAATGACATCACTTTATAGAAAAACGTTCCCCACAAGTTGATGAATGTGGTCCTTCCCATATCTTCAAGATGCATCTTTATCTGATTGTATCCTGAGAAGTCATTCATGAAGGAAAACAGAGAGTAGCCAGCTGTATTATCCAGCAAAGTGCCAATATGAGGCAATGGGAAATTGTCTTTTGGGCTGTCCCTGTTCAAGTCCCTGTAAACTACACATATTTATACTTTTCCATCCTTTTTAGGGACTGGGACGATATTGGCTACCCATTCAGAATACTTAACCGCCTGTAAGACCCGGCATAAAACTACTTTTTAACCTCTTCCTTTATTTTTAGTACAATATCAGGCCTCATCTTCTAGAGTTTCTTCTAAACTGGCTTGCAATCCTTTCTTATAGGAAGGCGATGCACTACAATGTCAGCGCTTAACCCGGGCATGTCCCAGTATGACCATGCGAAGACATCTTTGAATTTCTAGAGTAACTTAATGAGGTTTTCCCTCATCTTTAAAGTAATGTCAGTTCCAATCCTCACTTCTTTTCCTTCTTCCAAGCTCACAATTTCTACTGATTCCCTGTGAGGTAGAATTTGTTTCTCTTCCTATTTTACCATCCTCAACAAGTCCGGAGACAAACCGCAGTCTACGTCATCTTTAAAGTCATGCAATCCCTCTAAACACATGCCTCGTTCAAAAGGAAATTCTAAGTTTGCAGCATCGTCACTCATGTCATTGATATCCAGGGACCTATCGTAGGTATAAAAGAATATACAAAGAATGGATAAATTTATGAATAATTATTTATACAGTATAATTATGAATGAATGAATGAATGATTTGGAAGAAAATCCAAAAGAATGAAAGAATCAAAATAATTACTTGTATGAAAGAATATTTGCTCAAAATGATTGCAAAAAAAATGTACTTTATTAAAATATTGATGTTTGGACATGAGCTTGTTTCACAGAGGGGTTCCTATCACTTCTAGGCTAAAAGCAATAAGAGTGTTCTGAACATTACTCTGAGTAAGCTTTAAATGCTACAGGGATCTCTTCTGTAGTCCAATTGCTTAGCACGCTCCCAAGTTCATAAGCGCAGATATCTAACACGGTCCCTCCTTCAGTTGTTTCTTCATGAATGGCATTGATATGAACGCTTCCCAACATTTCTTCAATACTTTCTCTCATCGGTTTATTTCGCTCAGGATGAATAATCCCTCCTGACACAAAAATTTCGAATATGCAGGGGAATACCATTGGTTCCCACTTGATTTCCTCTCTAATCATGTGTGCCCTTCTTCTCTCTTGCCTCTTCTCTAACTCCTTCCTCCTTTGTCTTATACTTGGCTTGTACCCTAAGCCAAAACGATCATGCTTGTCCTTTAGCATTGGAGCCTCAACTCTTCCTTGAAGATGTTTCTCCAGTCCTTTTCCCGGTAAGGCTCCTCTTCCCACCATCAATTGTAGACCCATTCCTGTAGTTTTGGACATTCTTGGCACCGAAATCCTGCTCCCCTCAGTAATAAATGTTGCATTCACAAACTCCAACGACTGGAAAGAACATTCGTCTACCTGATCATTCGTTTCTAAGTACGGTGCATCACTGGTTACGGCCATAACAATATCCTCTTCGGCATTTCTCGTCACCAATCGACCCTCTGATATCAACTTCAGCTTTTGATGTAATGACGAAGGTACAGCCCCTGCGGAATGTATCCATGGTCTTCCTAACAAACAGTTGTAGGAAGGCTTGATGTCCATCACAAGGAAGTCTACCTCAAAGATAGTTGGACCAATCAATAAGGGTATTTCAATTCTTCTCAATAACCCTCCTTTCAGTACCATCAGATGCTCCCACTATATTCTGGCACGACTTCATATGCGAGCTATTCACTAGCAACCTGTTAAGTGTGGACAAGGCTAGTACATTTAATGCTGATCCATTGTTAATAAGGACCCCAAGTAAGGTGTACCTTTTCATTGGGTAGTAATGTGCAGATCTTTAGTAGACCCCATACTTCCAGGTGGTATTTCATCATCATTGAAGAAGATGAAGTTATCGACACCTAAATTGCTAACCAACTGATCTAATTTATTGACAGAGATATCATTGGCCACATATGTTTCATTCAACACTTTTATTAACGTGATTCAATGTACTTCTAAACTCAAGAGAAAAGCTAGTACAGATATGCAAGCTGGTTGTTTATGCAACTGTTCCACAACACTGTACTCGCTGTGCTTTAAGAATTTGAGGAATTCTTTGGCTTCTTCCTCTCCTACTGGCTTGTTCCTCTTTCCTTTGATCTATCATCTCCTATCTTCTTATAGGTTCTACTTGGGAACTTATCACGTTGTAACGTCTCTCACTATGTGTACGAGAACCTATACCCTGATCTTCTTTTGAAGCACCGACTGAAGTCTCCCTTCCCAAGATGGTTACCTTGCACTCATAGTTCCACGAGACCTTTTTGCTATCCTTGTAAAAGAAGGCTGTGGGTTTTCAAATTGTGATTTTTGGTGCTACTAGTACCCCAGCGTCATTTGTTTTTGGTCTTGAAATGATAACTATAGGATGATTTACCTTCGAAACCTTCATCGTAGACTCGATGCACATATACTTCCTTCCTCCCTGATTTCTTCATAAAATTCCACTTCCTTATCATCCATCATGCCTTGAACTAGGACTTTAAACTCTGCACTTTTGAATTTTGTGCTCTTTCTCATGGTGGAACTCACAGTAATTCCTCATCTCTTCACATCTTTTCCCTAAATCTAGATCAATTAACCCCCTTTTGATCATCTCCTTCCAGACCCTTCTAAGAGGAGTTTTTATTTTTGCAATGTCTGCCTTAATTCTTCTCCCCATAGTTTAGATCATCATGTTTATTTCATTAATAGCATGATTGGGTAGTGGATTTTCTGTATTGGAAGAATCGTCAAATTTGAGAATACCCATATTGATGAACCTTTCAACTAATTTTTTAAAAGTGGTGCAATTTTCTATAGAATGCCCCGTAATTCCCGCATGATAATCGCATTGTGCGTTTGCATTATACCATTTTCGGTACGGAGGCTGCAAGGACTTTAAATAGAAAGGGGAAACGACGTGTGTATCGAACAAACTTTGATATAGCTCATTATACGACATTGGAATTGGCTTGAACTGGAGCTTCTCATTGTTTTGTCTTGCACCAGATTCCTGCCTTGATGAGCCTTGCTGATTGGCAACCCCCAATCCTGGTTGATTTACCATGATCAATTTTGAGTAACCTTTGTTGTATGTACTCGTGTTGTTCACCTCATTTTCTTTTTTCCTCAAGGCTGACCTTTTGTTACTTTCTCAGGCATCTATCTTCCCACATCTTATGGTGTTCTTAATCATCTCGCCATTCATGACTATATCTGAAAAATTATTTGCGGTATTTCCTAGCATGTGTGTGATGAATAGGGCTTTTAACGTGTTGATAAAGAGTATCGTAGTTTCCTTTTCTAAGAGAGGCGGCTGAACTTGGATGGCAACCTTCCTCCATCTCTGTGCATATTGCTTAAAACTCTCGCTAGGCTTCTTTTCCATGTTTTGTAAAGTAATTCTATTTGGAGTCATATCCGTGGCATGACTATACTGCTTCATGAATGCTTGTGCTAGGCCCCCCCATGAACTAATCCTAGTACAACTCAATTGGTTGTACCACATGGATGCTGCCCCCACCACTCTGTCCTGGAAGCAGTGTATTATTAGTTGGTCATTGTTAACATATCCAACCATTCGTCTGCAAAACATGGTGATATGAGCTTCAGGGAAACTAGTCCCGTTGTACTTTTCAAATTCTGGCATTTTGATATTGTAAGGAAGAACAAAATCTGGAACCAAGCTCAGATCTTTAGCGTCAATTCCCTGATGACTATCAGCACTTTCCATCACTTTGAATTTTTCCTCTAGCCATCTACACATGTGCTCTAGCTATTTTCGCAATTCTGCCTTTACCTTTTCCTTTTCTGCCACTTCACCAAAATCGGGAATAACTGGATTAGTTAGGTTATTTCCTGGATTTGAACCTAATCCAGCCTGGAAGTTCATTGGCATCGAAGCACCGGCCTAAAATTGCTGAGGCCTAATTGTGACAGATGGTCTCTGCAGGTACATCTCAACTTGTGCTTGTATATTTGGCGGAGTAAAACTTAGAGGATAGAGTGGCTCCTCATTATACTCACTAGGGTTACTCATGGGGCATTTTCCTTTATCTATTCCCCTAGTCAATAATTGGGTCAACTGGGTCATCATGTTTCTTTGAGATTCTAGCATTTTATCCGTCATGTCTTGTTGGATCTTAGCTAGCTGCTCTTGCATTTGCGCTTGTAGCTGGTCTTGCATCTCCCTTTGAAGTTGTTCAAGTTTTTCTAATATTTGGTCCATGTCTTTTGTCTTAGCTCGGGTACAGTAACGATGTTTGGTTTGTAGGTTTTTTGCCGGTTGCCAGATAAACTGAAATGATTTTAACTAATTAGGTCCTTTTTGGTGGACTTTAATGCATATGATGTAATGTAATGCAAATGCATGAAGTGAATGCAATAAAGGCATCAATTTTGATTCAATCCCATTTAGAAAACTTTACCAAAAAAACAAAATTCTTTACATAAAACAAATTACATTTATGGCTTAGCCCTAACACTCAAAGCTTTAATTTTCCTAAGTAGTGAAGCTAACTCCTGCCCCTGGTCTGATTCCAGCTCGTACTTTACACTCAGTATATCAGCTTGTACTGCCAAAGTCTATAAGTAATCGGCTACCTCTCGAATCTGAGCCACAGCTTCTCCCATAATGTGATCTTTGTTTCTGACTTGGTTCTGACAACAAATGAGCTGTTCTTTTTGACGCTCTTCACTGGCTTCAAGGAATTCAATCCGCATTTCACAGTTTTTTAATGCCACTTCTAATTCCTCCACTCTTCTTTTCATTTGCTCAATCTAGTCTAGGCTTGCTCTTAGCTCCATTGCAGAATTACGGTTTTGATACTGATGAAGAGTTTTCTCAAGTTCAGCTACTCTAGCTTTTAGCTCACCCTTTTCATTTCAGCTTTCTAACAAACTCTTCTCTAGGGTCTCATTCCGCATCTGGGCCTCCTGGAATTTCCTTTCCTATCTATCAACCTTATCTTTTCCTCTTGAATTTCTTGACACCACTGCTCTGAAGTTTTCCCCAACCTGGTAGCTTTTATCGAACAACGCAACCTCTTATAGTCTGTTTTCAAACTATCCAAATCTCCCTCAGCTTTATTCTTCCCTTTTCTTAATTTCTTAGTTTCTAGCTTCTGAACATCCATGTCTAGTCTCAAGTTCATCTTCTCTTCTTCCATTTGTTCTATCTTCTTTTCTAACTCTAAATTCCTTCTTTTAAAATCCTGCCTTATAATTTCTAACTCGGAGGGGACAACTCGTAAATATTTTTATATCGGCTAATTGTCTCACTGACTTGGCCCGGGGATGTTATCATTAATCCTCCTACCCCACCACTCGATATATTCAGGGATCATTATCGGACCTACTGCCAATCTCTTCATCCGTCGAGTCTGATTCCTAACATTGGATATCTCTCGAATCTTTTTCTTGTAACCATCGCCTTTATATGAAAATTTGCACTGAGCTAGCCCTTGGGTTGCGGGTACGAACTGCCTTGACCAATACTATCTTAACACTAGCAACGGTGCCTAACCAACAGCTCCCCAAATTCTAAGTAGGGGGACCCAATCAAAATTACCACATCTATATAAGATCTCATCTGGAAGCATCCAAGGAGCTCTCCATTCGATATCCTCTTCTTAAAGATTCTGAAGAATTGCCATCCATTTTTCCTCTAAGATATCATCCCGCCTCGGTATAGCCACTATCTCCTTCAAAGGTGAATAATTTTCGGAGAAGACCCGATAAGAAATCATATCAACTTTCCAAAAGTGACTGTGGAACCATGCTAAAAGGAGCTGCGCACATCCGATGAATCTACCCTCACCCTCTCTCCGGCATTCGCTCAGCGATCTGAAGGGTTCTGCCAAAATTGTCGGGACTGGTGTAACCCTCTTATCAAGTTGGTTAAAGAGATCGGTGACCGCTTCATCAAGGTGTCCCAAGGCTTTGGGAAATACAACTAAACCGTGGACACTCAAGGCAAAGACATCAACTTTCTTCTTCATATCTGGGTATGCTAGAGTTAGATCCTTCAAATTCTTCCAAGGAATACATTTGCTATCCCCCTTCTGCTTGATCCGTGCTGCAACCCATTGCTCACTCATCCCGGTAATATTTATCAATTTCTTCAAAAAGGTTGGGACATTAACAGCTCTCGAGTAAGCTCTATCTGCTTGAATCTTTGAGCAACGAAGTAAGACCATGTATTCCTCCACTGTAGGTACCAGATCACCTCCCCCAAAAGTGAAACAACTATAAGCAGGATTCCAAAATTGGGCGAGGGCACGAAACAAGTGTTTATCCACCTTTATATCAACAGATAAGGCAGATCTCCATAGCTAGAGTAAAGAAGCTGCTTGACCTCATCATTCCACTGATCCCAGATTTCTTTCAATTCTTGCAGACTATTCTAGGTTACACTAATATGAGTGAAGTCCCACAACTCTGATACATATCCTTCAGCCAAACTATCACCTTTTCCTCGCTGTGTTGTCTCAGACCAGGCCTGAACAGCCGTATTATCCTCCACCTTATCAAGAAATCCATTTTCCATGATAAGCTCTTTATCTAGTAACCGAATATGAACCAATGCCTTTTAAGATGAAATACTATGCAGTCAAAATGCCATGCAATCAAAGCAAAACACACAAAAGTTAGTATCATGTATAAAAAATAGAATTCAGCACAAACAGAAAATAATATAGCACCTATTCAGGAATCTACTAGGGATTGGTATAGTTCTACCTAGGGCAAGTTCCTAAAGCTCACTACATGAGGTTTAGTTTCTAGAGCAAAGGTACCCAAACCAGCAGATTCTCGATCCTCACCCATTATAGGCTCATATGAACCGAGTTCAGTTCAAGGGAATACATTTCCCTATGGCTGCATGGAGATGAAAATCTCACAAAGACATAGGTACGGATGTATCCCGAAAGCGGTCCACTATCTTGCACGGAGGTGAAAACCTCATGAAGGACTAGTTTCTCGCTCCCACTTAGAGGGGTAAAATCGTCAAACTCATGCAATGTGAAATGCAAAAACTTAGACCAGCCGAGCAAGCATACCCTGATGAAAAAGAAATAAATACAAAAGGGAAATCATGAATTTTAAATCAAAATTTAACTTTTCGACCATAAGACAAAAATTAATCAATTTATGGCTCGACTCTTCAAAACCGGTCCCCAATGGAGTCGCCAAGCTGTCGTGACCATTTTTTTATTTTGAAAAAATGGGGTCGACTTAAAAAAATAAAAATTGGAGTTGCCACCAACTTTTGTTAAGATGTGATCGGATCACCTTGAAAACAATTTTAGTCTACGAATTAAAGATGGGTTCGGGAGTCGGTTACGTACGAGGAAGGGTTAGCACCCTCGAAATGCACAAAATTGGTACTAAATTGATTATTTAATGTCTTAAAGTCGAACGTCAAAAATTCAAAAATTTTAAAAATGATCCCCCCTTTTATTAATGATATATTTTTAAATATTATACTTGGATAAACCTAGATGTAAAAAGGCCTTCTCATCCCGAGGCACAAAATGTCATATCCCGTAAGTTAGGATGCAACACTTGAATTCCCGAGTATAAGCTAACCTTTTAAAAATCTTTATTGAAACTTGGTGTATTTGAAAGCTAAAAATGTTTTACCGTTTTAGTTCGACGAGAATATCGAAAACCTCGTAAGTTAGGGCACGGATCCTCGAAGTTCCAAAAACGACATATAGTATTATTTTGAAAACTTTTGAATAAGATAATTTTGATACTGGAACGATATTAGACGTAACCTTTTAAACGAATAAAATGCGATGGAGTGATTATGTACAATGCAAAAGGATAATCTGAGAATAAAATGTACACTAATGAATAATGAATGATTAATAAATAAAATATAAACAAGCATAACAACAATAATCTCAATTATACATTATGCAAATATCAGTATCAACATTAGAAAACTAAATGAATTGAAAGTTAATTAAAGAAACACCAAACAAAATAAAAAAAATAGCATGAAAGATAGAACATTTGAAATCACCAATGCATGAATAATAACTTATATGTAAAAAAAATAATTAAAATAAATAATTTACATGAAAACTTGAAATATCAAAAATAGAATTAAAAATAATAATATACACATGAATTTTAGATTAAATTTTGCATAAGAAGAAAATCGGATAAGTAGTATACAAAATAAAACATATTGATTTAAAAGCATAGAAGTTATATAAATAATTTTTTTTAAAATGTATTATAAAATCATTAAAAAAATATATAGATCAAGTTGGACCTTTTTACAAAAAATAAAAATATATAAACTAATACATTATGAAGTTAGAAAATAATATATAATAATAAAAAACTTAAAATAATAGTACATAATAGGATAAAATAATGTATATATAAAAAAAGCTAAGTAAATTGATATATAAAAATAATAATAATGCTAATAATAATAATAGCAATGATAGTAATAATAATAATAATAATAATAATAATAATAATAATAGTAATAATAATAATAACAATATAAAATGTGATAATAAAACAAATCATATGTATGTAAAAATAATTTTATGAATTATAAAAGTAAAGAATAAAACAAATAAATTAATAGAATAAATATTAAAGCTTAAATATAAGAATAAATAACATATATAAGAATAATAAAAAGATTTTTTTTTAAAATGGAAAAAACAGATTAACAGACAAATTATGAAGTAAATTAATCAGAGGACTACATTCAGAATGACATTAATGGTAAGATTTGTAAATAAAATTAATGCTAAAAAATCGAAATAGGATTAAAATGAAACATGCACGAAGAAAGGAGGGCTAAATGGGTAATAAGCCCGATTCCTGGACACGCGTCACTTCCCAGAGGATTAGCACGCCAGGGACTAAATTTCATAGCGGAAAAAACTTTGAGGTCCAATTTAAAAATAAAAGAAAAAGTGCGAAAAGGACTAAATTGAAACAGATTGAAAATGCGGAAGGGCCTACAACGTAAATATCCCATTGAAGTAAAACACGCGGATCCTCCCTTTGGGTCGGGTCGACGCGCGAGTTGGGTGCCATAAGGATCAAAACGACGTTGTTTTAAGGGTATAAAGACCAGCCCTAAACGGCACCGTTTCATTAGCTTATAAAACCAAAAAATTTTCAAAAATTTCATTCTTTCTCTCCTTTAAAAAAAAACAGAAAAACCAAAAGCAAAACTTTCTCCCCCCTTTTACACAGTTCCAGAATCCGGCTAGCTTCTATGCTGGACCACCGCGACGGCCTCCGACCACCGGCAGCGGCCTCCGACCGCCGGCAGTGGCGCCGCCGCTCGCGGTGGCCGAAAAACTGAAAATACCCATTTTTTGGCCCTTTCGACTTCCCGACTCAAAAGTCCACGATTTTCATCGAAATTGGCACCTCTTTCACAAAAAAGTATGATTTTTATTTTTTCCTTTCTCATTTTCGTTTCTTAAAAAAATGTAAATAAATAAATAAAAATAAAAAAATAAAAACGAGACTACTACCTTTGAAAATGTCTTTACTTAAATTGATTTTTCTCTATTTTCTTTTGATTCATTCGTAAGTAAAAAAAATACAAATTCGGGACTCTTTTTATAGCTCGAAAATACTGCTTATCTTCCTAATTTTTTCTATTTTTTACACTATTTTTTTTCTTTTGGACTCTTCTAGTTTGTTTTGCAGGTACAAGGACGTGGTGGCACAAGCAGAGAAAGCGGCACACGCGGGGGCTGCCGTTGGGGCGTGCGGTGGCTGAGGCTTGGTTGCTGCCTAGGGTTTTCTTTGCTGTTGAAATATTGGGTTTAGGCTTACTGGTAATTTGAGCTAGGGGTTTTGGGCTTGCTGAAATTTGTAAATGGACACTTATTGGACTGATTTTTTGGTTGTTGGTTTTATTATTTTGTATGCGGGCCCGGGCTAATTGTGCCTATAAAAATATATATTTCAAAATTATATAAAAAATAATTAATACGACTGGTCGGGCTAAGGTTTTAACATTTTTATCCGAATCAAATTTGAGTAAAATTTTATTTCCATTTTTCGGGCCGAGCCCGGGCCTAAATTTTTTATTGGGCTCGGCACATAAGCACCTCCAATTACACAATTAAGTTAGTTTTTAAGTATCTTTCTTTCTGTTTTGAATTTTGAGGATATATATATAATTTTCATAATTTTTGAATTTTTGAATCTTTTAAATAATTTCATTTGCAATTTTAAAAATTTCTTATTTATAATTTGATAAACTTTTATGTGTTTCGCTAAAGAATTTTTAAATTTGGAGATTTTTAAAATGTTAGATTTTAGATTTCATCAATTCAAAATGCTAACAATTATAATTATTTTGTTTAGATAAATGATTATTTAAAAAAATAGGTTATTGGATTTTCATGGATTAAAGAATAATTATAAAAGAATAATAATTATATTAAAAATAAACAATATAAAAATATTCAATATGTATATCATTATATTTGTAAAATATTATAATTTTTTTTTATAAAATAAAATGAAAAATATATATATTAGAATTAAAAATGATTTTTGAAGTTTTAGTATTTATTTTTTAGTGAGACCATGTGTATTAAATAAAATAAAATTATAAAGAATTTTAAAAAATCACCCCTTTAAGTGGAATTTGAAAGGGGAAATTGAGCCATTAATTTAAATTACCCGCTTATTTTAAAATTCTTCAAAATTTTTACCCAAACATGTAATTTTACTTTTAAATTTTAAAAACCTTAATATAAATCAATCCCTTGAAATTCTTCATCTAAATATTTATAGTTTTTTTGAATTTTTTTTATTTTTAAAGAGCTATTTGTTCTTAAGTTTTGAAAATTTATAATTTGTAAATGATTTTCTATGTGACATCTAAGAGAAAATAGCACTATGTCAACAGTGAAAGATTGGGGCTACTTTGCTCCAAATAAAAGCATAAGAGCCCAATTGAGTGAATGTATAAAGGTTGAATATTAAATTTATTATTATGTCTTTTATATATAACACAAAAATAAGCATTTAACGTAAATATTTTAAAAGAAAAATTATTTTACTCTTTTTGTAATGTACATAAATTAATTTACTCATTTAATAAGTTGAGGGATTAAATTACAATATGAAATATAATACACAAACTTTTATGAGACTTTTGCCCGAGTGAGACGGTTTTAGTAAATAATTACTACAATTCATATGGTTTTTCAAATTTCTATTTTATTATTTAAAATATACTATTAGTCTGTTTTATATTTATACTATATACACAAGATGTACATGAATATTTTATGTATTTATGTTGCTTACTATAAAAAAATAAATAATATTTGATGTATTGTCGGTGCATAAGTCTTATCTACCATCAATAGATAATAACATGACACATTATTTTTAAATTAAATAAAAAATATGGAAGACTTGTAAATAATACTAATAATTTTATTTAAACAGTAAACGTAACTATTATAAATAAATATAAATAACTCTCAGATTTTGGGTTTAGGGTTTAAGGCCTTGAGTATAGGATCTAGGGCCTCAAGTGTAGGGTTTTCGCATTTATTTATAATTAATTATTATTTAATTATATTTTTTTGAATAATCTCATTATAAGTTTTGATTAAATTTGTTCTTTTTGACACAATGTCTAGAACTACACATA
Organism: Gossypium hirsutum; assembly: GCF_007990345.1. NCBI lineage: Eukaryota > Viridiplantae > Streptophyta > Magnoliopsida > Malvales > Malvaceae > Gossypium > Gossypium hirsutum. The sequence continues at coordinate 44,491,736 of NC_053442.1, read as the reverse complement.
GTCTCTCTACAACCCATAAATAGGAGGATAATGCGCACTTAAACCCACGTCCTCCTACATTGGCAACAATTTTTGTGTCAATCGAGCTAAGACTCTATCATCTATTATTTAATTATGTTTAAACAAAGCTATTAGTATTCATTTATGGATCTTCCACTATTTTTTGTTTTATTTAATAATTGGGTTTCATGTTATTATTCACCAATAGTGTATGAAATTTATGTACAAGTAGTGTACCAAATATTTCCCAAAAAAATATTTTGTGAAATTATATTCATAATTAAATTTTTTAGTAAATAGTTTTTAGGAAAAATCATAAATTTGAATTGCGAGGATTATAGACGGAATAAAATGAAAGTGTACATGCTTTTAACATTCATGCAAGAGTTGAACTAACAGAAATGAAGTAATTTCATTTGATGGATTCAAATTAACTAAATTCTAAGAACCAAGAGATAGCAAAATCGATTAAAGGGGAGGTGAAGAGTAGTAAAAAGGATGTGACAAGAAACGCTTGGAAAGTGGAAGGTTAATTTTTTTTTAAAAGGTTATTCATGATTCATGCATTATTTTTATAATTGTTGTTTTAAATCAAATAAATGTTTTTATATTGTGATACAGCAAATAGAAATTCATGATTCATTCTCGATTCTGAATCACTTTCCAACTGTTTCCTGATATGGGACAACATGATTTATTGATTTAAACATTACGATATCACACCCCCTCCCCCTCAAAAAAAAAAAATTCATGGTATTAGGTCAAAATTTTGGTCCCCTCACGGCTACGTGTTGAACTTCTTTGTTCATGATTTAACATGGCTGTTTATGGGTCGCTCTTCAACCATGCTTGAGCAGCTTTGTTTTCCTTTCAAATACTATTATTTTCCCCTCTTTTCCGATGAAAATTTTAAGTGAATTCAATTCTCAACAAAATTTGGACCAACCTTCGAACACCACCATAATCGTGCTCAAACCATGATTTCACAATTAATTGCCATAGTGTTCCAGCAATGGAGGCTCTCATCACCTATGGCGTTTCCACACATGCTGAGGTTTCAAGGATCGTTATATTTTAATGTGCAAATACGAGGATAGTTATATATATATATTGGAAATTTTATCACACGCATATATGTGAAAATTACGTATTTATAATACAAATTTGTGAAGGTACATTAAATAAAAAGATTAAAGTAATTCTCAAATAATATAATTTTATTTTAAATGTGAAGGAACATTAAAGTAATTTCTCTAACTAGGTCGAGATTCAGTTGATAGATGACACATTAAACTAAATTGTGCACATTAAAATAAAAAAAATATAAAAATATTAAAATTAAACTTTGGTTGAATGGTAAATTTAAGATTTTGCTAACTCAATTGTATGAGTTCAAATTCCATTATATGCATAATTTTATTGGATATTTAAAAAAAAAAGACTAAAGTAACTCTGGAATAATATAATTTATTTAAATATAAAGGGGCATTAAATAGTTTCCCTAATTGATAAGTGACACCTATTCAGTAAACGACTTTATAAATAGTATAGATATACAAATGATAGAAGTAATAAATTGTGTACACTAAAATAAAAATACATAAAAAAATCAAAATGAAGCTTTGGTTGAGTCTTAAATTTAAGTTTTACTAATCTAATTGGTTTAAGTTCAAATTTTACGAGATGCATATTTTATTTGTTATTTTTAAATAAAAAGACTAAAGTACTCTCAAATAATAGAACTTATTTTAATTACAAAAGAATATTTCTATAATTTTTCTAACCGCGTTAGACCATAGTTGATGTGTGATAACAACTCAGTAAAGGGCTTTGTAAATAGTATAGATATTATAAAAACTCAATAACAACATTTAAAAAAGTATTTTGAAAAAAAAATCATATATGATGGAATTTTTGTTATGTGTTTAAAGAGTGTGCATGGAATATTAAAAAAAATGTACACAATAATTTTTGTTTTTTACCATTACGATATTGGAGGGGGAAGAGATGACAAAATTTATGTAACACACCAAATCCGATTTTAAGGAGGATCCAGGAATAACGCGTCACTGCCTTAAAATCATTATCTTTAAAACTGTATCTGGAGTAAACCAATTTAAGCTATAGTTTAAATTAGTATAAAATATAAAGTATTTATCATTCAAGAATAAATAAGATAGTAGTACCCTTTGAAAACCATAATACTTCACTGAAATTTCATTAGAACCATAGGTTCATGATCATGAATTTAGATACAAAATACATTCATCAAAATGTGAATGTCTTGACACCACCCCTATGTCATGCATAATACAAAATATAGAAGTTTTACGACAACAATAGTCCTCTAGCATAGTCTTCAGAGATTCCTTTACTTCATCAGCATACCTGAGAAGGAACGGTAACTAAGTAAGTTCAAAGAAATTAGTGAGTTCCAGAGGAAAAACATTACAATAGTTACATAAAATGCAAGTAAATCTTTCCAACTCTGCACAGTCACACAGTTGACCAGTTAGCTAGTACCAAACATAGACAGACTATACGTCAGACACTATTCCTTTAGCGTGTACTCTATACCCATGCAATCATACAGACCACCTTCTTCGTGTTAGCCACAAACCCTAGTCCATATGTAGAGTCATACCATTCGTTCATTCATTTTTCTTTGTCATGATTTATCAATCTGGTTTGCAAAAACACTTGCCCTACCAGAGGTTATTCGACCATTTTCATGTATCGCGATCTATTACTTTAATGCTCATTTCATTGAAGGCAACACCATGAATTCATTTCCATGTTTCAGATCATTGTTCATTTCAGAAGCAAAAGGTAGTGGTTTAAACACGAAGAAAGATTCTTACATCTTTAACACGAACATACGAAATCAGACTAATAACAACAAACATCCATTATTCTTGCACAAATATTTCATCTTCACAGAACATGTAAACTTACCTTAAACCAAACATAAACAAATGCACTACACACACATGGAGTAAGAAGGAACTCACCAGAAAGTGCAACAAGTTCAAATAGCAGAACTTTTGCCCTTATCACGAAAACCTTCAGAAATGTCTTGAGCTATAATATAAATAGTTAAACTTATCAAACTGTACACCTAAAAACTAAACAAACTTGTAAGTAACATAATCACAAAACCCAGATTCAAGAAGTTTCCTTCCTTACACTCAAAATTGACGCTAAAGCGTGCAACTAAAAGGTCACGTAAATAACCATGAAATAACCTAAGGTTCATCGATATTTACTAAGTGTAAAGCAACAAAGGAGTTGGTTGAATATAGCGAACCCAAATCTTCAAGCAAGCTTCTGGTCTAAGGTTTTTCTGAGAGAAAAGTGCAAAGAAAGTTTAAAAAGAAAGTATGGGTGCAAGAGAAAATGTAAAACTTGCTCAAGAAGCCAATACTAACCTTATACAACTATACAAGGAAGCTAGGTTTAGTGGATAAGTCTAATTATCCCACTAAACTCCCTCGATTCTTATGACTAAGCACTTTCTCTCTCATCATAAATGTGAGTCTTATCAACTACAATAACTTAATTATATTCTAACAAATATTTATTCATCAAACTAAATTGTTCAACCGGAGTAATAATATAATAATAAAATAATAAATAGTTTGTAACACCCCGTACCCGAGTCTGTCGCCGGAGTCGGACACGAGGGGTTTGCAGACTTAAATCACTTCTTTGCACAATCCATTTTAAAATTTTCCAGGCAAGCTAGCTAACTGCGTCACTGTCACCTTAAAAATCATATCTTGAGTTTCACAACTTGAAAATCGGTTTCGTGATTTTTCCCTGAAACTAGACTCATATATTCATCTACAAATTTTTTTATAGAATTTTTGGTTGGGCCAATTAGTACAGTTTATTAGTCAAAGTCTCCCCTGTTACAGGGATCGACTACACTGACCTTTTTGCATTACGACTTGGATATCTCCCTGTACAGGGCTTCAATACTGATGTCATTTGTTTCTATAGAAACTAGACTCAAAGAGGAATCTATACATATATGGAATGACTTCTAAATGTCTCTGGTTAATTTATAATGAATTTCCAAAGTCAGATCAGGGGATCCAGAAACCGTTCTGGCCATGTCTCACGAAAACTTTAACATCTCATAATATACTGTTCATATGAACGTTTCGTTACTTTCCTATGAAAATAGATTCATCAAGGTTAGATTAAATAATTTATTCACTATTTAATTCCATTCCTACTATTTTTAGTGATTTTTCACATCCACATCACTACTGCTGCCAGCATCTATTTTTAAGGTAAACTTTACCTATTTCATGATCCTCCATGGATCAACTAGAGTTTGTCATACATATTCCAAAAATGATCATGAATAACCCTTCCCATGGCTATCCGTTACCAACATTTCCATACCTCTCGACGGACAACATACAAAACGATTATAAAGCTATGATCAAAGTATATTTAAGCCATTTTCGCATGGCTATCCAAATTTACACAAAACCGAAGGGTACATGACCAACAACAAAAGGGTAGTCCTATACATGCCATTTCAAAGTTCAACCAAAAGTATACCAAAAGGAGCTTTGATAATGTGGGCGACTTCGACTTCAAAATCCCGAGTCCGATAGCTGAAGAACCAAAATCTATAAAACAGAGAATCAAAGAAACGGAGTAAGCATTAAATGCTTAGTAAGTTTTGAGCAAAGAATTTAGACACAACCAAAGTATAGCATTCATGTAGCTAAACGGATAATTTCATATGCACAAATTTTCAATATCATACTTACTTCACATTACCAACCCTTTTATTCATACACAAAGATCAACTTAGCCAAAGGCCGATAGCTCATTTATCAACTGAGCGAATACTTATTTGTAAGGGCTCAACTAATTCAAAGCACATACGAAACATACCTCAATGTTAGGATATTACAAGCGTATTAACTGAAATTTTTACAGCAAGATCATTCATTCCCAAATCACGTACCTTCGGAATTTAACCGGATATAGCTACTCGTTCAAATGCCTTCGGGACATAGCCCGGTTATAGTAACTCGCACAAATGCCTTCGGGACTTAACCCGGATTTAGTAACTCGCACCAATGCGGAATTAGTATCTCGCACAAATGCCTTCGGATCTTAGTCCGGATATGGTCACTTAGCACAAAGCCTTCGGGACTTAGCCCGGACATCATTCGAATAACCATGCACATTTAACAATAAATCATGACACATTCGTATTTCATTTTCATTAGCAAAACTCAAACACAAGACACTTATCACTCTTGCAATTTCGGCTCAATAGCCACACACAAAGAGCGTGATTTTGATTTGCTTAAAACATGATCTAATCAAATCATAATTTAAGCTCTATTACTCAAGAGCTTACCTCGGATGTGGTCGAGCGATTTCGACAGCTATTCGATCACTTTTTTCCTTTCCCTTATCCAACTGTGGTCCTCTAAGCTCTTGAGCTAATTCAAACAAATTTAACTCATTAAAGTCTCATTTTGCTAGCTTATGGCCGAATATGACAAGGAGTTTGATAGGTCATATGGCCACCTTTTAGCTCAAATACACAATGGTCATACGCATTTTTAATCACATCAAGCAATTTAATACAATTCATTCGAACATAAAAAGAGAAGCTCAAGGTACTTAGCCCATATATACATTAGACATTAGAGTCACATATGTACGAAATCACGAATCGAATTCAACATACTAGCTAATATTTCCCCTTAGCCGAATTTTCTAAGTCAAGCTAAAGCCATCAATAGGCTACCTATGGCCGAACATACACATAACTTATGTACTTATTCATGTGGCCGAACATACATGTCTATGTTGGGGCCGATTGCAACACTTAATACATTCTACAAGTATGGTCACTTGTATTGACTAAACACCATTTTGTTTCAAGTTCAAAACTTGGCTAATACACACATATACACTAGTAAATCAAGCACTAACATTTGCACTTCACCTTACTACCATTTCTCATCCAATAACGTGAACAACAACTATACCATTTCAATTTTTGGTCATGGTTGAACGAGGAACTTAATGTCTCACTCAAAGATGCTAAAAAGAAGATTCAAGAGTCATCAATCCACCATCACATGCATCATTACAAGCTTCACTTTTAGCATGCAAATAACATCAACACAAATCCACCTTAGCCGAATATCATCTCATGACATAGTAAGGATTTGAACTATGGGCTAGTTAGAACTCAAGCTAACGAAAAAAAACATGCATGAATCTCATGGCACAACATCAAACTTACCTTAATCTAGATACAAGTATGGCCGAACCTCCTCCTAATCCTCTTCCAAACCAAACATGAAGCAAGAACTCCTTCCTTCTTCCTTAAAATTTTCGGCCAAGGATGAACCAAAGGATGAACATTTTTTTTTGTTTTTCTTTCCTTCAACTCACGGCAATGGAGGGACAATCACACACATCCTTTCTTTTTTATTGTTTCTCATCCTACTAACACTAATATTTTATTGCACATGCTCTTTATTTTATTAATCCTTACATAATGCATTACCCCAACATGTTTATGACATGTTTTTAGCCATAACATCTTGTCCACCCATGCTCATGGCCGGCCACTACATATTAGGGGGGGAAAATTGACATGCAAGTCCTCCCTTTTGATTACATGCACTATTAGGTCCTTGTAGATTAGCCTATCACATTTTAAAAATGTCACCCATAAGTCCTTTTGACTAAATTCACATGCAATTTACTAAATCGAAGCCTAAAACTTTCACACCTTCATAATCACATATTTTAGACAATAAATATCACATTTAAATAATTTGGTGACTCGGTTTAGCGGTCCTGAAACCGCTTTCCGACTAGGGTCACTTTAGGGCTGTCACATAGTTCTTCAACTAAAGACTTAACATAATTTTCTAACAATTGGGGTGGCGTATACTCTATGGGGGAGTCCACCAAACCACCAAGCTCGCCTAACACAGACTTTACCCAAAGGCACACTCATAGACCTACATACGTAGTTACAATTGATACCTTACTCATTCAGATCTCGCTCTAAACACCATACTTCGATAAATAGCATTTCAACATTAGGATTTCACTGGTCTGGATGTTACAGTTTGAACTCGTGTCATCTAAGTGCCAAATGAGAGCTTTAACCACTACTCCAAAAAAATCTTGACTATTTTTCTTATATTAATTATACAATTAACTTTAATGTTGCATTTATGTTTTTCTTAATAAAAATCATAATTATAATAAAAAGAAGAGATTGCAATTATTTGAAATTTCTTTAAACAAACTTTTTATTTATCCAAATCGAATTACAATCGATTAAAATTTTAGTATAATTCTATTAATTAGGTGATTAAATTTATTTAATAAGTAAATATTCATTTCAACTAATAATCTTAGCAAATTTGTTGATCAAGCAATATGTTATATAAATATAAAATAGGTTTTCACCTCTAGAATTACCAAAAAAATGTAATTCTTGTCACCCCAAAATTTGTAGATTCGAGAGAAAGGCGAATAGATGTTAAGGGTCCTTATTTTGGCGCACTATGGTAGCATAGTCCGCCATTTTATAAACTTCTGGTAAATTAAAGTTTGGTGCATAAAGTATCTGCCCGTAGAAGTATCTAAGGATTTCATCTTGGGCTATTCTTCAATTGAAGAAATAATACGCCTTATAGTTTTGGCTAAGTATGAAACGCCTAATAAGTGTATGAGAAAATTTTGGAAGATTATATCATCTTCAAAAGCATGAATTATGAAAGTTACCTCCAAAGGTATGATACGCCTAGTTTGCTTGAACTTTGTGCAAGGTGGGTTCTATAACGTGATTGGTTGGGAGTCAACTAAATGGATTGACTGGTCAAACCACATCTGCATTAGATTTTCTTTTATATTTTTCCCGATTTTTGTAGGGCATCTAAGGGACAATTTCTGTCTGCACTTGACACTTGTCAAGATCCACTAAGAGGAACTAAGTTTATATAGTAGGAATGGAGCATTTCAGATGGTATTTCTTTCCCTCTGCTTTACGTTCTAGTTTTTCTTCCTAAACCTAAACAATCTCTTCTTCTTCGTCAGGATTGAAAGCTAAGATTTTTGGTTTAGTTAGTGGATGTTTCAATCTCTTGGTAAGTTCTATAACTTTGCAAGTTGAGATTTTTAAAGAGTAAGGGTGTTAAGAGGCATAAAAATAGTAGGGTGCGATTATGAGGCCCTGCATGGGGGTTGTATGTAATTAAGATGTTAGTAAATTGTCTATAAATGGGATTTTAATGAAAGTTCCATAATCTTTTAAGCAGCTGCTACTGTTGATTTAGGATGAACGATCGGATTAGGGTCTTTATCCTGACTCATGTATGTTAATTTACAATGATTATTCATATATTGATGTCTTTTTGGATAACTGGTGAGGGTATATGTGTGTGTGAAATATCATAAAGTTTTTTTTATGTTACAAATAAGGTATATAATGTGTTGCATGAATAAGATGATGTGTAGTATGTATACATGTGAGATTTGTGATCTGCCATAAATTGATGTGGCAAATTAGGATTTTCTAAGCACTTAAGTAGCTTTTTCTTGAGCAAAATTATATCTTTAGTATAGTTTTTCATTATTTTTATATTTTCAATTAATAAGTGAAAATGTCTTATTTTTGTCTATTTTGATACCCAAATTGGTCGATAGCCTCATTAGGAGGCCTAACGTGTGTTTGAATGATGTAGGGACAAGTTTGAGGTCGAAAACAAGCGAGAACAACACCAAGGCAAATGGTATCACAATATCCACACCTTGGAATCGTGATACCTCCAATAGTATAGGAGAGTGAAGACTCCCTTCAGTGGTATCGCGAGACCCTCTTTGGGTATCGCGATATCCACCTTCCAAGGAAGACCCTAAGGCTCAGCACTGCTCGAGATATCACGATATCACCTTCATTAGGGGGAGAAACTTAGACAAAAATGATATTCTTTGTCTACTCGGTCCACCAATCACACAAGGCCTATGTAGGGGCATTTTTTGCAACGAAAATTCATCAAAATACACTTCAAAATAGCCAAAAATTGTTGAGAATGAGACAGACACACATGAACTTAGTTTTAGGTTTAGTTTTCTCTAGGTTTTCTTAAGTTTTTCTCTACACTTTTCTAGAGTTTTTATTTTTTTACTTATTCTACCTTAGATTAGAGTTTATTTTTCTGCATTTACTTCTTTCTCTTGTTATTTTTAGTGTTAGTTAAGTTAGTTATTACTGTAGCTAAGGTTTATTTTCATTTCTAGTCCATGTACCTTACTTTTAAAACCTTTTAAGCTTTAGTTTAATGTATTTAAGTTTATTTTACTTTTAATATGTTAATGTTTGTTCCTTTTATGCTTCTTACTTTAGATTTTCCTGTTAAATCCTTTTTGTTTCATGCTATTTAAGTTTTCTTGCATAAAAATCTCAATTTTTACATTTTTCTTAAGCTTTACTTTCATGGCTGCCTTGTTTTACATTTTCATGTTTGTTTTCTTCACTTTAAGCATGAGTAGCTAAACCTTGAAGGGGGTTGGTTGATGGAGATGTGAGTAAACTAAAATTTTTGGATAAAGGATTAAATCGTAATTAATTGGACTAACTCGAATAGAATTAAGAATTTAGGTAGTGACATCCCTAAGAGGATATCAAGATCAAGTAAGACCAGAAGGTAATCTTGTCGCACACCCGTTCATTAGTCCCTGGATTAATCGATGAGATCGGAAGATAAATTAGACCTAATTCGTCTAATTCGGTGAAACTGAGACCGGAAGATAAAATGAAGCCACTTGCTAATTTACACGATTTATGTCCCTTGTCCAAGGTTCGATGAACCACATCGAGGTTAACCAACCCCCATTAGTTATTTACTGGATAGTCCTTTAGTTTTATATTTCTTACAATTTAGTCACTAGAATAGAATATTTAATTTTCTTACAAACTTATCTTGTTATGAATTGTCATACTATAAAATTGTATTAGTAACCGCTTAGACTTTATTGTATATGCTAGTTATTTCTCAATCGCCTCTTCCTTTGGGTTTGACCCCTTGGAATACTTCGTGTTCTATCAGAACTATAAATATTACAACTAATACTGTACGCTTGTAGTAAAATTGGTCTTTTACAATTGTTATATAAATTTGTTGTTTTAACGTGCATGCGCGTAACCAGTCAATTTGGTATTGAAGAGTATTAATTTGTCAGAAGTGTGAATGAAATCTAAGTGTGTTATGTGTTAAATGAGTAAAGCATCTGTATGTGTTGCCTCCGGTAGGGCAGGTACATTGCTAACCGGATTGGTAGATAACAAAACAAAATGCGTAAGACCATGTTTGTAAAGATTGATTTATTTCTTTCAAAACCTTAACTAATTCATCATAGCCTACAATTAATGCCACTTTACTCTTGTCTAACTCTTACTTATATAACTTTAAAGAACAATGATCAACCTTAATTTTATGAGAGTTTTTCAAATAATGTAATAATTTATAGGCAATTAGTACATTATCCATGATAAAATGACTCAAGACAAAAGCACTTCAGACTCGTGATTACATAAAGAAAAACTTCTTTAAACCTGTTGACTAGGGCCTTTGAAATCATCTTATAAATCACCTTATATAAACTAATGGGGTAACATTAATTTTACACATTAAAAATTAAGACTATATTAGTATCATCAATTGTTTATAAGTAAGTGCAATCATTCAAACAAGAAAAAAAAACTCAATCACATCTACACATAAAATATGCCAATAAATTTGATAAAAAAGAGCCATGTCGTCTGGTCTCAAGGCTTGGGTAGATTTATACTTTAAATAGTTGTGACTATCTCCTTTGCTATAAAAGTCTACATAAGGTGTACATTCATATCAGTTGTCACCAAACATTCACCCCCATCAAGTATTTCTTCACAAGAGTTTATACCTTGGGATTGAACCATCCCTATAATAGTTAGTGGTCATGTTTCAGACTTCTACTTTTTAACACACTAATTCCTTGATTTATCCTATAGAGCCTTGATGAAGTTAATCTTCAACTATTATGATAATTTTTAGTGGAAATAGGTTGTGTTCTGATATTCTTCCCTTAGCTAATTCATCCTCACTCACTGAGTCTAGAAAAAGTCATATGTGTCAAATCACATTCAATTTGGGTACAAGTTGTAAAGATTAGTTAGTTGCCACTAAATCAACTACTTGATGAATCTTTTTTGCAAGTTTTCAATGAATTTTTTCCTTTTTCTCGTATGATTCCCCTACCATTTTTATGTTTTTCAATAAATAAGCCTAGTTCTATCGGTGAACAGAGTGTCTCTTGTAGCATCCTATGTAACCTTAACCTCATTTTGACTCTTGACTTATTTTGCCCAAACCACCTTAGGTCCACCCCTTTTGTTTTCCAACACTTTGAGTCAAGTTCTCTCAACCCTACACATTTAGTAACACTTTGTTTTCCATAGACCTTGTTGCAACTAGCTCAAAATTTGTTAGACCAATGAGAACTGCTCAGGCTAGACTAATGGAACATTTGAATGAAGAGTTGGCCTACCTTGATAAAAGCATTCAGTATGATAAGAATCAACTAAAATTTCTATAATGCCAGAGGATAAAAGCTCATCAATATAAGCTAAACTTGCTCAATAGGATTGAATGTTTTCTTTCTTTTTTTTTAAATTTTTGAATAAAAAATAAGAGAGTAAGTATAATGGGAGAAGTGGAGAGTTGAGTAGTTGTTTGGTTGCTAATTTTCTTGTTGATAATTTTTTTTTTGTTGAACTTCAAGTTTGTTTTTACAGCTTGTTTTATATTTGGGTTGTTTCGATACTTTGATGATACATGGGTATGCTATTGATGAAATTCCCTTTGTTAATTACTTAACATATCTTACCTATCTTTAGTATGATATTTTTAATACCTTTGTATCTTAATTGTTAATGCTTTTGTTACCATGCATTAATAGTTGATTTCATGGTTTAAATTCATAGTTGAGTGTATGGATTAAGGGTAAGTGTTGAGTTGGTTATCCTTGCTTGAAATGCTACTAAGTTTTTGTTAAAAAATGTCAAAGGAGGATGTTGCTAGTGCTAATTATAACTGCTAGCTACAACTTCAGTTGCTACTTAAGGAAAAGGTGACAAGACACAATAATTTACCTTATTTGATTGGCATGTCTTGACCAAATTTGTTTGGACCTTTATTGATCTTTGAAGACTTTTAGTAGCTCATCAGTGAAGACTTTATGTGCAAGAATCAACTCAAGCAAGGGTCGGGTTTAGTATTTCAATTCGACTGAAGTTCTCTTAAATAAAATATTTTATCTTTAAGGATTTTGATAACAAGAAGATCGCTACCGAATATACTTACCATTGAAGACTTTTTTCTTAAATGGCTATTTTAGTGAAATTAGAGATTGATATTGATTGTAATTGAACAAGCCTTTTATGCTTATATATTGGGCCGCTTATTTAGATTAGATGTATGAGAGTGAGAGAACTTTATTTTTTTAATTAATAACCATTTGTTAGTTAAAAAATTGTAAGTAAAATGAATTGTGTTCATCATTTTACATTTAAGCTTTTAAGGGGAAAATCTTAGAAAGAGTGGTCTAGTTTGAAGTATAGGAATGAAGTTGCAATTTGATAAATGAGTTGAACTTAAACCATACATTATACGTGTTACTTATGGTGAATTGCTCTCCAGATAAGATCCCGCAGATGTTAAAGAATTTGAAACTATGTCAACAATTTTTTGATGTCTATATTCATTTTTACTATTAATACAAGAATATCTTATAATTAAAAATCAAGAGGCGTAACAAGGTATCTAACTTCTTAGATGGACAAGTTAGACTGTTTTTATTTATTTATTAAATGCTTAATTAATTTACGTTTAATTATGAAACTAAACTTTGCTTAGTATTACTTTCCAAATTGCGCGCCTGACATTCTGTAGTGTCTTTTTCATAACAATGAACTTTACCTAACCAACCGACCAACGTTTGATTTCCATTCACATTCCCTTTGGACAAATAGTATGTAACAAAAGATTTATTAAATTCGTTCAAACATCAGACTTACATATGCTTCACTTGTGGCCCAATTATATTTGCACGTGCCTTTCATGGTCCAATATTTTGTTCCACAGCCAACTTGAGCGAATCTATATATATTGGATAATACAATTAATATCCGTGTAAAATTTAGCCGATTTTATATTTTTTTTTGTATTTTATTATATGATTAATATTTTAATATTTTAATAATTACTTTTATTAATATATTTGTACTTGTAATGTATATAAATTTTTTAACCAATTCGATATCTCTATCATATAGATATAAAATTTTGTCTATATTAAAATATATTTAATAGTCGATTTTTTTTACCTAAAAGAAATAACTAAAAGAATTTAATTTAATTGATAACAAATTTTTATAACTGCTTCTTCTTTCATAAAACTATAATAAGAAAAATAAATAAGAAGCTAAAAAATGAATTACATAAAAAAATAATAAACTAAATATATATTAATGAATATACATATTCTTCAAAGTTGCTAGTTGAATGAAGATGACGTTAAAATACATCAAATTTTGTAATGGTAAAATATGAATGAATGTATTTATAGGTGGATCAATGTAAATGTGTATGGTGCAATTAAGAGATTTTGTTTTTAATAGTGAAACATCAATTAAGCTACCACGTTATCACATTTCTATGTCATTTGTCGCGTAAGCAATTACATTGTCATTTGATGGTTCACCAAGGTTGATGAGTATGTCACGTATTTTAGTCAAATTTAAAAGATAATCTTCCAGTTAAATTATGTTTATTTGTTTCAGTCGAACTTTGATTAGTCTGGATTATTTTATTATTATTTGACCTGCGAATTTAGCCCATAAATAAGCTCTTTTACAACCTTAGAAAAATACACTCATTAAAAGATTAGAACTCATAACACTTTTGGAGAATTTTGTGTTTACGTTTTGAGGGTTCATTGTTTTTTCGGGTTTCGGGGTTTAGTTTTTAACTCCATTTATACTTTGTTCTTTTGCCATTATAATAAAATTATCTTTACCCGTGGTTTTTTATCCTTTTTGGAGGGGGTGTTCCACGTTAAATTTGCGTGTTCAATTTCTCAGTTTCTTTCGCTATTTTTTTTACTTGTTCATTGCTTAATCGGGTCGATCCCCAACAATAGGTATCAAAGCTAGTTCAGTTTTCACAGATCAGCTCGTTCAGAGATGGCAACAACAAGGTTTTACTTTGAGAAGTTCGATGGTGTCACAAATTTCAATCAATGGCAAGTTCGGATGATGATAATTCTAGTTCAAACCTGCCTAAAAAAAGGTCGTTACAGGGAAAAAGCCTGAGAATCTAGATCATACAAAATAGGAAGAGTTTGATGAAAAGACACTGTTTGCAATCCAGTTGTGCCTCGCGAATAGGGTATTGGAGGAGTTATTGATAGAGAAAACCTCATGCACCTTGTGGAAACAGTTAGAAACTCTTTATGCGACTAAGTCTCTAGCTAACCGTTTAGTGTTGAAACAATGTCTATTTACGTTTCGTATGAACGAATGTGAGCTTCTTAGAGATTACATTCATCAATTTATTTTTCTTTTGAATGATTTAAATAATGTTGAGGTTAAGATTGACGATAAAGATCAGGTTATGCTATTATTGTGCTCTTTACCTTCTTCATACAAGTTTTTCAGGGAGACCATGATTTGTGCCAGAGACAAACTCTCGTTCGAGGATGTGAAGGTTCATTTTTTGAGTAAGACAAACTCGACAATGAGTTTTTTTTTGGATAGCAAGACAGATAGGCAAGCTTCCATTTTAGTAGCATTAAAGAAGCGAGACAAAATGTGTCACTGTTGTAAGAAGTTAGGTCACGTTAAAGCAGATTGTTATAAACTGCGAAATAAAAGGGGTGTTTGTTAAGAGCAATGAGAAAGATGTAGTTGTTGCTAATTTGGCCGACAAAAGCGATGATGATTTCTTGTTAGTGTCAACAAGCGATAGCTCTGAGCTTATGTCCGAGTGGATCCTAGATTCAGGATGTTCTTTCCACATGTCTCCCAACAGAGAATGGTTTGCCACATACAATTCGGTTGAAGGTGGAGTTGTACGAATGGGAAGCGATTCATCTAGTAAGATAATTGGTATTGGTATTGTTAAAATGAGGATGCACAATAGGACGATTAGGACAATCTTGGATGTTAGGTATGTACCTGATTTACGAAAGAATCTCATCTATTTGAGTATTTTAAATTCAAAAGGTTGCAGAATCAACATCGAGTTGAGTGACATTAAGGTGTCTCGTTGGGCTCTCGTTTTGTTAAAAGGTAAAAGGACCAACAATCTTTATATTTTGGAAGGTTCTATAGTGACCAATGAAACCGGGCGTCCCTCGTCCATTACAGAGTCAAAGTCAACTTGTTTGGAGTAAAGACAATTTGGTCATAGGAAGCAAAAAGGTATGACCATTTCATTGAAGAGAGGTCATCTTTTGGATGTAGATTTTGAAAAGTTTAGGCACTGTGCTCGCTAAAATTAAACCGGTGTTAGTTTTGATTTGGCAGTGCAAAAGTTGATGGCTAGAGGTCTTCCAGCTTCTAAGCACATATTCAACTCAGTTAATTCCATGCATAGTTAAAGATAGGCCCGTGGCGGGCTTTGACAAAGATGGGGTTGTGGAAATACGAGTCAAGGTGAAGATTTGTTGAGTATGCCACGTATTTCAATCAATTTTGAAATATAATCTCCCAATTAAATTCTATTTATTTGTTTCAGTCGAACTTTGATCAGTTTAGATTTTTTTATTATTATTTGACTTATGAATATAGGCTACGAATTGACTCTTTTACAACCTTAGAAAATACATAATTAAAATATTAGAACTCATAACACTTTTGGAGAAATTTGAGTTTACGTTTTGAGGGTTCTTTGTTTTTTTGGGTTTCGGGGTTTAGTTTTTATTTCCATCTTTTGTACTCTTTGTTCTTTTTCCATTATAGTAAAATTATCTTCGCTCATAGTTTTTTATCCTTTTCGGAGGGGGTTTTTCACGTTAAATTTGTGTGTTCAATTTCTCAAATTCTTTTGCTATTTTTTTTACTTGTTCGTTGTTTAATCGAGTCGATCCCCAACAAAGGGTTTCAATGAACCCTTATATTTTAAGGGTTTAATTGAGTTCAATTTATAATTTGAAGGGCTCAATTGAGGACTATCTTCATTTTGAGACTTAGCATATTTTTTAAATTATTTTTGATGATATATTTTTTGGCATTTCAACCTTTTTAAAAAAATGATTTTTCGAAAAAAAATGAATTGCACATTTGGTGACTTTTTTTTTTGAAATTTTCTTTCTAGCTTGAAAATTTTACAATTTGATCACTAATATTTGTAAAATGATTAATATTTGTAATATTTGAAAATTTTACAATTTGATCACTAACATTTGTAAAATGATTAATATTTTGTTTTAACACTACAAATTTTCAGTTTTTGGTTAAAATTTCTTCATGTTATAGTCTATAATATGTATTTAAGTTTATTTGGATGAATTTTATATATGTTGGGGATAAATTCGATTAAGCAATGATCAAGTAAAATAACAAAGAAATTGAAAAGATCAAATACAAATATTTTACGTGGAAAACTCCCTTTGAAGAGGATAAAAAACCACGAGCAAAAATAATTCCACTATAACAGCAAAAACGAAAGTACAAAGATGGGGATAAAACTAAACCCTGAAGCTCGAAATAAGAACCCTCAAAAGGTAAACACAAAATTCTCTAAAAGCTAGTAAAAATTAATACCTAAATTTGTAATTGGTTAATCTTTTTAGGGTCAAAATATACCAATTTATAAGCTAAATCCGTAGGTCAAATAATCTTAAAATAATCTACACTAATCAGCGTATGACAGGAAACACAAAAATATACACACTTTTCATGCCCTTTTTAACTCAAATTCATGCAGTTTCAGTAAAATTCTTGTTGAAAAATATATAATAATTATAAAATAATTAAATTTCTCTCAAATTATGAGCATGTTGAATTTTAATTACTTTTATATCAATTTTTGATTAATTTTGATTATTTTCGACAGATTTGCACAAAGGGCAAAAAATGGCTCGGCAGACACTACTAGAAGCGCAAAACTAAGAAGCAATTTTAAAGCATCAAGGCGAATTAATTTTTCAGCGTAATACGGTCCAAATTATGTGTATTAATTTATAGTATAATTAATTGTAATTTTAATCCAATTTAATTTGGGTTAAATAAATTATTGTTAATTAATTATGAAAAGAGCCTAGTTGAGCTAAACCGGGAAAACCGATCCAACCGAGCACTGAGCAGCCCAAAACCGTCCCACATGCTGACCCAATTAGCTTGTTTGGCTGATTATTTGGCTTGCAAAATAGCCCTTGAAAACTCCTTCAATTTGCATTCAAACCCCTCCACTATTCATTCCTTTCAAGATTTGCCCCTACCTAAAAATAACATGTTTGAAATCTTCAAACATGCCACATGCATGGCCGTCCATGGGGGGAGTCTTTGACTGCTGATTTTCACTATTTTTAGCAGCCTTCTCAACCTATAAATACGCCCCTTGGCTGCTCACTTCAAACACATCTCAGAACTCATTTATTTCTTCACTTCTCTCTCACTTTTCTCTCTTCATTCCCTTCCATTGTTCTTCATTTTCTTCCCCCATTCCCTTGTTGATTTCACCTCTTGAAAAAGATTCATTCAACCACCATTTGGAGTAGCATTCAAGTGTTTGTGGAAGCCTCGGTTCAACAAGAACAAGCGGAGAATGAGGAGCGGAGCAAACTAGTCAAGCCTCGGAGAAACACCGAATTGATTCTTGTTCCCTATCCTTTTAATTTTGTTGTTGTTATGATGAACTTGTCTAGGAATATTTGTGATGTTTATATGTTTAAAATTAATTAATATGGCTTAAATTTAATTTGTGTTAGGTTGATTGCATTTCTTCTACTTGAGTTGTTAAAATTGTGTTTGTGTTGTTATAGGCCTCAGTAAGATGTTTGATTAAGTAAAACCGTGACTAAGTTATTCTTGCATTCCAATTGTAAGGTACTTAATGAATTAATTATTTAAACGGATTGAAATTGTAATTAATTGACGCGATATTTAATCAGTGCATGTTTAATCATCTAAGGTAGTTGAGGGTTAAATTAGCAACGGTATCTAACGATACATTAGCCTTGCATAACTTGCAAGATTTTTGTGATTAAACTGTTTCAAGGTAGAAATACATTGTTACCTCACATAATCTTTTATGTGCTTATGATATTGAATTAATTGTTTGAATTGGCATAGTTATATGTATAAGAGATTATTTTAATTTCATAAGTATGTATGTGCATTAACACATTTGCTTATTAAAATTTGTTTAATCGTTTGAATTGACATAGAGATATAGTCAGGAGATAATTGGATTTTGGTAGGTAAATATGTTCATAAGTTAGCAGATTACCGAATTACCATGAATTTATTCGTAACAACATGAACATGAGTTAAATAATTCTAAGTTAAGAAATGTAATTAATCTAACACAATTATGTCATCGTGATTAAAATCATCTTTTGAACTCGTGCATTGGAACTTTTATTTTATTTTTATTTATTTCACTTAGTTAAAATCCTAGTTTTTAATCAGCTCCTCAAATCAAAATATTTTTCTTCACCAAAGTGGTTTTAAAATTTCATTCATAAATAATTCTTTTCTCATTCCTTGTGGGTACGATAACTCAACATTTACTTGTCACTTTATTGCTTGTTGGATTGTGTACACTTGCACATTTTTGTCGTTACAAGCTTTTGGCGCCGTTGCTGGGGACTGTTTTAAAAAGTCATTATTTGTGAATTTGTTAATTTTGCATTTTGGTTTATTTTTCTGTTCAATTTTAGTTTAATTAATTTTTCTATGTTTATTTCAGGTGTTTATGAGTATTGACCGAATTATCGATTTGCTCCGCATAGACCCTAAGATAGAAAGAATTGTTCAACAATAAAGAAGACAAGCAAGTTAGAGAAGGACCGAAGAGATGAACTTCAAAAATCTGAATCAAGGAAATAGAACAAACCCTGCTCAAAATCCTATCCTTATAGCTGATGATAGAGATAGAGCTCTAAAACAGTATGTCATGCCAGTATTTCATGATTTTAATCCTGGTATTAGGAGACCTAAAACCGAGGCCCAACAGTTTGAGCTGAAGCCAATCATGTTCTAGATGCTTCAGATAGTGGGACAATTCAGTGGATTGCCTATCGAAGATCCTCATATTCATTGAAGACTATTTATGGAGGTGAGCGATTCTTTCAAGTTAGCCGAAGTGCCCGAAAGTGCACTACGATTAAAGCTATCCCCATATTCACTAAGGGATAGAGCTCGAGCCTGGTTGACCTCATTGCCACCAAATTCAATTTCAAAATTGCAAGAGTTAGCAAAAAGATTCCTCATGAAGTATTTCTCGCCTAGCAAGAATGCTAAGTTGAGGAACGAGATCACTGTTTTCCAACAAATGGATGAAGAGTCCTTGTATGAGGCATGGGAAAGGTACAAAGAATTATTACAGAAGTGCTCTCATCACGTGATCCCACATTGCATCCAACTTGAGATGTTTTATACTGGTCTCAATGCTCACACGAGAATGGTAGTGGATGCTTCTGCTAATGGTGTTCTCCTTTCTAAATCTTATAATGAGGCTTGTGAAATCATTAAGAGGATTGCCAACAACAATTACCAATGGCCAACCAATCGAGCAGCGTCAGGAAGATGAGTCATTGAAATACATGAAGTAAACGCCCTCACTTCACTCGCATATCAAGTATCATCAATATTCTCAATGCTTAAAAATTTTACCACTAATGGGTTTAATAGTTTTGCAACACAACCACTGAATTAATTTGAAAATGTAGCCTGTGTCTATTGTAGGGAAGGACATCTGTTCGAAGAATGTCCATCAAAACCAGAATCCGTGTATTACATGGGTAACCAGAACAAAAATTGAGGAAGCCAAGGACTACAATCCAATTCCTATAACTCATCGTGGCGAAACCACCCTAATTTCTCCTAGAATAACCAATGGGCTGGATCCAGTAACACATATGCCCAACTTAGACCGAGCCAACCACCTATTTTTACCTAACAAGTTCAGAAACAACCTCAATTTGAACCATCCAATGGCTTAGAAAACTTGTTGAAGGCATACATAGCCAAGAATGATGTCTTAATCCAAAGCCAAGCAGCTACATTGAAAAACCTAGAAAACCAAACGGGCAAGCTTGCAATTGAACTCAGAAACCAACCACAAGGAGTTTTACCTAGTGATACGGAGAATCTGAGGAATCCAAGGAAGGAGAATTGTAAAGCATTGAGATTGAGAAGCGAAAATACATTAGAGCCCAACACTGTAGAAGTTGAAGAGGAGCCAACTGATGCTCAAGACTTAGAGGAAGTTCAACTGAGTGTTGAAATTTTAGTTTCACCGAAAATAGAATCTACAAAACACCATAAGGTAATTTATGAACCAATCAATTTTGATAAACTAACAACTTCATTAGATACAGAATTGCCATAGAAGATGAGTCAACTAGTTCCAGTAAAGAAGCCTCCACCATCCTACCCTCAAAGGCTTTAGAAGAAAAAGTAGGAAGTTAAATTCAAGAAGTTCCTAGACGTATTCAAGTAACATCATATCAACATCCCATTGGTTGAAGCACTTGAATAAATGTCGAACTACATTAAATTTATGAAGGATATCTTGTCCAAAAAATGAAAACTTGGAGAATTTGATATGGTGGCCCTGACAAAGGAATGCAGTGCATATCTTCAAGACAAACTACCCCCAAAGTTAAAGGATCCTAGATGTTTTACCATACCTTACAACATTGGAGCAATATATTATGGTAAAGCACTATGTGATTTTGGTGCTAGTATCAACTTGATGCCCATGTCAATATTTAGGAAGTTGGGGATAGGTGAAGTTAGACTTACTACGGTTACACTTCAATTAGCAGATCGATCCTTAGCATATCCAGAAGGAAAAATCGAAGACATATTGGTACGTGTAGACAAATTTATTTTCCCTATTGACTTTGTTATTGTAGGTTTTAAAGCAGACAAAGAAGTGTCAATCATTCTAGGAAGGCCTTTCCTAGCAACTGGAAGGACCCTTGTTGATGTGCAGAAGGGCGAGCTTACTATGCGTGTTCAGGATGATCAGGTAAGATTTAATGTTTTTAAGTCTATGCAATTTCCTGACACAATTGATGATTGTTCTGCAGTGTTCAATTTAGAGGAATTAATCATGAAAAAAGAACTCAACTATGTTGAGGACCCATTGGAACAAATTTTGACATCAGACCCTTCAAGTGATGAAGAGGAAGATGAATACTTAGCTTTTTTAGAAGTTAATCAAAGAGGATTTAATCTACAATCCTGCTTTGAATCTTTGGAGTTAAAGAATAGGGATTATTCCCAACCAATAGCATCAATCAAGGAGCCACCTAAATTAGAACTGAAGGTACTTCCCTCACATTTAAAATATGTTTATTTAGGTAACGCTTCTACTTTGCATGTGCTTGTTTCAGCGGAGTTAATCGTTGAGCAAGAAGAGAAACTCATCCTAATATTGAAACAATTCAAGAAGGCTATCGGATGGACCATAGCCAATATTCGCGGCATTAGTCCATCTATATGCATGCACAAGATTATCCTGAAAGATTGTGAAAAATGGACTATTTATGGACAATGAAGACTGAACCCCATCATGAAGGACGTGGTAAAGAAAGAAATCATCAAGTGGTTAAGTACGGGTATAATCTACCCCATCTCAGACAGTTCGTGAGTAAGTCTGGTCCAGCGTGTGCCAAAGAAAGGAGGTATTACAGTCATTGAGAACGAGAATAATGAGTTTATACCGACTAGAATGGTTATAGGATGGAGAATTTGCATTGATTACCGGAAGCTAAATAAGGGGACAAGGAAAGATCACTTTCCTTTGCCGTTTTTGGACCAGATGCTAGATAGACTCACAGGGTGAGACTATTACTATTTTCTTGATGGATTCTCGGGGTATAATCAGATTACAGTAGCTCTGAAAGATCAACACAAGACAATATTCACCTTCCCGTCCGGTACATTTGCATTTAGACTCATGCCATTTGGTTTATGTAACGCACTTGCTACATTTCAAAGATGTATGATGTCTATTTTTACTAATATGGTTGAGAAATACTTGGAAGTCTTTATGGATGATTTTTCAGTATTTGAAGATATATATGATGATTGCCTAGCCAATCTACCAAGGTACTAAGGTGATGCAAAGAATCAAACCTCATACTCAACTGGGAAAAGTGTCATTTCATGGTACGAGAAGGTATTGTTCTAAGGCATTAGATAATTAGACATGGAATTGAGGTAGATAAAGAAAAGGTAGATGTTATTAAGAATCTCCCACCTCCAACATCTGTAAAGGGTGTTAGAAACTTTTTAGGCCACGCCGGTTTCTATCAAAGATTTATCAAGGACTTCTCCAAATTTGCTAAACCCTTTTACAAATTATTAGAGAAGGACACGACATTCAAATTTGATGAGAACTGCTTAAGAGCTTTCAAATATTTGAAGAGTCGGTTAATTTCAACACCCATAATCGTCACACCAGACTAGGATTTGCCAATTGAATTGATGTGTGTTGCAAGTGACTTCACGATAGGAGCTGTCATGGGCCAACGAAGGAACAAAGTTTTTCATCCCATCTACTATGCAAGCTAGACTCTGACAGTAGCTCAATTGAATTATATGGTAACAGAGAAAGAATTACTTGCTATTGTGTTTGCTTTTGACAAGTTTCAATATTATCTTGTAGGTACCAAAGTGATTGTCTATACGGACCATTTGACAATTAACTATTTACTTGCCAAGAAAGACGCTAGGCCAAGATTGATCTGATGGGTACTTATACTTCAAGAGTTCGATCTAGAAATTCAAGATCGAAAGGGAGTAGAAAACCAACTAGCAGACCACTTGTCCAAATTGGAGCCACAAGAAGGGAATTCTTCACTTATATCCATTAAGGAGACATTTCCAGATGAACACATACTAAAGGTAAATCATGTCCATAATACCCCTTGGTTTGCTAATATTGCTAACTATTTAGCTTGTGGTTTGATGTCGATTGATAAGACGTATCATCAAAAGAAAAAGTTTTTTCACGATGTGAAGTACTATTTCTGGGAAGAACCATACTTGTTTAAAAAGTTTGTAGATGAAATGATCAAGATATGCATCGAAGAAGATGGAGTACATAAGATTCTATATCATTGCCACTCAGCTCCTAGTGGGGGACACTTCGGAGCTACACATACTGCGGCCAAAGTACTACAAGCTAGATTCTTTTGGCCAACACTATTCAAAGACCATATGCTTACGTAAAGGGTTGTGATCGATGTCAAAGGGTTGGAAACGTCACCAATAGAAATGAGATGCTCTGAACAAACATCATTGAGGTAGAATTATTTGATGTTTGGAGTATCGACTTTCTCGATCCTTTCCCTCCATCTTTTTCTCACAAATACATATTGGTAGCATTAGACTACGTGTCTAAGTGGGTTGAGGCCAAGGCATATCCGACGAATGATGCTAAGGTTGTGAAGAATTTTTTGCAAAAACATGTGTTCACAAGGTTTGGAACCGGGAGAGTTATCATCAGTTATGAAGGGTCCCATTTTTTGAGCAGATGATTGAAATGGTTACTCGACAAACATGGAGTGAAGCATAAGGTTGCCACAGCCTACCATCCGTAGATGAATGGGCAAGTTGAACTGGCAAAGAAAGATATCAAAGGCATACTCGAGAAGGTAGTTTTCCCGAACCAATGAGATTTGTCCAACAGATTAGATGATGCTTTTTGGGCCTACAGGACAGCATACAAGACACCTTTAGAGATGTCACCCTATAGGTTGGTCTTTGGGAAAGCCTGTCATCTACCCTTGGAGTTAGAACACAAAGCTTAATGGGCTCTCCAACAACTCAACTTGGATCATAAGCTTACTAAAGAAAAACGGATGCTCCAACTCAATGTTTTAGAAGAATTCTGAATGACTTAATGAGTTAGAAGAATTTTGAATGTTCTCATACGAGAATGCCAAATTACTCAAGGAAATACTTAAGAGATGCCAAGACAAGCACATTCGAGTTCGAGAATTTGAAGCAGGTCAACAAGTCTTATTCAATTCCAGATTAAGGTTCTTTCCAAGTAAGTTAAAATCACGTTGGTCCGGTCCATTTACGATTCACCAAGTTTATGCATACGGAGTTTCGAACTTCAAAGTAAGGGAAGTAATTTTCGAGTCAATGCTCAACGCTTAAAACACTACTAGGGGGATAAAATTTAACGGGATCAAATCTCGTTCATTTTATCAGATATTTAATTTTTCTTGTTTTTCTTTTTAAATAAATGATTTAGGGTATATTTTCAGGATTAGCATGTTTAAATAAATTCTGTCTAGGAGATTAGAACTTAAGTGGGACTGCTTGTGACCCCTCCAGTCTTTCCTGGGAATTGATTTTAATATAATCTTCCGAGAAATTATTCTCTAAATGGAAAAATAAATTTTTAGTGTTTCAAACAAAACGGTCAATTTTGATCCAAGTTTTAATTGCAACTCAATTTCAAATTTTCTTTAAGTCTAGGTATTTAATTGAACTATTTTCAAATTTTGGTTGTTCTTTTTGTAAATATTAAAAATTAGATGTCTCTTTTTGTAAATATTTTTAAAAGGCAACTAGAATAAATTTGTTTAATTTAATTTAATAAATAAGATGATAATAAGTAGTATATAATTATACTTATAGAATATATTAATTATTATCAACTTTGCATAGAATTAGGATTAGTTTAAATTTGATCATATTTTAATTAATAAGTTTTTATTTTACTAAATTAATAGCAAATAATAATTTAATATGCATTATATTAATTATTAATTGATCTTAACTCTATGTAGAATTAGAACTTAGAATATTTTAACTATTAATTTGTTCTAACAATTCTAATCCAACTCCTACTCCCTTCATTATAAATTTCACCCACCATTTCCTTTTTTTCACTCATTCCTCCATCAATCCTAGCATCCAAAACCCACCAAGTACTGAATCACCTAGTGCCGAATTCTCTAGCTGCTCACACCGCGCCTTGCTGCTCGCACCAACACCCTTGCCTACCGCACGACACCATCAAGGCACCCTACAACCATCCCTAAACCAACCTCTTTTGCTTTATATTTATTTTCTTTGAGTTCTTAACTTTTATAAAAAGGTGGTAAGACAAATTTTTCTCCTAATTTCAATTTTATTTAATTATTTAAATTTTCAATTTATTGAATTATTAATATTTTATACTAATCAAGTTTTTGAGAAAATATTTGTTCTATCTTATGATCAAGTTAATCATGCCTCGCAAAAGAACTCATGCCTCTGCTCAAATTGACGAATCAAAAAAACAAATTCTACTTTGAAGAAGCCAAAGCAAGATATGAAAGCATTTTCAAGAATCAACAGATGCACCCTGAAAAAGGCTTTAAGCTGAAAGAAAGCAACTATATCGATTTCATGGCGCGCATTCAACAAATTGCTGAAGCTCTCAATTGAGAGTTATTTTGTGAGAAAAGACCTAGTGCAGATGAGGAATTAATTCGTGAATTTTATGCAAATTTGACCTCAAGCGAATTGATGGAAGTTTCTGTTCGTGGAATCAAGGTACCAATAACCTCAAACACTATTAATGAATTCTTTGAATTACCTGATTTCGAAGACGACGAATATTCTTCCTTGATGAGCAATATTGAGTCTAAAAATCTACAAGAAATTCTCGAGGAACTTACAGTTCCAGGTTCTAAGTGGACTGTGTCAAAGCAAGGAATTTACACTTGTCGCAGAGAATATTTGACACCACTAGCGAAGGTATGGTTCTATTTCATTTGATTTAGCCTTATGCCTATTTCACATGGGACTACAATTTCATTAGAGCGAATGGTCTTATTATACTTGATTTTAACTGGAAAGACCATTGATGTGGGAAAAATCATCTTAAGAGAAATGTGGAATTGTGCTGTTAGACATTCTAGCCCAGCTTACTTTCCTTTTACGATAATAATTTTGTGCTTGAAAGCTAAAATTCTTGCAAACGTAAAAAAGATACGTTATCGCCAGGGTACAATCACAGATTGGGACCTCTACTAAATAGCAAGAGACTCGGTTCTACATCAACAAGTTGAAGAAAGTGAGGATCCCGAAGAAGAAGAAGAAGATGATCCCGAAAAAGAAGAAGAAGAAGATCCCATAGATATCGAACTAATGCAGTTAGCTGAAATCCCTGATAAAGTAGAACCAATGGAACCAGTAACCAAGCCTGATGTCCCAATTTCAATGTTCAGGACTTAAGCACTTCACCCAGATCTTCGAGATGAGCTGTCAAAGTTGATGGACATAATGCAACATATGCAGTGGTAGCAACAAGCTTACTGGAGTTATTCAAAAATACGAGATGACTCAATGAGAAACGCTCTTACGAAAATATACAATGACCCATTTATTTGTGTGCCTGAGTTTCTAGATTTCATATTTGAATCATGGAGTCCAGTATCAAAGAGGGAGTGAAACAATTCATGCAAAAACAAAGACGATGGAGCAAAAGATGAGTCGAATTCGGAGTGATCTACAAATAAATAAAAAGGGGGGATCTTGACTTTATTTTATTTTCGTTCTTAAGTTATTTAATAGGATTAGATTTTATTAGGAATATTTATTTTTGCATAATAAAAAATAGGTGGAAATCATAAATAAAAATAAACAAGTTGCAAAGTACAAAGTATGGCAATAGATTTATACATGTCTAGGATGTTGGAACGCTGGCACCCCTACGGCGCAGCGGAAAATTAAAACATTCGGCGATCCTAACCATGGATCCATGTGTGAGGAACGAATCGGGATGAAATAAAGGTTTCGAATTTACCGAATCTTTATTCTGAGTAGACGGCAACGGCACAGCAACGAGTAATCTGATCTACTATCGAACCAAGACACAATCCATCGTGACTCCAACCTCTACGTAATCCACCCAGTTGACAATGAACGGAAGGAATCCCCAAAACTATTTTGGAAAAAAAATCTTTGCTTTGACGGCTGCTAGACCCCAAACAAAGAAAAACGGGATTTTTCTATCTATTTTTAGGGTTTCTA
This sequence comes from Gossypium hirsutum, assembly GCF_007990345.1. NCBI lineage: Eukaryota > Viridiplantae > Streptophyta > Magnoliopsida > Malvales > Malvaceae > Gossypium > Gossypium hirsutum. The sequence goes on along the minus strand of NC_053442.1, from coordinate 44,464,402 downwards.
GAAATTAAATAAATATAACTATGTTTTAAACCGAACTTTATAATTACATTAATTACAATAATGATTTCAGTAAACTATATATTTATTTGAATTTATATACTAACCAAATTCATGTTCTCATTATGCGTACAACAACATTGTACATGTGTTCGATATTTTATTATCCAATTAAATTAATTCTATAATTAATTTAATTCAAGCGACAACCAACCACAATACCAACTATGTTTTATTCTGTTCTTTTCAACTATAGGGTGTGACCCTGTAGGTTCCTGTAACGTTAGCAGTAATACTAAAACGATTCCAATGTTACAAACAATGAGTGGCACCTAGCAATGCATCATTGCTACCTAAGTCACAAGAAATCATGATTCGACATAACCTTTTTATGATTAACCTTTCATGCAATAATCCTTAAGTCCTTTATCTCTGGATTGGACACAAGTCATGGAATAGTCACACTTGCATAGTCCATTCCATGCTCCTTGATATCTTAAGTAGACTATGATATACAAATAACTATGACATCTCATATCAGCTTATTTGAGCATGGCCATGTATTTCTAGTCTCCCTCAATCAAGTGGCCTAAGATATTACTCCCATTATGTAGAAGGGACTTATCCTATATCGATCAACCATATCCCTCTACATAGATCGTGGTATATCCAACATCAGCCTTTATAGAACAACCAGTTACGATGTATGTTTGACTGTATCAAAATATACAACTCACGATATTGGGATTATGATAATCTCAAGTCTGAGGATCATATACATATTAATCACTATGAGTAATGTTGTGACAATTACATAATAATCCAAGAAATTTACTCATAACGGGTCAGTCCAATATGTTGTTCTCTAACACACATATTCATGCATCGATTTTGACATTCCATATCAATGAAAACTCTTTATCATCAATCAACTACATGTTAGTCTTAATGCATTATTGTTGTCCTATCCAACAATAATACTTGACTAAGGACCTTTTAAGAATAATCATATTACTCTTAGGACATTATTAAAAAATAGTTTATTTATACACATAGAAAAGAAACTGAAATAATAATGGTAACGCCTTGTATTAATAAACATGATAAATCAAGGATGTTATTAGAACCATCTCATGATTGATCTTTGGGAATACTCTAACAATCTCCCACTAGCACTAAGACCAATCACTTATATATCTAATACCAAGCGACTTAGTGTGACGATCATGCTTCTGCTGTGTCAGAGGCTTGGTTAGGGGATCAGCAATGTTATCATCTGTAGGTACTCTGCATATCTCTACATCCCCTCGATCAATAATCTCTCAAATAAGATGGTAGCACTTAAGTATATGTTTGGATCGCTGGTGAGATCTAGGCTCTTTAGCTTGTGCATTGGTTCCATTGTTATCACATCAGAGTTCTATAGCATCTAATATGCTAGGTACAACCCCTAGTTTTGTAATGAACTTCTTGATCCAAATTGCTTCCTTTGCTGCCTCACTAGCTGCAATATACTCGGCCTCTATTGTAGAATTGGCTACTGTACTTTGCTTTGAACTCTTCTAGCTCACAGCACCACCATTAAGGCAAAACACAAAACCTGATTGTGATCGAGAATCGTCCTTGTCAGTTTGGAAGCTGGCATCAATGTAACCTTTTACACTTAACTCTTCCTCACCTCCATATATTAGGAACGTATCTTTAGTTCTTCTTAAGTACTTAAAGATATTCTTGACTGTAGTCTAGTGACTTTCACCGGGATCTACTTGGTACCTGCTCGTCATACTTAAGGCATATGAGACATCTGGACGAGTACATAACATGGCATACATGATAGATAGCGGAAGCATATGGAATTTTACTCATGTGTTTTCTCTCTTGTGGAGTTGAAGGACACATTTCCTTCGAGAATGAAATATCATGTCTCATGGGTAGGAATCCTCTTTCAGATTCTTCCATACTGAACCTTTTCAGTACTTTATCTATGTATGTACTTTGGCTTAGACCTAGTAGTCGTCTTGATCTATCTCTATAAATCTTCACTCCTAAGATGTAAGTGGCTTCGCCCAAGTACTTCATAGAAAAACAACTTCTTAACCAAGTCTTAATAAACTGCAAGGTAGGTATGTCATTTCCTATGATAAGTATGTCATCCACATGCAGTACCAAGAATGTTATAGTGCTCCCACTAACTTTCTTGTAAACACATAGCTCATCTTCATTTTTGATAAAACCAAACTCTTTGATTGCATCGTTAAAACAAAGATACCAACTTCGAAAAGCTTGATTTAATCGATAAATGGATCTTTGTAGCTTACATACCTTTCTAGCATCCTTTGGATTGACAAAACCTTTAGGTTGTGTCATGTACACATCCTCTTCAAGTTTCCCATTAAGGAAAGCTGTTTTGACGTCCATCTACCAAATTTCATAGTCATGAAATGTAGCTATAGCGAGCAAGATCCTGATGGATTTAAACATAGCTACAGGAGAAAAGGTTTCATCATAGTCAACACCATGAACTTGGAGAAAACCTTTAGTGACTAATCACCCCTTGTATGTTTGTACATTACCATCCATGTTAATTTTCTTTTTGAAAACTCACTTGCACCCTATGGGTTTAACCCCTTCGAGTGGGTCAACCAAAGTCCATACTTGGTTTTCATACATGGAATCCATCTCAGATCTCATGGCCTCTTGATCTATAAGTAGAATGTCAGCATGCGTTGTAATGATAAATCCATTTCTCTCAGGTGCTTGGCATTCTCTTAAAGATCTACGCCGTGGTTGTGTTTCTATAGCATTACTTGTTCGTCAATTCCTTGTGGAACTTGTTGTTGTTCTATCTCTGGTTCAGTGGTATTTTGTGATTCTCAAATTTTTTCAAGTTCAATCTTTTTCCTACTTCCTTTTCTAGAAACAAATTCTCTCTCTAGGAAGACACCAGTCTGAGCAACAAGTATTTTGTTCTCAGTGGGATTAAAGAAATAATATCCTTTGGTTTCTTTCGGATACCCCACAAAAACACACTTTTCAGATTTGGGTTCAACCTTAGTAGACGTCTAACGTTTAAAATAAGCTTCGCAACCCCAAATTTTCATAAAAGACATACTAGGAAATTTCCCAGTCCACATCTCATATGGCGTCTTTTGAACCAATTTAGATGGAACGCAATTTAGTGTGAAAGCAGCTATCTCAAGTCCATGTCCCCAAAAGAAAGTCGGCAGATCAGCATGACTCATCATAGATCGAACCATGTCTAACAAAGTTCGATTTCTTCTCTCAGAAACTCCATTCCATTGAGGAGTACCAGGAGGATTAAGTTGTGAGACAATCCTACATTGCTTCAAAAGATCATCAAACTCCAAGCTCAGATACTCCCCACCTCGATCAGATCAAAGTGTCTTGATAGTTTTGCCTAGTTGATTTTGTACTTCATTTTTGAATTCGTCGAACTTTTCAAGGGACTCAGACTTATGGCGCATGAGATAGACATACCCATATCTACTGAAATCATCAGTGAAAGTAATGAAGTAGTGAAATCCTCCTCTAGCCTGTGTATTTATTGATCCACATACATCAGAATGTATTAGGCCCAATAAACCACTAGCTCGTTCACTTTTACTAGTAAAAGGAAAGATTCACATACTTCAAATTGTTCAAAAACAAATGAATCCAAGAGACCATCTTTATGGAGCTTGGATATGCATTCCTTACTTATGAGGCCCAAACGACAATGCCATAGATAAGTTTGATTTGAGTAATTTATTTTCGATCTTTTAGTATTTATGTTATAAGTGGAATTTATTTGATCTAAAATATAGAGGCCATTAATCAATTGTGCCGAACCATAGAAAACATTATTGAGATAAAAGGAACAATAATTATACTTAATAATTATCACAAAACCAATTTTGTCTAAACAAGAAATTGAAATAATGTTTTTAGTCAAACTGGGCACATAATAGCAATCCTCTAAACATATACCAAGTCCACTAGGCAAAGATAAATTATATGTTCCCACAGCTAATGAATCAACTTTTGCTCCATTTCCAACTCATAGGTCCACGTCTCCTCTAGCCAAAGTCCTACTCATTTGTAGTCCCTGTACAGAAGTACAAATGTGAGAACCACAACCAATATCTAATACCCATGAAGTAGTAGTTGATAAATTATTATCAATAATATAAATACCTGAAGCAAACGTTCCACTTATTTTGGCCTTCTTGACTTCCTCAAGATAGATAGGGCAGTTCCGCTTCCAATGTCCAGTCACACCACAACGAAAACAGTTTCCTTCCTTAGCCACCCCACCTTTAGGTTTCAATGCAGCCTTTACTTTTCCAGGCTTGGGCCTACCTTTTCCCTTGGGCTTTGTCTGAACTTTGGCCTTTCCCTTACCCTTGTTATTACAGACCATCAGTATAGGCTTGGGTCCAACCTTTTTCATGTTGCCTTTAGTAGTTTGTAACATACTAAGCAACTGTGGCAGAGTCTTATCAATTTCATTCATATTGAAATTGAGGACAAACTGGCTGTAGCTATTCGGTAATGATTGCAGAATAACATCAGTGGCCAACTCTTGGCTCAATAGAAACCCAAGCTTAAACAGGCTTTCAATATAGCCAATCATCTTAAGGGCATGAGGCCTTACAGGGCTTCCTTCAGCTAGCTTACATTGAAATAGAGCCTTAGAGATATCGAACCTCTCTTGCCATGCTTGCCCCTGATAAAGTTCTTTCAAGTGCTCAATCATTTCATAAGCAACTATGTCCTCATGTTCCTTCTAAAGCTCAGGATTCATGGTGGTAAGCATAAGACATCCAACGTCTACCATTTCATCGAGATGCTTCTTGTAAGCATCTCTATCAGACCTCGAGGCATTAGTGAGTGGTTCATTAGGAACCGGTTGTTCAATGACATATAATTTTCGTTCTTGTTTGAGGACAATCCTCAAGTTACGGAACCAGTCAAGAAAATTCAAACCATTCAATTTGTCCTTCTCAAGGACCGATCGCAATGATAGTGTATTAGTGTTTGCAGCCATAATGTATCTACAATAATAAAATGTGTGTGTGTAAATTTATCAAATTTATATCAATCATTAAAAGGACTTTATTAAAAGATGTTCCCACTATTTTATTACAAAATTAATAACCCTCATATATTAGTTTTGGAAAGACTTTCTCGAGAAGTATTTCAAGTGGGTTAAGGATCCATATTTCATCTCCTCTTAAGTCAGGTTTAGCTTTACTCTCAAGATTATGGTTATCTAGGTAAGCAACACTTGCTAATTACATCATATGTAACTCCTAAAGTTTGGTGAACAACTCTTGTTCTAATCATCTTATGCTTTATCCGAATTACTTGGCTCTAAGTTTCTAATCCTATTACAAAAACCTAGTTAAGTCATTAACCAATTTTAACCAGCGAATATCACTTGTTTATTCTTCATGTTTAACCAAGATAAATACTAGTACTTCACTTTAGCAGAACCTACACAGTATTGATCGAAGCCTTAACGAGGGCAAAATTGGAAGGTTATATTGACTTAATATTTTAATAGAGGGATTTTGTTAAGGTTGTTCCATCTCACCTATTATGGTTTACCTTAGTCCATTTAGCTATTTAATTGATTCTAGTCAATTAATGTGGTTCATTATTATCAAATTTTAACATATTTAAAATTTGGCATGCTTTAGACATCCATAGCATCTCTTACAAGAATAAATAAAGCAATAAATAAATGCAATAGTTATAGCCCATAAACTAAGGTGGTGCAACCCAAGCCAATGGAAGAACCAAAAGGAAACCTAAATGTGTAAGCCGTTTCACAAGCTATCGATCCACACTAGTTGGCCCATCTTCCTTCTCGTCTAGCCCACAGCAACTCTTACAAATTACAATATGCAGAAACTCGTTTTACATACGAAGGAGTAAGATGAGAAGAGAAATACAAGAGAATAGTAGTAAGGCACGACACATAGGCTGTATTTATAAAATTACAACCTTTTATCAAATGGGTCATTGGGCTATAACTATGCATTTCAAACACAGTGCATCTCAATAATAGCATACATAATACAACGTCTTGTTAAGGTGAATTATAACATATCCTTTCAACTTTTATGGCCACCAAGTTGAATTTATTATAAAACATACTTAAAAAATATGGGGTCTGAGGAAGCGGGCCACCAAGTTTAATGTATTATAAAACATACACGACAGGGAACTGCCACGGTAGGAGCAGGGGGTGCGGGGCGGAGCCTTCGCGGTATCGACCAGTGCTGCGGGACAGAGCCTCCGCGGTACGAACCGCATACCCCATTCAAATGAAACCTCACAATTTGATAACATTTATCAATAGAATCGTGTTTTTAGGATTTTAGTCCTTGAGGTTTCATGCCAGAACAACCCTTGTTCCACTAACCAGTTAACTCTTACTGGAAACTGTAAGCACTACCGTCGCACCATTACAGATCTGTTAACACTTAACAGTAATAACATTAAACCGAATAGGCCATAACACCATGATTAACATTTAATCCATTGTCAAAAGGAACGGTTATCAGGTTACTCTTTAAATAATTTCAAGAGTCGAAAACGTAATAAAAATTGATGCATGCATCTCATCCAATTGCATCACCCAAGTATTTAAACCCGAGTACGTATCACACAAGTGGCTCTGATACCACTGTTGGAACGTCGACACCCTTACGGCGCAGCGAAAAATTAAAACATTCGGTGATCCTAACCATGGATCCATGTGTGAGGAACGAACAGGGGTGAAATAAAGATTTAAAAATTACCGAATCTTTATTCTGAGTAGACAGCAACGCCTCAGCAACGAGTAATCTGATCTACTATCGAGCCAAGCCGCAATCTATCGTGACTTTGGCCTCTACGTAATCCACCCAGTTGACAAATAACGGAAGGAATCCCCAAAACTATTTTGGAAAAAAAAACTTTGTTTTGACGGCTGCTAGACTCAAGCAAAGAAAAACGAGATTTTTATATCTATTTTTAAGGTTTCTAGAAATTAAATAAATATAACTATGTTTTAAACCAAAAATTATAATTAAATTAATTACAATAATGATTTCGATAAACTATATATTTATTTGAATTTATATACTAACCAAATTCATGTTCTCATTATGCATACAACAACCTTGTACATAATGTGTTCGATATTTGATTATCCAATTAAATTAATTCTATAATTAATTTAATTCAAGCGACAACCAAACACAATACCAATTATGTTTTATTCTGTTCATTTCAACTATAGGGTGTGACCCTGTAGATTCTTGTAACATTAGCAGTAATGTTAGAACGATGCCAATGTTACAAAAAATGAGTGGCACCTAGCAATGCATCATTGCTACCTAAGTCACAAGAAATCATGATTCGACATAACCTTTTTATGATTAACATTTCATGCAATAATCCTTAATTCCTTTATCTCTGGATTGGACACAAGTCATGCAATAGTCACACTTGCATAGTCCATTCCATGTTCCTTGATATCTTAAGTAGACTATGATATACAAATAACTATGACATCTCATATCAGCTTATTTGAGCATGGCCATGCATTTGTAATCTCCCTCAATCAAGTGGCCTAAGATATTACTCCCATTATGTAGGAGGGACTATCCTATATCGATCAGCCATATCCCTCTACATAGATCGTGGTATATCCAACATCAGCCTTTATAGAACAACCAGTTACGGTGTACATTTGACTGTATCAAAATATACAACTCACGATGTTGGGATTATAATGATCTCAAGTCTGAGAATCATATACATATTAATCACTATGAGTATTGTTGTGAAAATTACATAATAATCCAAAAAATATACTCATAACGGGTCAGTCCAATATGTTGTTCTCTACCACACATATTCATGCATCGATTTTGACATTCCATATCAATGAAAACTATTTATCATCAATCAACTACATGATAGTCTTAATGCATTATTGTTGTCCTATCCAGCAATAATACTTGACTAAGGACCTTTTAAGAATAATCATATTACTCTCAGGATATTATTATAAAACAGTTTATTTATACACACGGAAAAGAAACTGAAAAATAATGGTATGATAAATCAAGTATGTTATTACAACCATCTCATGATTGATCTTTGGGCATACTCTAACATAGGATTGGATCTAAAGAGAGCTTGGTCCTTAAGCAGTCAAATTGACTCACCTCCACTTTTCTAGAATCCTACTTGGTGTATAGTATCTATTCAATTTTAACAATAATAACATTGTTCATCTTAAGTAGGGGGACCGAAAAATTGATATTATTTCCTCTGAGAATAAATTTTTCTTTTAATTATGATTAAGATATATTTTGTTCAAAATTTTGAAATTTTGTTAAGTATGCTAAACTTCAGTATAAATAAAGTTCGATTGTTTCAATAATTGTTATGTTAGCTTAATTATGACATAAATTTATTTTTAATAAAGCATGCAAATCATACCATAAAATTTTTAGTTCCTTTGGAAAGTTAGGCATGCATGAAAGTTTAAGTCTCTAGAATTGACTTAGTAGTTTCTTAAGGCAAAATCTTAGGAAGCATGGAATGTTGAAAATGATTTAGGCAACTTTTGTTTGGATTGTTTGAGCCTTTCAAGCCAACCTTGATGAATTTTTATCTTTCGAAACCCAATTTTGAGACTATATGGCCTAATTTTATTTGAACCATTGTAATATTTAGCCATCACTTTTCTCTTAATTATCTTTACATTGTCTCAAACAGTAGACTCAGTACTATTCAGAATGTTCTTTGAAAATAAGTTTGGGGGAGTTGAAAAGAAGTATCAAATGCTCAAAAAATTATAGTACATACAGCAAAATGCTACCATAGCAATAGTTGAGATTAATTTGAATGATATGTATACTTAAGTAGCGTAAATATCAAATTTCTTGTTCTTGGGCACAAGTATAATAAAATCATAATTTTGGGAAGAATGTTGTTCTGAAGAAATTTTTCAAATGTGTTTACGAGAAATTCTTTTCTAATTTGTGCATTACTCGGGACAAGCAATGAATTAAGTTTGGGGGTGTGGAAACACGAAAATATACACACTTTTTCATATCATTTTTAACTCAAATTCATGCAGTTTCGGTAAAATTCTTGTAGAAAAATATATAATAATTATAAAATAATTAAATTGCTCTCAAATTATGAACATGTTCAATTTTAATTAATTTTATATCAATTTTTGATTATTTTCGACAGATTTGCACAAAGGACAAAAAATGGCTCGACAGACACTACTAGAAGCACCTAAGACAGTCCAAATTATGTGTATTAATTCATAATATAATTAATTTTAATTTTAATCCAATTTAATTTGGGTTAAATAAATTATTGTTAATTAATTATGAAAAAGGGCCTAGTTGAGCTGAACCGAGAAAACTGATCCAATCGAGCACTGGGTAGCCCAAAACCGTCCCACATGCTAACTCAATCAGCTTGTTTGGCTAATTATTTGGCTTGCAAAATAGCCCTTGAAAACTCCTTCAATTTACATTCAAACCCCTCCACTATTCATGTCTTTCAAGATTTACCCCTACCTAAAAATAGCTTGTTTGAAATCTTCAAACATGCCACATGCGTGGACAGCCATGGGGGGAGTCTCTGGCTACTGATTTTGGCTATTTTTAGTAGATTTCTAAACCTATAAATATCAATCATGAGATGGTTGTAAAAACATACTTGATTTATCATGTTTATTAATATAAGGCGTTACCATTATTATTTCAGTTTCTTTTCTGTGTGTATAAATAAACTATTTTATAATAATGTCCTGAGAATAATATGATTATTCTTAAAAGGTCCTTAGTCAAGTATTATTGTTGGATAGGACAACGATAATGCATTAAGACTAACATGTAGTTTATTGATGATAAAGAGTTGTCATTGATATGGAGTGTCAAAATCGAGGCATGAATATGTGTGTTAGAGAACAACATATTGGACTGACCCATTATGAGTATGTTTCTTGGATTATTATGTAATAGTCACGACATTACTCATAGTGATTAATGTGTATATGATCCTCAGACTTGAGATCATCATAATCCCAACATCGTGAGTTGTATATTTTGATACAGTCAAACGTACACCGTAACTGGTTGTTCTATAAAGGCTGATGTTTGATTTACCACAATCTATATAGAGGGATATGGTTGATCGATATAGGATATGTCCCTCCTACATAATGGGAGTAATATCTTAGGCCACTTGATTGAGTGAGACTAGAAATGCATGGCCATTCTCAAATAAGCTGATATGAGATGTCATACTTATTTGTATATCATAGTCTACTTAAGATATCAAGGAACACGGAATGGGCTATACAAGTGTGACTATTCCATGACTTGTGTTCAATCCATAGATAAAGGAATTAAGGATTAGTGCATGAAAAGATTAATCATAAAAAGGTTATGTCGAATCATGATTTCTTGTGACTTAGGTAGCAATGATGCATTGCTAGGTGCCACTCATTTTTGTAACATTGGAATCGTTCTAACATTACTGCTAACGTTACAAGAATCTATAGGGTCACACCCTATAGTTGAAATGAACGGAATAAAACATAATTGGTATTGTGTTTGGTTGTCGCATGAATTAAATTAATTATAGAATTAATGTAATTGGGTAATCAAATATCGAACACATTATATGTACAAGGTTGATGTACACATAGTAAGAATATGATTTTGGTTCGTATATAAATAAATATAGTTTACCGAAATCTTTATTATAATTAATGTAATTATAATTTTCGGTTTTCTAAACATTATCATATTCATTTAATTTTGAGAAACCCTAAAAAAATAATAAGATATAAAATCTCATTTTTCTTTGCTTGGTCAGTCTAGCAGCCGTCAAAGCAAAGTCTTCTCCAAAACTGTTTGGGGATTCCTTCCATTCATAGTCAACTGGGTGGATTACGTAGAGGTCAGAGCCATCAAATATTGCAGCTTGGCTCGATAGTAGATCAGATTACTCGTTGCTGAGGCGTCGCTGTCTACTCAGAATCACCATTCGGTAATTTTGAAACCCTTTTTCACCCCGATTCGTTCCTCACACATGGATCCATGGTTAGGATTGCCGGGTGTTATATTTTTTTGCTGCGCTGTAGGGGTGTCGGCATTCCAACACATGGGGGGAATCTATGGCTACTGATTTTGGCTATTTTTAGCAGATTTCCAAACCTATAAATACCTCCTTGGCTTCTCACTTCAAACACATCTCAAAACCCATTTATTTCTTCAGTTCCCTTTCACTTTTCTCTTTTTATTCCCTTCCATTGTTCTTCATTTTCTTACCCCATTCCCTTACCGATTTCTCCTCTTGAAAAAGAGTCACTCAACCACCATTTGGAGCAGCATTCAAGTGTTTGTGGAAGCCTCGATTCAACAACAACAAGCGGAGAAGGAGGAGCAGAGCAAACTAGTCAAGCCTAGAGAAACACTGAATTTGATTCTTGTTCCCTATCTTTTTAATCTTGTTGTTGTTATGATGAACATGTTTATGAATATTTGTGATGTTGATATGTTTAAATGAATTAATATGGCTTAAATTTAATTCGTGTTAGGTTGATTGCATTTCGTTTACTTGAGTTATTAAAATTGTGTTTGTGTTGTTATAGGCCTCGATAAGATGTTTGATTAAGTAAAACCATGACTAAGTTATTCTTGCATTACAATTGTAAGGTAACTAATGAATTAATTATTTAAACAGATTGAAATTGTAATTAATTGACACGATACTTAATCAGTGCTTATTTAATCATATAATGTAGCTAAGGGTTAAATTAGCAACGGTATCTGACAATACATTAGCTTTGCATAACTTGCAATATTATTGTGATTAAATTGTTTCAAGGTAGAAATACATTGTTACCTCACATAATCTTTTATGTGCTTATGAGATTGAATTAATTATTTGAATTGTCATAGAGATATGTACAAGAGATTATTTTAATTTCATAAGTATGTATGTTCATTAACACATTTGCTTATTAAAATTTGTTTAATTGGTTGAATTTACATAGAGATATAGCCAAGAGATAAATGAATTTTGGTAGGTAAGTGTGTTCAAATTTTAGCAAATTACCGAGTTGCCGTGAATTTATTCGTAACAACATAAACATGAGTTTAATAATTCTAAGTTAAGAAATGTAATTAATCTAACACAATTATGTCATCTTGATTAAAATCATCTTTTGAAATCATGCATTGGAACTTTTATTTTATTTTTATTTATTTTACTTAGTTAAAATCATAGTTTTTAATCACCTCCTCAAATCAAAATATTTTTCATCACCAAAGTGTTTTTAAAATTGCATTCATAAATAATTCTTTTTACAGTCCCTGTGGGCACGATAACTCGACATTTACTTGTCACTTTATTACTTTTTGCGATTGTGTACACTTGCACATTTTTTTTATTTGCATTTTTTTTCATTTCAACGACTGAAAAAAAATACTCAGAGTGTAACTAGGAGAAGAAAATCTAGAAAATTGCATGACACATCGCCATGTTGCGACATTCCCTGTCGTGTCATTGCGACGTCATTTCTACTTCTCCCATGTTTTCATCATCATGTCATTGCGACATTGCATGGCTTCTCATGTCGACAACACTCTCTATTTGTGCCTTTATTTGACCGAAATGCAATGCATACTCCACAAATATCCACCTCAACTCGTACCGTCACTTTATTATTTTTTACGATTGTGTACACTTGCACATTTTTGTCGTTTCAATGACTGAAAAAAATACTCAGAGTGTAACTAGGAGAAGAAAATATAGAAAATTGCATGACACGTCACCACGTTGCGACGTTCCCTATCGTGTCATTGCAACGTCGTTTCTACTTCTCCCATGTTTTTATCATCGCGTCATTGCGACATTGCATGGCTTCTAGTGTCGACATCACTCTCTATTTGTTCCTTGATTTGACCAAAATGCAATGCATACTCCACAAATATCCACCTTAACTCATACCTTTACAATGCCTTCTTTGTGAAAGCCTGGCACGGACCTATCTCGAACTATGCAAGATATTAAGTAAGTCGATGTTGTGTTTAAACTTTGAAGCCGAAAGACTTATATTCTTCGATTTCTGTACTGCCAAATCAAAACTAACTTGGGTTTGATTTTCACGAACGTAGTGCCCTATCTTTTCAAAACCTGTGCCCAAAAGAGAAACTCTCTTATATGAAACGGTCATACCTTTTTCCCTCTTGTGACGAAGTTGCCTCCACTTCATATGAATCGACTTGACTCTTTAACAGATGAGGGGCGTCATGTTTCACCAGTTACCGTTGACCTTTCTAGAATATAAAGGCTGTCAATCCTTTTACCTTTCGTCAAAACGAGAGCCCCATGATATTCCTTAATGCATTTTGACTCGATGTTAATTCTACAACCCTTCGAGTCCAAATTCCCACGGATATGAGATTTCTCTTTAAATCAGGTACATACTTGACGTCTGATAGTGTCCTAATTATCCCGTCATGCATCATAATCTAAACAATACCAATATCGATTACCTTATTGGGTGAACCATTCCCCATACACACAACTCCACTTTCATCTGAATTGTATGTGGAAAATCAGTCCCTGTTGGGACACATGTAAAAAGAAGACCCCGAATCCAAGATCCACTTAGACGTAAGCTCGAAGCTTTCACTTGTTGAATCCAACAAGAAATCATCACTCTTGCCATCAACCAAATTAGCACCAATTAGATCTTCCTCACTACTCTCAGCAGCCCTTTTGTTTCGCAGTTTGTAATGATCTCCCTTGACGTGGCCTAACTTATTACAATAGAGACATCTCTTGTCTCGCTTCCATAATGCTACCAAAATCGAGGTTTGCCTATCTGACTTGCTATCTAAACCAAACTCATTGTTGAGTTTTTCTTTGCTCAACAGATGACCCTTCACTTCCTCGAATGAGAGATTATCTCAGCCATAGATCAAGGTCTCCTTGAAAGACTTGTACGAAAAGGGTAAAAAACACAATAATAGCATAGTCTAATATTCATGTCAATCTTAACCTCAACATTCATTAAATTATTCAAAAGAGTAATAAATTGACTAACGTGACCTCTAAGGTGATCAACTTCATTCCTGCGGAACGTGTATAGTTGTTGTTTCAACACCAATTGGTTAACCAAAGACTTTGTCGCGTAAAAGGTTTCTAACCTTTTCCACAAGCTGTATGTCATTTTCTCCATCAACACCTCTTGCAATACATTATTCGAGGGCTACAATTGAATTACAGACAAAGCCTTCTCATCAAGCTATTCTCATTTTGACTGTTCCATATCTACGGGCTTCTTCCTTGTAACGACCTTTTTTAGACCGTTTTGGACCAGTATTGTCACCATCCAAACTTACCACAAATTGAAATTTGTGATGCAATCAAACTTCTCAATATCAAACCTTGTTGCTTCCATCTCTAAACTGGTTGAATGTGGAAATTGAACTAGCTTTGATATCAGTTTGTTGGGGATAACCTCGATTAAGCAACGAACAAGTAAAATAATAAAAAATTGAGAAGATTGAATACAAATATTTTACATGGAAAAACCCCTCCGAAAAGGATAAAAACCACGAGCAAAGATAAAACTAAATCTTGAAACCCGAAATAAGAACTCTCAAAATGTAAACACAATTCTCTGAAAGCATGTAAAAGCTAATACCTAAATGTGTAATGGGTTAATCTTTCTAGGGTTGACAAAGACCTATTTATAGGCTAAATTTATAGGTCAAATAATCTTAAAGTAATCTACACTAATCAGAGGTCGATTGAAATTAATACTCAAAGTTTAACTAGGAGAAAAAAATTGAGAAAATTGCATGACACATCGCCAAGTCGCGACGTCCCCTGTCGTGTCACCGTGACGTTATTTTTGCTTCTCTCCTGTTTTCGTCGTCATGTCGTTGGGGCATCACATGGCTTCTCGTCATGGCGTCGCTCTCTATTTGTGCCTTAAATTGACAGAAATGCCAGGCATACTCCACTATAGCAAATAATTTAAGTTTTATAGTTTTATTAATTTAATTTATTCATCTTGTACAAAAAAATCATCAAAAATTCAAATTTAAACGTATAATTACAATGATATCCAAAATATCTTTTTTTTTACAAAGTAAAATATTGGAATTTTTATTTCTTAATTTTATAAAATTTAATGCCTATTTAAATATTATATCAATTTTTTTAATATGAATAAAAATAACAAAAAAATATTTTTATCCACTTCATGTCCATTTCACAGTTCATGTGTGGGGTTCGTGACTGCCCCTCCCAACAATGTCTTCTTCAAAATTCAAACTTTGAAAAATAACAAATAGTTTAATTATAGCGAATTATAAAAAATATTTACAATTAAAATGAAATAAAAGCCATGTCTACAATTGGGTACTTGAACTTTCAAAATGCATCAAAAAGACCCTCAAAATTTTTTAAAAAAGCAAT
This sequence comes from Gossypium hirsutum, assembly GCF_007990345.1. Taxonomy (NCBI): domain Eukaryota; kingdom Viridiplantae; phylum Streptophyta; class Magnoliopsida; order Malvales; family Malvaceae; genus Gossypium; species Gossypium hirsutum. Next base: position 44,448,874 of record NC_053442.1, on the reverse strand, counting down.
TAAGCCCCTGCTCTTATTATATATTAGAAAAAATTATAAAAATAAAAAATTATTAAATTTTAATAAAAATATAAAAAATTAAAAATTATTAAAAATTAGAATTTTTTATAAAAATCATAAAATTTTGTAAAATTTTTTAATATTTCATGTAAAAAATTTCACGTTTTCTAATTTTTAATATTTATAGCTTTTATTTATTTTAATTTTTTTCTAATTTTTAATAAAAGCAGGCACTTAATTGCTTTTTCTGAAAAATTTTAAGCGTCTTTTTTATACATTTTAAAAGTTCAAGTACCCAATTGGGTGTAAAAAAAGAGTAGAGGCTTAATTGCTTCTCTTTTTTATGCATTTTGAATGTTCAAATACCCAAATGAGTGCAAAAAAGAACAGAGACTTAATTACTTTTTTTGAAAAATTTTGAAAGTTTTTTGCATCCTTAAACCTTTTTTTTCAAAATTACAATAGAACATGAGAAATATTGTGTTATTTATAACCAAAATAATAATTATTAAATAATAATATATGATAAATAATATAATTATTTATTTATAAATAGTAGTAATAGCAAACATTTAATAGATTACTTCGTCAAGTTGGATGTTTTAGAGTAAAAAATTATTAATATCTCAAGCCATTGTTAATTTTCAACTTATATATAATATAATAGTAAATATTAAAACTTTATAAGCAATTAATAAAATAAACATAATAATAAATAATTATAACACAAGTGAAAATATTATGCATAAAGTACATAATGATATATAACATTAAAAAATTGGTAGGAAAAGGGAATTGTACTTTTTTTAATTGCAATTATTAAATTTTGTTGTAAAATAAAATGTTAAAAACTTCAATCAAAAGAAAATTAATGTTTTCAATAATTTAATTTTTTTAAACACGTTTAATAACCTATAATGAAAACTATTACATAGAACCTTTTTAAAATAAAGTGTGAAAAATGGTGGAGATAGGAACTTTATAACAACCTGTTTTTCAGTGATGTCAGAAATAGTGATTTTTTTACCACAAATTTGACGAGTGAGCCCATAAATAATATTATTTAATATTTACGAGTAAAATTTGGTAATATATAGAATTTTGGATCTGATAAATTTGAACTTATTGAACAAATAGTAAAAATAAGTGGTTAGTCTCTAAAGTCAGATGGTTTTAGAAAATGAGGTATCGGGACCTCGTTTCTATAAACTGAGCCCATAAATATTTTTATTAAATATTTACGGAGTGATTATATAAGTGTATTAAATTTTGGCTAGGTAATTTTGACGTTTAGATAGTTAATTAATTAAAAAGGACTTAATTGTGAAATTTACTAAAGTCAATTTTTATAGTTAATTAAGTTAATTGAATTCAATGCATAAAATGATGGATTTATACGACAATTTAGCCAAAAAAATGTCCTAATTAATTCCTATCCACTAAATATACCGGAGTCTAGCATTTGTTGTAGACTGTCGTGTTATATTTACAGTGTTTATGGTCTGTTATCGGGAGCGAATGTAAAGCTTTCGGACTTGGTACTTGGTGTCTAGGTGTGTTTCTGGAGGGATGTTAGCCTACAGGCTAGGCATTTGGTGCCAAGGTGTGTTCTTGGTTGGTTTGGCTCGTTGGAGCGTTTTGGTGTGTTACGGTGGACAACTGCATATCCATATTTCTTATCGTTCATCAGGTAGATTAAAATGGTTAAATGATTTGCATATTGAATTATATAAATATTACTTGATTTCTGATAGTATATCGTGGCTTCATATTGATTGAATTCATATGATTGAACGGATTATGCTACTTGTATATTTGTATAACTCACCATTGATTGATTGTGGTTAGCAAGACTAATGTATATTAACACGGTTATTAAATAATTTATTATGTTTATTTGTTAAGTTTTATCGTTTTAACTTGTGAACTTACTAAGCTTATTAAAGCTTACTCGTGTCATTTCCTGTTTCTTTATAGATAACATTTTACGAAATCGGGTGATTGGATCAATGCGAATATCACACTATCCAGATTCTTTTTGGTAGATTTTGAAAACGTTTAATTTTGGGATATGTGTCATGTAATAGGAGTATCTTGTATATGTTTTAAGTACTTATTACAAGTGATATTTTCTCTACTTGTGTGATGAATATATTCTTTAGTTAATAATGTACTAGTTCATGGTTTGGTATGAAAATTCAAATATGGTGTGGAACTTGTCATATAATAGGTGAAGTTGTGTATGTTTTGGAATAGGTCATGTATGTGGTAATTTTTTGATGGATGAAATGATGTTTATGTTTTGTATTAGCTAAATGTGATCATGTCAAGAAATTGTGTTTATGGAATTGTTATGTTGTTTGGTCATTTGGTATAAACCTTATATAGGTGTTATGTCATGGTA